>NC_083624.1:13879873-14192373 GCF_963584025.1 Labrus mixtus
ATATAGTTAGTAAACATTAGACAAGTGTCTGTTTCTCATTTAAAGTCAACTTACAAAGATATTTTCAAATGAAGCATAGAAGAGTCCAATTTCATGTATTCACATTATGCTGCTTGTAGGCTTTTATTTGATCATTATTCTTCATCACTAGAACAATTAGCCAGAGATGAACAGTGTTCAACTTTACACATTCATTTCTTAACCCCTACCTTTCTGAACCATGCTGCAATAGAAAATGCAAAATGCAGACAGAATGTAATCTTATATTGTATATTATTTAATGAAAACATGCTTCACTGAGGCTTTTGGAAACTTGCAACTCTTAATCATTTAAATTTGAGTGTGTTTTTTTATTCTACATCTATTTATGTTTTTTAAATAATGTTTATGTCCCTCTCTTGATGTCATTGCCATAATGAAATTTTGACATTTAAAAGACAAAACAGATCATCCTATCTTGTGCTCTGATTTGATTTCATATCTTGACGACCCAAGCTGATCTTTCGACGACAACGCACAGCAACAAGGTTTACAAGTTATTTGAAGTATGCCTAATTTTAAAGGCACAAAATAAACTAATATCTTAAAAGGGTTAAGAATACATTTGTTGTTTTTGTTTGTTGCACAGTATCTTGGCTGGACAATGTCTGATTATAGGGGTGTCTTGATAATGAAATAAAGGCCCTTAACTGTATAGTAGGACAACATCTCTCCACCTGCTCCTGTTGTACAAAAGTGAGGCCAAAATACCCCCCTGTCGAAACAGACATTTGTTCATCTGGAGCGAGAGTCTGCACGATAGAGATGGGCTGTTGGAGCCGTGGTACTGCCGTCAAAAACGTACAGGTAGGGGTGCCTGTACCATAGTGGTTAGTGCATACACTCCATGTTCGGAGGCTATAGTCATCCAAACGGGCAGCCCAGGTTGAAATCTGTTCATTCCACATTCTCTCTCTCCTCAATTTTGACTCCATCCACGGTCCTATCTCTTTATAAGGGTATAAAAAGCCAAAAACTAAACCTTAAACTCTAGAAACATAAAGGTAAACTCCTGCACCAAGTGTAACTTCAAACATACCATTCCAGGAGCATTGTCTAACTCTGACGTCTAGTGTTTAAAATGGGTACTGCAGTTCAAATTCAATTGGAGAGAGCTGTCTCCCCCCACCCCTTTCTCCTTAGAGTCGATGCACAAGCAGGCTGCCATATCGTGGACAATGAAACCTGAGTTCCAGAGCGAGGCTGGAGTGCTCTTCGGATTCTCCCAGTAGTGCATTGCGTTGTTTGGGCCAGCAGCTCAACAAGCCTTAGAGCATTGAGTCCATGCGAACCAAACTCGGTTGCAGTTTGCTAGCCTTCAGGGCCCTGCGTTCGTGCTGAGACGACTACATCAGGGGGATAATGGCATTGGTCTTCCTTGGCTGCCGGCCCAAAGCAAAGTGGGTTCTACTCAGTTTATTTTCTGATCCCCAAAAAAGAGGATGGTTTTCATCCTAAACTAGATCTAAGAGGGCTGTACACATTTCTGAAGGTGTTGCCCTTCCACATGCTTAGGATGGCAGATGTGCTACAGGCCATGACATGGCAGAGTTGGTTCACATCCATCGATTTAAACAACGCATACTTTCATGTGCACAGTTCCTGGGCTTTGCGTTGAAGGCAGGGCTATCAGTTGAAGGTGCTCCCTTTTGGGCTTTCCCTGGCCTCGCAGGTCTTTACACAGTGCATGTGGGCAGCATTGGCCCCATTGCAGGCGAGTTGTATGCATATCCACCCATATCTGGACGACTGGCTGATCTGTGCCTCAACCGGGGTGCAGGCAGATCAGGACACTTCGGCCCTTCTATACCATGTGTCACAGTTGGGCCTCACAATCAATTATGCCATGAGCTGTCTCATACCCAGCCAGAGGGCGGTGTTTATTGGATTGTCCCTGGATTCCTAAATTCGGAGGGGCAGGAGGTTACAGTACAGCCTTTTCCTCAGGCTGTTGGGTATGCTGACGTTGGTAACACCAGTGGTGCCTGGGCCTTTTGTACCTACAGCCCCTCCAGGTTTGGACAAATGGCCTCCATTTAGATCCAAGGGTGCACAGATCCAAGAAGTCATGGTGTCCAGCCGATGTCCCCTTGCTCTGTGGCCATGGAGAAGCAGGGAGTTTCTGTCTAGAGGTGTCTTGTAGGGTTTTGTACCCTCACGTTGTGAGGTGGTAATGACCGATGCATCAACATCAGGTTGGGGGGCAGTGTGGCTGCGCAGGGCAGTGAGAGGACTTAGGACATTGCAGGAGGCTATGTAGCACATAATGTGCTCGAGCTCCGTGCAATGCATTTGGCACTCATCAAGTTCCTGCCCTATTTGAGGGACAGTCTACCATATCTATCATCAAGGGGGCACCAGGTCGACCTGGCTGCTGCGGCTGCTGCACCGTCTCCTTGTATGGGCTTTGCCTCGCCTTGCCAGCCTCATGGCCATGTACCTGCCGGGGCCAGAGAATGTGGTGGCAAACTTTCTACATGTTACTACTTCTGTCTTTTTCTTTGCATTTGATCACAATCATTAAATCATGTGACTGCTACAATTATACCGGTGCTTAAAAAACCCAAAATCTCCTCCCTCAATGATTATCGCCCCATAGCACTAACCCTTATCATGATCAAGTGCTTAGAGAGGCTGGTAAAGGACTACATTTTCTCCAGACTTCCCCCCACATTCGACCCGTATCATTTTGCTTACCGCCCTAACCGCTCCACAGAGGACGCCATCTCCTCTGCACTCCATCTGAGCTTAGAACATCTGGAAGGGAAGAACACTGATGTGCGATTGTTGGTTTTGGACTTCAGCTCGGTGTTCAATACGATCATCCCGCAGCATCTGGTGAGCAAAGTGGCCCCTCTTGGTTTGAGCACCCCCCTACGCAACTGGCTGCTTGACTTCCGCACCAACAGACACCAGTCTGTGCGGGTGGGATACAAGTCTCCAATATCATCTCCCTGAGCACCTGGTCCCCTGATGGCTGCGTCCTGAGTCCGCTGCTGTTCACCCTGATGACCCACAACTGCTGCGCCAGGACCACTACTAACCCCATCGTGAAGTTCTCGGATGACATGACGGCAGTGGGCCTCATCCGTGATAACAATGACATGGACTACAAAGAGGAAGTGAAACATCTGGTTGACTCGTGCAAAACCAACAACCTGGCCCTGAATGTTGACAAAACCAAGGAGATCATCGTCGACTTCAGGAGGACCGAGCTCAGTAACATACCATTCCTCATCAACGACACAGCAGTAGAGAGAGTAAGCAGCACAAAGTAGTGGTGGGCGATATAACGATCTTAGAAAACAAAAACGAAAACGAAAACGAAACTCGATCCCGGTTATATGCAACTGTTCTGATATTTTTCCTGCCCCCTCTATGAATTAAACTCTTCTGTTAGTAAAACTTACTTTGATCATGTGTCACAGAATGAACACATTCTGTATTATGTTTGATTATATATAAACAAAACTAAAGTTAGTCCAATGATGTCATAAAAAACAACAAAGTCTGCAGAGCCTGTATGAAGCTACAGCTGTAGGAACTATGCAGGGCTAAATAGAACAGAAACACAAGAACTTGAAGTCTACATGTTTTTAAATGGATGCATCGCTGCGTGAAAATGTTCCTGATGAACATAAAAAGAGGACACATAACTAAATCATAATTTCAAAGTGGTGAGGAAAACCTTCAAATTGTGCATAAATATTGATCAAATTGAGGGAAAGACATTTCTGTTGCTAAAGATGTTCTGGGTTATATAGGGAAATAAGTTTGGTTGAACTGGTCAGTAACTTACAAATTTGTCTAAAGATCAGTATGAAAAAAATCATGATAAAATCGTGATCAGGATTTTGGAGAAAAAAAAATCGTGATATGATATTTTTCCCATATCGCCCACCTCTATGTTAGTTTGTGTGGACAGCAGTGTTTAATTATTTTTATGCACCTATAAATTTTTTGTTTTTTCAATGTGGACCCCAGGAAGACTGGCTATACTCTATTCTCAGGTACAGCGAAATATTACAGCGGATATTTTTCCCATATCGCCCACCTCTAGCACAAAGTTCCTGGGGGTGCAGATAACCGACACTCTGACCTGGTCCACACCGGAGCTCTTGTAAAAAGAGCTCAGCAGCGCATGCACTTTCTCTGTAAAGAGCACACCGCCCCTCTCCAATTCTCACCACCTTCTACAGAGGCACTATAGAGAGCATAAAGAATAGTCTAAGTCTAAGTAAGATGTGTTGTTGTTCATTTTGTTTAGTGTTTACAGTTTGTTACTAGGTGATAACCATGAAACCTCTTATGATTGGTCAATTTTTCAGCCTGTGTGTTAATGTGGGCAGACAAAATATTAATACCAGCGTGAAGAGAAGAGTGCACTGAGACCGTAAGGGATGGAGTTATCCCTCAAAGGGGGAAAAAGAGAACATAATTCACCTGCCAGGATGGATAATGTATCGTCAATGTTTTTTCTTTCAGGTTTAAGTGAGACAAGGAACTACCGCTTTACTATTTTCTTCCTCACTTTACTTTGTTACTGTATGATATTGGTGATCAATTCTATTCTCATTGTGACCATCATCATTGATAAAACTCTGCATGAACCAATGTATATTCTGTTGTGCATATTCTGTATAAACGGCCTTTATGGGTCATCTGGTTTCTATCCTAAGTTTCTCCGGGATCTGCTGTCTCCAGTTCATGTTATCTCATACTCTGGATGTCTCATCCAGGCTCTAGTGATGTACTCCTTTGCCTGCAGTGATCTCTCTATTCTAGCAGTGATGGCATACGATAGATACTTGGCGATATGTCGACCGCTGGAATATCACTCCATCATGTCCAAGCAGAGACTGGTCAAGTTAGTGTGTTTCTCTGTGATTACACCTTTTTGCATCATATCAACGAACATCTTTCTAACTTCTAGATTAAAACTGTGTAGTCGTCATATTGCCAGGCTGTTTTGTGTGAATTGGATTATTGTATCCCTTGCATGTTACCCAGCTGACACTACTCTTAACAACATTGTGGCTTATATAACGATAATATTTTATGTACTTCACGGTGCGTTTATAGTGTGGTCCTACATGTATCTCATCAAAACATGTGTGAATTCTGCAGAAAACAGGGCAAAGTTCATGCAGACATGTGTGCCACATTTAGCCTCCCTGCTCACTTTCCTTGTGACTATACTGTTGGATATTATGTATATTCGATACGGTTCAAGGGATTTACCTCAAACCATCCAAAACTTTATCGCTATAGAGTTTCTTATCATACCTCCAATTATGAATCCTTTAATCTATGGTTTGAAACTGAAAAAGATTCAACACAGAATTCTGCGTTTTCTTAACATTAAAATCAAATAATGATGCCACAGACGCTTGATTTGGCACACTTGGGTTGATGACAGCATTTTTTTAAAAGTGTCTTTGTTATGTTTAGGTTGCAGAAAATCTTTTTTACATAAAAGATATTGTTCTGAAAAACATAATTCAAAAAGTTGTATGTAAGAAGAGCATATGCCAAGCGTTATCATATTCATTGTCTTTTTTAAATCAGTGTTTGTTATTTAAGGGAAGAAGAAAACGCACAAATTTAGCAGAGGCTGAACTCAAATGCTGATAAAGTTTCTTATCATATGTCTGCTTTCATACATGTAGTCGTTGTGTCGCTGTATTTATAAAGACTGTATATATTTAAATTCTATAAAGAGATGTTAGAAGATTGTGACAGAATGCTTACATTTCATTCAAATAATCTGGACTTGCTGTCTTGACTACAGATATAAAGATCTACACTTCATTTCTTTCTGGTGTATGTAGCTCACTTAATTTGAAAAATGTTACTAGTCAAGATATATGTACATCATGTGGGTTTTGTCAAAGTCAATATATTACTACTGTACGTGAACTTAAGTATGAGGGAAGAATATAAGGCAGTGATAGCATCTAGCAACAGTATGCCCTTACATTTTTTATTAATATAGTTAGTAAACATTAGACAAGTGTCTGTTTCTCATTTAAAGTCAACTTACAAAGATATTTTCAAATGAAGCATAGAAGAGTCCAATTTCATGTATTCACATTATGCTGCTTGTAGGCTTTTATTTGATCATTATTCTTCATCACTAGAACAATTAGCCAGAGATGAACAGTGTTCAACTTTGCACATTCATTTCTTAACCCTTACCTTTCTGAACCATGCTGCAATAGAAAATGCAAAATGCAGACAGAATGTAATCTTATATTGTATATTATTTAATGAAAACATGCTTCACTGAGGCTTTTGGAAACTTGCAACACATGAATGACAAGCATTACCCTGCAATACTTAATCATTTCAATTTTATTGTATTTTCTTTATTCTTCATCTATTTATGTTTTTTTTAATAATGTTTATGTCCCTCTATTGATGTCATTGCTATAATGAAATTTGGACATTTATAAGACAAAACAGATCGTGTGCTTTGATTTGATTTCATATCTTGACGACCCAAGCTGACCTTTCAACGACACCGCACAGCAACAAGGTTTACAAGTTATTTGAAGCATGCCTAATTTTAAAGGCTCTAAATAAACTAATATCTTAAAAGGGTTAAGAATACATTTGTGTTTTTTGTTTGTTGCACAGTATCTTGGCTGGACAATGTCTGATTATAGAGGTGTCTTAACAAAATGAAGGCCCTTGACTGTATAGCAGGACTATTGACCCCAAAATAATAAGCATCCATCCCCCCTCAAACCCGCACACAGGACTACCTCACTGGACTGTGCAATAAAATTTAACAGTACACATTTTGTGAAATATATTTGATATCTTTATAGTAATTTTATACATAGTTTCATTATTATACCTATTTATGTCTGCACCTTATTCTTATGTAAATACTTGCTGCTGTTTTTTTATTTTTATCCTGCACTATAACAAGCACACTGCATCAAAATGTTGTTCTTATCTGTACTGTAAGGTACAATTTCAATGACAATAAAGAAAGTTTAAGTCTAAGTTAGATATGCTGTTGTTCATTTTGTTTCGTGTTTACATTTTGTTTCTAGGTGATAACCATGAAACCTCTTATGATTGGTCAATTTTTCAGCCTGTGTGTTAATGTGGGCGGACAAAATATCAATACCAGCGTGAAGAAAAGAGTGCATTGAGACCGTAAGAGACGGAGTTATCCCTCAAAGGGGGAAAAAGAGAACATAATTCACCTGCCAGGATGGATAATGTATCGTCAATGTTTTTTCTTTCAGGTTTAAGTGAGACAAGGAACTACCGCTTTACTATTTTCTTTCTCACTTTACTTTGTTACTGTGTGATATTGGTGGTCAATTCTATTCTCATTGTGACCATCATCATTGATAAAACTCTGCATGAACCAATGTATATTCTGTTGTGCACATTCTGTATAAACGGCCTTTATGGGTCATCTGGTTTCTATCCTAAGTTTCTCTGGGATCTGCTGTCTCCAGTTCATGTTATCTCATACTCTGGATGTCTCATCCAGGCTCTAGTGATGTACTCCTTTGCCTGCATTGATCTCTCTATTCTAGCAGTGATGGCGTACGATAGATACTTGGCTATATGTCGACCGCTGGAGTATCACTCCCTCATGTCCAAGCAGAGACTGGTCAAGTTAGTGTGTTTCTCTGTGATTACACCTTTTTGCATGATGTCAGCGAACATCTTTCTAACTTCTAGATTAAAGCTGTGCAGTCGTCATATTGCCAGGCTGTTTTGTGTGAATTGGATTATTGTCTTGCTTGCATGTTACCCAGCTGACACTACTCTTAACAACATTGTGGGTTATGTAACAATAATATTTTATGTACTTCACGGTGCGTTTATAGTGTGGTCCTACATGTATCTCATCAAAACATGTGTGAATTCTGCAGAAAACAGGGCAAAGTTCATGCAGACATGTGTGCCACATTTAGCCTCCCTGCTCACTTTCCTTGTGACTATACTGTTGGATATTATGTATATTCGATACGGTTCAAGGGATTTACCTCAAACCATCCAAAACTTTATCGCTATAGGGTTTCTTATCATACCTCCAATTATGAATCCTTCAATCTATGGTTTGAAACTGAAAAAGATTCAACACAGAATTCTGCGTTTTCTTAACATTAAAATCAAATAATGATGCCACAGACGTTTGATTTGGCACACTTGGGTTGATGACTGCATTTTTTTTAAAGTGTCTTTTTTATGCTCGAGGTTGCAGAAAATCTTTTTTACATAAAAGATATTGTTCTGAAAAACATAATTCAAAAAGTTGTATGTAAGAAGAGCATATGCCAAGCATTATCATATTCATTGTCTTTTTTAAATCAGTGTTTGTTATTTAAGGGAAGAAGAAAATGCACAAATTTAGCAGAGGCTGAACTCAAATGCTGATAAAGTTTCTTATCATATGTCTGCTTTCATACATGTAGTCGTTGTGTCGCTGTATTTATAAAGACTGTATATATTTAAATTCTATAAAGAGATGTTAGAAGATTGTGACAGAATGCTTACATTTCATTCAAATAATCTGGACTTGCTGTCTTGACTACAGATATAAAGATCTACACTTCATTTCTTTCTGGTGTATGTAGCTCACTTAATTTGAAAAATGTTACTAGTCAAGATATATGTACATCATGTGGGTTTTGTCAAAGTCAATATATTACTACTGTACGTGAACTTAAGTATGAGGGAAGAATATAAGGCAGTGATAGCATCTAGCAACAGTATGCCCTTACATTTTTTATTAATATAGTTAGTAAACATTAGACAAGTGTCTGTTTCTCATTTAAAGTCAACTTACAAAGATATTTTCAAATGAAGCATAGAAGAGTCCAATTTCATGTATTCACATTATGCTGCTTGTAGGCTTTTATTTGATCATTATTCTTCATCACTAGAACAATTAGCCAGAGATGAACAGTGTTCAACTTTGCACATTCATTTCTTAACCCTTACCTTTCTGAACCATGCTGCAATAGAAAATGCAAAATGCAGACAGAATGTAATCTTATATTGTATATTATTTAATGAAAACATGCTTCACTGAGGCTTTTGGAAACTTGCAACACATGAATGACAAGCATTACCCTGCAATACTTAATCATTTCAATTTTATTGTATTTTCTTTATTCTTCATCTATTTATGTTTTTTTTAATAATGTTTATGTCCCTCTATTGATGTCATTGCTATAATGAAATTTGGACATTTATAAGACAAAACAGATCGTGTGCTTTGATTTGATTTCATATCTTGACGACCCAAGCTGACCTTTCAACGACACCGCACAGCAACAAGGTTTACAAGTTATTTGAAGCATGCCTAATTTTAAAGGCTCTAAATAAACTAATATCTTAAAAGGGTTAAGAATACATTTGTGTTTTTTGTTTGTTGCACAGTATCTTGGCTGGACAATGTCTGATTATAGAGGTGTCTTAACAAAATGAAGGCCCTTGACTGTATAGCAGGACTATTGACCCCAAAATAATAAGCATCCATCCCCCCTCAAACCCGCACACAGGACTACCTCACTGGACTGTGCAATAAAATTTAACAGTACACATTTTGTGAAATATATTTGATATCTTTATAGTAATTTTATACATAGTTTCATTATTATACCTATTTATGTCTGCACCTTATTCTTATGTAAATACTTGCTGCTGTTTTTTTATTTTTATCCTGCACTATAACAAGCACACTGCATCAAAATGTTGTTCTTATCTGTACTGTAAGGTACAATTTCAATGACAATAAAGAAAGTTTAAGTCTAAGTTAGATATGCTGTTGTTCATTTTGTTTCGTGTTTACATTTTGTTTCTAGGTGATAACCATGAAACCTCTTATGATTGGTCAATTTTTCAGCCTGTGTGTTAATGTGGGCGGACAAAATATCAATACCAGCGTGAAGAAAAGAGTGCATTGAGACCGTAAGAGACGGAGTTATCCCTCAAAGGGGGAAAAAGAGAACATAATTCACCTGCCAGGATGGATAATGTATCGTCAATGTTTTTTCTTTCAGGTTTAAGTGAGACAAGGAACTACCGCTTTACTATTTTCTTTCTCACTTTACTTTGTTACTGTGTGATATTGGTGGTCAATTCTATTCTCATTGTGACCATCATCATTGATAAAACTCTGCATGAACCAATGTATATTCTGTTGTGCACATTCTGTATAAACGGCCTTTATGGGTCATCTGGTTTCTATCCTAAGTTTCTCTGGGATCTGCTGTCTCCAGTTCATGTTATCTCATACTCTGGATGTCTCATCCAGGCTCTAGTGATGTACTCCTTTGCCTGCATTGATCTCTCTATTCTAGCAGTGATGGCGTACGATAGATACTTGGCTATATGTCGACCGCTGGAGTATCACTCCCTCATGTCCAAGCAGAGACTGGTCAAGTTAGTGTGTTTCTCTGTGATTACACCTTTTTGCATGATGTCAGCGAACATCTTTCTAACTTCTAGATTAAAGCTGTGCAGTCGTCATATTGCCAGGCTGTTTTGTGTGAATTGGATTATTGTCTTGCTTGCATGTTACCCAGCTGACACTACTCTTAACAACATTGTGGGTTATGTAACAATAATATTTTATGTACTTCACGGTGCGTTTATAGTGTGGTCCTACATGTATCTCATCAAAACATGTGTGAATTCTGCAGAAAACAGGGCAAAGTTCATGCAGACATGTGTGCCACATTTAGCCTCCCTGCTCACTTTCCTTGTGACTATACTGTTGGATATTATGTATATTCGATACGGTTCAAGGGATTTACCTCAAACCATCCAAAACTTTATCGCTATAGGGTTTCTTATCATACCTCCAATTATGAATCCTTCAATCTATGGTTTGAAACTGAAAAAGATTCAACACAGAATTCTGCGTTTTCTTAACATTAAAATCAAATAATGATGCCACAGACGTTTGATTTGGCACACTTGGGTTGATGACTGCATTTTTTTTAAAGTGTCTTTTTTATGCTCGAGGTTGCAGAAAATCTTTTTTACATAAAAGATATTGTTCTGAAAAACATAATTCAAAAAGTTGTATGTAAGAAGAGCATATGCCAAGCATTATCATATTCATTGTCTTTTTTAAATCAGTGTTTGTTATTTAAGGGAAGAAGAAAATGCACAAATTTAGCAGAGGCTGAACTCAAATGCTGATAAAGTTTCTTATCATATGTCTGCTTTCATACATGTAGTCGTTGTGTCGCTGTATTTATAAAGACTGTATATATTTAAATTCTATAAAGAGATGTTAGAAGATTGTGACAGAATGCTTACATTTCATTCAAATAATCTGGACTTGCTGTCTTGACTACAGATATAAAGATCTACACTTCATTTCTTTCTGGTGTATGTAGCTCACTTAATTTGAAAAATGTTACTAGTCAAGATATATGTACATCATGTGGGTTTTGTCAAAGTCAATATATTACTACTGTACGTGAACTTAAGTATGAGGGAAGAATATAAGGCAGTGATAGCATCTAGCAACAGTATGCCCTTACATTTTTTATTAATATAGTTAGTAAACATTAGACAAGTGTCTGTTTCTCATTTAAAGTCAACTTACAAAGATATTTTCAAATGAAGCATAGAAGAGTCCAATTTCATGTATTCACATTATGCTGCTTGTAGGCTTTTATTTGATCATTATTCTTCATCACTAGAACAATTAGCCAGAGATGAACAGTGTTCAACTTTGCACATTCATTTCTTAACCCCTACCTTTCTGAACCATGCTGCAATAGAAAATGCAAAATGCAGACAGAATGTAATCTTATATTGTATATTATTTAATGAAAACATGCTTCACTGAGGCTTTTGGAAACTTGCAACACATGAATGACAAGCATTACCCTGCAATACTTAATCATTTAAATTTTAGTGTATTTTTTTTATTCTTCATCTATTTATGTTTTTTTAATAATGTTTATGTCCCTCTATTGATGTCATTGCCATAATGAAATTTGGACATTTATAAGACAAAACAGATCGTGTACTTTGATTTGATTTCATATCTTGACGACCCAAGCTGACCTTTCGACGACACCGCACAGCAACAAGTTTACAAGTTATTTGAAGCATGCCTAATTTTAAAGGCTCTAAATAAACTAATATCTTAAAAGGGTTAAGAATACATTTGTGTTTTTTGTTTGTTGCACAGTATCTTGGCTGGACAATGTCTGATTATAGAGGTGTCTTAACAAAATGAAGGCCCTTGACTGTATAGCAGGACTATTGACCCCCAAATAATAAACATCCATCCCCCCTCAAACCCGCACACAGGACTACCTCACTGGACTGTGCAATAAAATTTAACAGTACACATTTTGTGAAATATATTTGATATCTTTATAGTAATTTTATACATAGTTTCATTATTATACCTATTTATGTCTGCACCTTATTCTTATGTAAATACTTGCTGCTGTTTTTTTTTTTTTATCCTGCACTATAACAAGCACACTGCATCAAAATGTTGTTCTTATCTGTACTGTAAGGTACAATTTCCCTGCCTCCCTGCTCACTTTCCTTGTGACTGTACTGTTGGATAATATGTACATGCGATACGGTTCAAGGGATTTACCTCAAACTGTCCAAAACTATATCGCTATAGAGTTTCTTATCATACCGCCAATTATGAATCCTTTAATCTATGGTTTGAAACTGAAAAAGATTCAACACAGAATTCTGCGTTTTCTTAACGTTAAAATCAAATAATGATGCCACAGACGCTTGATGTGGCACACATACTAGATCGTGTTTTTACATGAAAGATATTGTTCCGAAAAACATTCAAAACGTTGTATGTAAGATATAGTGTTTTTAAGAAGAGGATATTGCAAGAATTATTGTGGCTTAAATCATAATCATTGATTGAAAAAGCATAAATGCAGCAGAGGCTGAAATCAAATGCTGTTAAGTTTATTTTCATATGTCTGCTTTCAAACACATAGCCGTTGTGTAGTTGTATTTTTAAAGACTGTATATTTAAAAGCAAATGTTTTGCATTCAGTACACCGTCTGTAATAACAAACAGACCATTGGGGTTAATACTTTGAGCCTGAGTTTGTTTGCCTTAAGCCACTGAAGACAGGCTTTGTCTGATATATCTACATACACAAAAAAGACATACACATTTAAGATTTTGGTGTGCTATCCCACAAATACTATCCAAAATGTTTTCGTTGAGGATTCAGCACCCATATAAGTTACTGATGGTGAGCATGTTTTCTGACTTACTTTCTGGACTAATAGTTTTGAAAAATAGAAGGATATGAGTTAAAAAATTAAAGGAATTAAATGCAAAGCTGACATGCTCTGAAGTTTAGTGTGGACCGTCAGCTCTGAATTTTTTTTTTTCATGCTTAAAATAGTGGATTTTGTTTGAATGTTAAATTTTGTACAAATCAAAATCAATGAAATCAGAGAGAAGTGCAAACTGAAATTCTTGGCATGTGCATATGTCTCCATATACAGAGTGATATACATGAGCAAAATATTGTGGAGATTTACTCCTCATTTGTTTGGTATGAGTGCAAGAATAAAATAAATGTATTTTAAAGCTATTTAAGATTTTTTAGTTCTTTAAAATATTTCTAACATCTCTATGATTTTGAAGAAGAAAAAAAAAAACTCTGCAAAAATAGCCAAACATTTTAACAGCAGATAACCTGCATAAATGTAGACCATTAAGGCAGATAGTGAACAGTATTCCCGATGTCTTGTTGAAAAATATTACAAATTGCCTTTAACAGTAAGGGCACCAAACACAGATCAGGTATTCAGTTAAGACAGTTTAGGATAGTTTCTCCGCATCGCTACAATTTGTAATGCTATTGGTCATAGGTCTGTCTCAACCTAACCTTAGTCAGCCTATAGAGTAGCAGGCGGGCCTTCTCAGCCTCCAGGTTAATAGCTACTACTCACTCCCTTGCAGACATATCAGTGACGCATGTAATTATGAATAACTCTTATTCTTCATAAAATCAAACTAGATGAGTAAAACAAAATCACCCTCCATACACTGTGTACAAAAAACACATGAACTGTTACCAAGATTCAATATTCCATTTTTTTGTCATTTTTCTCATGCATCTGCACACATAAAAAAGACAAAATGCTGTTCAGCCCCCAAGCAGTGTGACAGAAAGAAAAACATGTAGAGACATATAGGCCTACCTGGAAGTCTATTAAGGGATAAACATGTAAACATGTGTATGCCAACTGTAAATATGGACATTTTAATGAAGGTGTATATGTTACTTCTAGGGCATTTGCAGCCAGCCTCAAGGTGACACTGGAGGAACTGCTATCTTTTGCACTTCCACATTGGCTTCATATTTCAGCACCAGAGGCTGCCGCTTGAGTACATTTCTTGTGCTGTAAAATAAGCCCATTTAGAGCTATTGTTTGTTGTTCTTGTGACTATTAGCCTCGGTTGCTCCTTAAGGTTTAACCAACATTTTAAAACAATCTCTTGTTAGATCTTAGGAGAATATTTTTCTCATCTTAATTGTAAAAGAAAGGGAGGTCTTAGCATTGCTTTCCTGTTTATACCAGCCACCACTGAGTATGAGGGATTTATATGATTAAATCCAACGGTAAAGCCTTAAAGCCAATTCCGACATCCTCGGGGTTGAGTTTTTATCTAAGTTTCCATTGTGGAAGTCAATCAATCAATTTCAATTTTTATTTTTATAGCGTCAACTCATAAAAAGAGCCATCAAAGACTGTCAGCCATACGCAAACTGAAAGGACTCTATTTTGCCCCCCATCTCCTCCTGTTGCTCTATCAGAGCATGATCCAGCCCATCTTACTGTACTGTTCCACCTGCTTCTACAACATGTCATCTGTAAAAAACAAGGCCAAACTCACACGCATCACAACCACAGCTGCCAGAATAATCGGTCTCCCCACACCCAACCTAACAGAACTCAATAACAGGGCCATCACACGCATTGCAACCTCAATAGAACAGGACATGACACACCCACTGAACACTCACCTCGCCCCACTTCCCTCAGGACGGAGGTATAGAGCACTGAGGTGCAGAAAGGCTCGCCTCGGGAGGAGCCTGATCCCCGCTGTAATAACGGTCCTGAACAAAAGGCCTCGCTGAACAGGCCAGAAATGGGAACTCTTGACTGTTGTCTAACTCTGTTTGTTTGTGTTATTCTCTGTTTTTTTTGTGTATAAATGTTCTTTGGTGGGACCTGTCTGTTGGACAGTAACGGTGCTGTGAAAAAGAATTTCCCCTCAGGGACAATAAAGTCTAAAGTCTTAAAGTCTTAGTCTTAAAGTCTTAAAAAGTGTTATCTCGAGACACTTTACAAAAAGCAGGTAAAAATACCTTACTCATTGTTATGTTACAAAAAGCAGGTAAAAAGACCTTACTCATTGTTATGTTAAAAAAAGACCGTACTCATTGTTATGTTACAAAAAACAGGTAAAAAGACCTTACTCATTGTTATGTTAAAAAAAACAGGTAAAAGACCGTACTCATTGTTATGTTACAAAAAACAGGTAAAAAGACCTTACTCATTGTTATGTTAAAAAAAGACCGTACTCATTGTTATGTTACAAAAAGTAGGTAAAAAGACCTTACTCATTGTTATGTTACAAAAAACAGGTAAAAGACCTTACTCATTGTTATGTTACAAAAAGACCGTACTCATTGTTATGTTAAAAAAAACAGGTAAAAGACCTTACTCATTGTTATGTTACAAAAAGACCGTACTCATTGTTATGTTTAAAAAAACAGGTAAAAAGACCTTACTCATTGTTATGTTACAAAAAGACCGTACTCATTGTTATGTTTAAAAAAACAGGTAAAAAGACCTTACTCATTGTTATGTTAAAAAAAGACCGTACTCATTGTTATGTTACAAAAAGTAGGTAAAAAGACCTTACTCATTGTTATGTTACAAAAAACAGGTAAAAGACCTTACTCATTGTTATGTTACAAAAAGACCGTACCCATTGTTATGTTAAAAAAAACAGGTAAAAGACCTTACTCATTGTTATGTTACAAAAAGACCGTACTCATTGTTATGTTTAAAAAAACAGGTAAAAGACCTTACTCATTGTTATGTTACAAAAAGACCGTACTCATTGTTATGTTTAAAAAAACAGGTAAAAAGACCTTACTCATTGTTATGTTAAAAAAAGACCGTACTCATTGTTATGTTACAAAAAGTAGGTAAAAAGACCTTACTCATTGTTATGTTACAAAAAACAGGTAAAAGACCTTACTCATTGTTATGTTACAAAAAGACCGTACTCATTGTTATGTTAAAAAAAACAGGTAAAAGACCTTACTCATTGTTATGTTACAAAAAGACCGTACCCATTGTTATGTTAAAAAAAACAGGTAAAAGACCTTACTCATTGTTATGTTACAAAAAGACCGTACTCATTGTTATGTTTAAAAAAACAGGTAAAAGACCTTACTCATTGTTATGTTACAAAAAACAGGTAAAAAGACCTTACTCATTGTTATATTACTTATTGCTATATTACTTATTGTTATATTACTTATTGTTATATTACTTATTGTTATATTACTTATTGTTATATTACTTATTGCTATATTACTTATTGTTATATTACTTATTGTTATATTACTTATTGCTATATTACTTATTGTTATATTACTTATTGTTATATTACTTATTGCTATATTACTTATTGTTATATTACTTATTGCTATATTACTTATTGTTATATTACTTATTGTTATATTACTTATTGCTATATTACTTATTGTTATATTACTTATTGCTATATTACTTATTGCTATATTACTTATTGTTATATTACTTATTGCTATATTACTTATTGCTATATTACAAAGTCAGCGTTAATGACGTTCCCTCTGCGTGACACTGGGTCCTGCGAGGGGCCGACGGAGCAGTGGCAGCTCCGCACCACAGGGCGGCGCAGACGCGCACCTCGACCGCGTCGCGTGAGAATATCCAGCAGAAGAAGAAGGCCGACACAGCAGACTGCGAGGAGCACTGCAGTACATGCGACCCATACAACCGCTTCACAGCCCTGTGCTCGTTTTTTTTTTCTCCACCGCAAGCGACGACACGGAGGAAAACAGGCGTCTCTGTTTTGAAGTGAAGTGCCGGAGAAGACTACAACCTACCCGGACAGTCAAACTTTCCGTCACAACACGACCCCGTGAGTAGGCTGTTAGCTTGTTATATTTTTGGGGGGCTGCGGAGGATGAAACAAACGAGGTTGCTAATATGATTCCGGTTGTGTTTATGTAATATTGGGCTCGTAATCCTCTAGGACAGATCAGACCTTTGTATTCAGCAGTCAAAATGTCATCTGTTGTTCAGCATAATATGCACTTCTAGCTGTGTGAGATGACGCTGTGTGTAACGTTATGCAGCACGGCGGTGGGATTTATGGCTGTCATCTTACCTCAGCTTTGCCCTGTCAGTGGTGCTTGTGAAGGTCTTCCCGGGAGACAGCATCATGTACAGTTCACAGACATGCAGTAATATTTTTTTGGGGCTATGCTAACTGCTGCAGCATTATGAAAGTGTGAGGTTATCTATGCAGGTGTGTATGTTGCAGCCTGCAGATCATGTGTTGTAGACATTGGGTCGCAGTAGCTCTATCGGACTGCGAGCAGAGAGGCTGGATAAAAGTAGGCTACGTTTTTACCACAGAGCACAAGGTTTCTAGGAGAGGGGTGTTTTAGGCTGCAGCATTGTGACAGCTATTCTGGTAATGCCTGCCTTAAAAAATGAAGCCACTGAATACACAGAAAGTCAGTCAACTCCTGAGCTTACCTCAAGGGAAACAACCAATTAAATCAAAGATGAAATATCATATTGCTGTAACCATTTCTGCATTTGATAAAAAAAAAAAAAAACAGTGGGAGAATCCTACATCGCATCCCAACCTGTGAATACTCTGCAATGAAGGAAAGTCAGTTCATATGATAACACACTATGTGCTCATTTCTCTCTCTTTAAAAAAAAAAAAAAAAAAAATGTGATTAAGCTTTGAATTTTTCCCCCACACATTGCTCAGATAAAGCCAACCAGCGTCTCTCTAAGTGGCGCTTTTCCTGCAGAAATTCTCCAAACTAGTCATAGTTGTGTGTCAAGGATGCACTCCTCTTATTACTTACTCCACTTGTAATAAAGCCAAACGCATAATCCAACAATAATCAATTTGAAAAGCTCTTACTATGATCAAACACCTTCAGTAAAATCCATACAGTATGAGAATGTATTGGTCTCCTTTTTCATTCTCAAAGTGTTTCCAATATTCTTTGTAACTATCAGTTATTTAACTAATACATTGACTTAATCTTAATGTGCCGATGCTGGAGTCGTATCTGTATGGTAGCGCTACCTTTTTCCAAAAGTTTTTTTTTTACACATTATTTTTACATTGTGTGGGCTGTTTGGCATTGTGTACTGTTACCATGGAGGTTATGGGGGAGGTTTGTCTTCAGGGCTTTTTGGCGCAAAGCCTTTCTGTCAGAAGTCGTGCCTTTTGGAAATCCTTCTGTAGGGTTGTGTAAAAAAACAGCATTGGCCATGAAGTGAGCAGGTAAGGGGGGGGGGGGATGTGAATAAGTCATACAAGACTTAACTCGTATTACTCAAATAATAAATCACTTAACTCAGAAGATTCGTTTTAATCTTTATCTTTAGAACAATAAGAGTTTGACTATCTCTTTGTTTTGTGAGGTTTAGATCTCTTGAAGTGGCATTTTCAACTTTCATAGTTTGACTGCATGTACAGTCTTTAACTCTCTCCTGTGCAGACGCTCTGCTCCGCTGTCCGCTGCATGTTTCTGTGTTTGTGTTTGTGTGTGTGTGTGTGTGTGTGTGTGTGTGTGTGTGTGTGTGTGTGTGTGTAGTGAAGGAGATCAGCCTTGTCCTCGGAAAACACCAACACAGAGAGCAAAGGAAAGGCACACAGAAGAGAGGCTCCATGCAGGACCATAAATCACCCCAAAACTGTATTTTCCTCTCTGCTTCTCTCATTCCACGTTTCTTTGAGTACCATTTGAAGAACTAATCCCAAAAAATTACCCCTGGCTTCTTTAATGATTTAGAGCGGGTTCCAGTTCAGATGATGGTAACAGTCAAGTTTCCGAGTCTTTCTCACAGGTGCGTTGTCATTAATAATTCACTTTGTCACTCTCTAGTTTTCGCTCACAGATAAGAGTCCTCTTCCTGTGCTGAAATGATATCAAACTTTTCTGGCCGACACAATATCTGCAAAAACCTAATCTCAAAAAAATATAAATTTCAAAAATAATCTCAAAATAAGCCACAACACTGACAGAAAGAGTTGGTATAAGGTTGATCTCAGTGGTAGTGTAGTAAAAGCAACTGTACCTCTAGTGTTACACTGAAACAGTAGACCTGATAGCTCAATGCATAAAGTAACAATATATCACATTACACATCTCGTTTGAACCTTTTTATGATGTTATTGTTTACAGACAAAGTTTGGTTTGTCATCAATTTTAGCACTTTGACATTGAGTATGCTTTACCTGGGGAAAAAAAGAGCAAAAATACTTATCACATAAACAATTTCAGCTTATTAAGGTCAAGAATAATAAAGGGTTTTTCCTGATGCGACCACCTCCTTCAAATTTCATTTGCTACTGCTATCCCGGCATTATGACGATTTTGTGGCGGTGCTGTATCTTTTTCAGTCCAGTGGACTATAATACGAGCTGCCAAAGGAGACAGAAAGGGAAAGTAGAAGAAGTTTTTTCCTTACATCCAAAGGCTTAAGGCTTAGAATTAGTAAGGGACTTGAGGAAATGCCCCCCCCCCACCAATATCCAGCTACCACTGAATTGTCCCTATACCAATACTTTACAGATTCTTGATAGCAAATTCTACCTGCGGAGAAATCATTCATGTGAGTTATTCTCTTTAAAAACCTACACCAACCTCTAATTATTTTGTAATAAAATGTGTTAATGCTCTCAGTTTTGGCACTGCGACGATCTGTGTTCTTTCGTAAAAACAGGAATAATACTCGTTACATCATACTTTTATCTCATCAAGGTCGAGAACAATAGATAGCGTAAGGGCAATAACCTGCTGGTGTACAAACTGTCAGGAAACCAAAACTACAGCAGCAAAGACGGGGCTGTAAGCGTTTGTTATTGGTGTGTTTGTCTTGATGGTTGTTCTGAAAACTTTTGGCAAGATAGTTTTTTTTCAGAAGTCTAGTTTTACTTTTTGTCGTCTGTGGTACGGGATACACAAAGGGGAAAGTCTGTATTTTTAACGATGGGACGCTTGATCTGTGGACAGTTGAAGCCTGAGGGAGTTTTTAAATGGGAATGGTTGAAAGCATCTCATTGGGGCTAACATTTGGCCTCTTCCATCCAAAATGTTGATGTTTCAGTGATTTTCTACAGAGTCAAATTAGCCAGATAACTGAGATGGGACTGACCAGTGCGTTTGATTTTTTGATGAGTTGCTACCCGCCTCAAGGAGCACGGTCTAAAATAAAAGATCAGTGTTGAGTGACAGTTTCATCATTTGCTTTTAGCTGAAGGTGTTTCCCTTGAATGTTCTCTAATCCCACAGGGAACTTCCCTTCCAGATTATTTTTGGGGTGTGAGATTTGGCCTAAAGAAGGGACAAAGACATTTTCCTCTGAAGGAATAGTAAGATAACTTTGCAGGAAAGTGATACAGGTGAAGTTTCTTTGCTGACAAACACTTGTTGCCACATGGATAGATTAGGTGTAATGATTAAACTTATTCCTGTGGTCCGGAAAAATTAATTTTTTCCTGTTTTGCTGTGTTAAAGGAAGTAATTAAAGATTTAAAAATGTCAGAGCCCACTAAACAACACATGTCAAACAAATATGGATTAATAAGTACAAAGGCCAGTTATGCTAGGCTTAAGTCTGTATTCCCTTAATGTGCTGCAGTGCTGCTCCACTTGCTGAGGCGACAAGCTTAAAGAGGAGAAAACTGCTCTGGCCAGAAAGTTCACTCAGCTCTGCAGCATTGTGCCACCTCAGGAAAGCTGCATGCAGCCGAGATGCTGCGCTGGCTCTGTTTGAGAGGACCGCGCAGCAGCAGAAGCAGAGAGGCTGCTAACTGCTACCACTCAGGCTTATACATATTTTTGTTGGCTGTCAGACAAAAGAGAAACCTATACTGCTTTACTGATCACATAACACATAAACGGAGGCAGCCATCAGCGTAGCCATCGCCCTCGCACAGCCCCATGTGGACATGGCAGCTTTCGTCATTGATCCATATGTGTCCTGACCCCAGGGCATTGTTGTTTGAGCCCTGATGGATACACCATTGCTCCATCATGGGGATAGGGCTCTAAAAAAAGACAATACATTTCCTCAGGATTTGCGGTCTGATGGGTGCGGATCAGGATACATATTTGAAAAAGACCACATGGGCTCAGAGTCAGCTGTTACAGTGAGACGCTGCTGGATCAAGCTATTAATAACTGTTTAATATAATGAGTAACACAGAGCATTCTTACTCACCTCCAGAAAATAAAGGCCTGCATGAATAATATGATTGATGACCCCAAAACTGACCTTGAGAGAAAGGGCACTGGGTCAATATTCTCACTGGTATCTGTGTTTTCAGCCTAATCTTGGTTTTCTTCTCATTTCGGAGACTAGGTTTTACATTGAACTTTACAAACATGCTTGGCTTCTGCAATATGTGGCGGGAAGAGCACCTGCTAGATCTACCAGTAATTGCTAGCTAGCAAAACATCTGAATGCAAAGGTTGGATCAAGAGAAATTCCTCTGGCTGCCTCTGCTCTGGATGCCTGCCCGAGTGTATTTCTTTGCTATAATAGGGGGATGTTAGTGCTGTTGAAACAACGTCAGTCCAGTCAAAGTAGTACAGAGTTGGTTAAATTTAACTTCTTTCAGCGGACGAGTGATTTCATGAAGTATCAAGAGCAAATCCATAATGAGTAATGTTGATGAAAACAAGCTGCCTGTCTGCAGGGTTTATAACTCTCCAATTAACAGTTCTCTTGTAATTACAGCACGAGTCCCTCTATAGTGCCTCTGAACGTTTTTTGTCTATCCGCCCTTTTGAAATGTGCACATTTGGTCATAGAGGGGCCTCTGTGACTTCCCTGAGCTCCTTATCAGTATAACCACTTGCATACTCTTCATCTTTGTCCTGTGTACTTTTCCTGTAACACACCAGACATCCTGTTTTCGTCTCGCTCAGTTGTTAGTTTGAACATCAGCTACAATTGTATTTTAGCATCCACTTGTTAGTTCATGCAGTCTCCGCAACTTCATGTGTCTTCTTTTTGGGGGGATTTGACAATGCCAATTATGTTGTGTTTATTTCCTTTATAGATTTAGATACCAAGGAAGGAAAGCGTTGCTAGTACCCTGTATACAGATGAAGGATTAGAAAATGCTCCATGATGGGCATAAAAGTCCCAGTGAGCAGCATATTTTAAGCTGTTTTAAAAAAGATGTTTATTCCGTTGTTTGTTTGTTTCTTTAATGTCGTGTGCATGGCATAGTTTTGCCATTCAGTGTGGTACTTCGGACATTCCTCTTTTTTTCTTTTCATTTGTATGGTAGTTTTGAGTAAAATCCGATAATTTGAAAGCTACAGTACGATATTGCTGTATTTTCCGTCTGGCAACACTGGGTGGAAATAACAGGGTAACTCATGATACAATATGTGACACATGGTGTAGTTTAGCAATAATATCATGATTCATGATACATGAAGTCTACATCACAATTGATAAATATCAAGACAATCATATAATGATACTAGATATGTGAGTAATTACCTGACTAAAGATGAAAAGTTGAACTACTGGTTAGTTTAACCATCATTTTATGCTGGTCAAAAGATCTGTCTAAGTAGCCACCTGCCAATACCGAGGGCTGTATCTCTGGTTTATAGCTACTGCCATACTGGAATTATGCCCTACTACTTGGGTGTAAACCAGCACAAAACTGGTAACCACAGCTGTACATCTCAATCTGTTTGGGAAACTGCTAATAGAACAGGTCAGTATGAAATGAGCATTTTTTTGTGTCATATATCACGTATCTTTGCACTCAACAGGTTTAAGCAAATGTTAAATCCACATGCCCAATGTGGATTTAAATTAGTTGTGAATTTTAAATTCTTAGTAAAGAAACCCCAGTTTCTCTCCCCCTACATTGATATCACTTCTTTAGTCATAAATGTGCATGAAAGTGAGGGCAGAGTGAAATTACTCTGGAACTAATCATAATGTGGTCGACTGAGATTTGAAGATTGGAAAATTGAACTAATAAAATGTGTTGTTGTGAGGTCTTGTGCACTTGTTGATTGTGCTTAAAGCGATAAATGAGCCATTGAGCCATGATTTTTCTATATTTACACATGTTCTTTGATCACACTTTGATGTGTTATTGTTCTTTGATGTGACTTCTGAAGTGACAGTGATGCGTGTTGATGTGTGGGTGATGGAGAGGCTTTGTAAAGCTCTGTTTTCCTTACTAGCCTTGAAAGCCACAATATTAAAACAGTCTGTGTAACAAGCAGCTCATGTGTTAATTTGACATGTTTGCCACAAAATAATGAGGCTTCCCGACGACCTTGCTGTTTCACGTCTCACTGCGACTGTCAAACATCATCCTGCAATGCTGCTGTTTCCTCCCAATTTCAGATTAGAACAATTGATTTTGGACTTGGTTTTACATGAGTGGCGGTTTCAATCAATTAATTGTGTACATGCTGTAATGGATGATGTTAGCTCAAGGCTACTGCTGCTAACAACGAGCTCCAGTTTGATGTCGACAAGGCCGATGGAGAGGCATTAACTGGAGGATTTTACATGGAGTGACATTTGTTTAAAAAATGTATGGAGAATGTATATTAAGATGTTTTTACATAAATGATGGACAGTGAGGCCGTCAGGCTGCCTCTTATTTATATGAATTTGCCAACTGGTTTGCTGAACCGATAGAAACTAAAGGGTCAAGGGTATAAATTTATCCATGGTGTATTGCACAGATTTAATGATGGTTTGAACAGGGCTTTCTACAAGGCTTTGTACTCCATTCACACTGTAGAAGCCTTAGCTTTATATAGGACTCAATGTTGTTTTGCATTGACCAAAACATTTTTTTTTTATGATTTTCTGTCAACTTACTTAAGTTGCCATATATTGTCAGGTCAAATTAGACCTTTTAGAAGAGGAAGGTTGAACATATTTTTAAGAGTAAATGCACCAAGTCGATGACAAAGCTGTTTTATTTTTGATAGACAGTTAAAATAAAAAAAAGGGAAAACCAGCGAATATCAACTGAAACCGTTGCATTTTGCAGCATTTTATATCTGTAGTGCCATTTGTAAGTACGAAGTGTGCTAAAGTATTTCCTCCCCTGAGTTGCATACCTGCAAGGCAAGCCATTTTAAGTGCACTTTGCATTTCTGACCAACAACAGAAAAAAAACCCACTTTATTCACAGATGCATTATCCATTCCACCTTGCGGTCTTTTGCACGCTCAGCATTCGGGGATCTCTTTCTTCATATGTCACTCCACTGTGGGGCAACACAAAGCTACTAAGCTAGTAGAAATGGGCTCCACATTTCAAGAGACGGAATCAAAACTCTGGATATAGTTGATTTTTCTGTATCAGATTGTGTAGCCTTGTGTTATAAATACTGCATTGAAGTGGAAGATGATTACGCTTTTGATAATAAAGATTTTGGAAAAAAAAGCAGCATGACTAAAACTTTCGTGAGACATCTGTACCTTCCAAAGGAGGTCTACATCAATGCCATTTTACTGCCCTGTCACAAAATGTTGCCATTATTCATGTATACAATAATATTCTAACTCTGTTTGAAATACAAAGTAAGAAACATGAAAACGTATTGTCTGTCTGACTCTGCTGTGAGAATACATAACCAGATATTTGGTAATAACTTTTTAAGGCATTATGAAACCTCTCTTGAATTTTAGTAGAGATGAGTTGTCAGTGAAAGCAAAAGAAAGGGCTAATGCACATGCCAGACAAGGTTAGCAACCAAGCGTGAATGTGACATAACAGTCAATGCCGCACACACCAACACTCACGAGTTAGCACCACAAAGGGCAGGACACGACCTCCATGCCATCACCAGGACTACGTTTGGTCCTTGGCCACTCATCTGCATAATTGCGACTCAGGCGAGTCTACAGATGCTTCAGTTGATTTAATTTGAGAATGCTGCTCCTGCTGCATTGAACACTGTCTGTACTTTTTGGGAGAGCATTTGTTGTTTTGGTATGTTTTGGATTTTCCATTACCATGTTGTTCATTTTTGCGGCCTCACAATGAATGCTAATGCAGAGCAGTTTGAAGGAGGCACAGCGTTTAGATGATGCAAATGAAATTGTATGGATGAATGCTGAATCAATTAAATCCATCGTCATGTTCAGTGTTCCATGTTGTTTAATGGTCTTTCAAATTACAAAGTATTTGGACTGTAGAAGGGTCAAAATGTTTCATAACCTTATTGGTTAGAGGTACGTCTGGCTGAATATTCATACTGCATTATGGTTGCACTCATAACTGCTGGCTCGCCACACCAACCACAACCATTTGGCCAAATGGCCTCTCGAGTAGGGGGGGTTAATTGCATCGGTGTAGGGCATTTGTGCTCAAGGCTTTGACTGCTCTCAGGTTGTTACAATACAATATGTGCATAACATCTGCAATAAGAATTGCATATTAAATAAAATCATGTTAAAACATTACCGGGAAATGTATAGAAAGGTCTTTTGGTAAGAACAAGTGTGTTGGCAAATTCTGATAGGATTCCCTATGAAAGCAATGTATCACTTTATTTCATGTTAGTCCTGGGGTCCTTTGCTTTTCTTAGACCAGAAGTATACCAGAAGGGAGGGCTTCAAGGGAAGCTGGTTGGGAATCACTGGTCAAGGGATGAATTGGGTCTGTGTGAGATGAGGTAAAATATGCCGTAAATGCTAGCTTTAATAAAATGTTGCTGTTGAACACTTATTTACTATCAAACAAAAGCCTCTGCTTTCCATTTTCATGCTTTCAAATCCTCCTACGTGGGACTCCGTTGAAGTTAACGTGAATCATAAGATGATCAATGACAATATTTCAATATCACTGCAGCGTTTCTCACAGAATGTGTGTGTGTGTGTGTGAGTGTGTGGATAATCAGCAGTATGTTAGAGATGCTCAAATAACATTTGAAACACTCGTGTTTGAAATGTTTCACTCAGAGTTACATTATCACATCAGGGGATCTGCGCTTATTGATGATAGTGCGTATGACACATATCACAACGATCATAAGAAGCTTCATATTTAAAATGAGATGTAGAAACTCAGTTGGTGCATTTACAGAAGGGACGTACAGTCAGCAGAAATCTCTCTCTCTCCCTCTCCCTATCTCTCTCATCTAAATAAAAACCAAAAAACTGGAAAAGCCTTACTTTCTGCTGTGATATGTTGAGTTTTAGTAGCGGGACTAAAAACCTTACAGTGTTGCAAAGACCAATGAGTACATGTTATACAACATTTGTGGTTAAAAGTGTAACACACATGGGGCACACAAAACTTATGAAAACATAATTAGTTCTACCGAGGTCTCTGATTACTGCTGCACTTATTTTCCCAAGTTGATATTTTTAACCTCCACATCATCTCTTATTAGTTTTGTGTTCAGTAGTGCCTAAAGCTAGGTAAGTTTAGCTAACTGTGAATACATCCACTAATAAATAACTGAGGCCAAAGGGCGCAGCTGGCCTAGTGGTTCATTTTTGCGTCCCATGTACAGAGGCTGCAGTCCTCCACCATGTAGTCCACGTTTAAATTCGACCTGTGGCTCATTTGCCGCATATCATTCCCCCTTCTCTCTCTCCCCTTGATTTCTGACTCTATCCACTGTCCTGTTTGTAATTTTTATGTATTTAGTTTAGGGGTAACTGCTGTTATTGCAATTATGCAGCTTTATATATTAAAGGTGCACTATGGAGTTGGTAGAGAAATGTGAAAGTTGGAGAAATGTACAGATTCTGTGCTGTATGTTCATAACTCTATACACAAACTTCCTCAGAGGAAAATATGGTCCCTGGAGCACTGTTTGAAGATAAAATGCTACTCAAGAAGTTGTGGTGGGGCCCCCCCCCAACAGTGAAACCATAACTCTCCCGGTAGCCTTTTAGCTCCAAACAGTGTTCCAGGGACCCATTTTTTCCTTTGAATACATTTTGTGTATTCACTTCAGAAAATATAGCATAGTATTGTTTCACTTCTCCAACTTTCAAATTTCACTACTAAATCTACATAGTGCACCTTTAAAGACGGTGTTACTGAGATTATTAAAAGCACTTAATAACAGAAAGAAGTTTAGGTTTTAATAAGTGACAAAAATGTGTGATCCGTTCCACCCCTACCAATAAGTCCATCCATCCAATTATTTATACTGGTTTTCACGTTTGGGTCACGGGGGGCTGGAGCCGATCCCAGCTGTCATTGGGTGAGAGGCGGGGTACACCCTGGACTGGTCGCCAGTAGCCATCCGCCCTAACATTCACACCAATAGGAAATCAAGGGTCACCATTGGACTGTGGGAGGAAGCTGGAGTACCCGGAGGGAACACACACATGCCAGGGGAGTACATGCAAATTCCACACAGAGAGGCTACTGTCTGACAGGGATTAGAACCAATAACCTTCTCGCTGTGAGGCAACAGCACTAACCACTTTACCGGGTTTATCCAATCGGAGACAAAAATCTGTGATCTGGACTATAAAAATATGCAATCTGTTCCAATCCGAAATCAGTCAATCAATTTATTTGTATTGCGCCAAATTTACTACAAATGTTATCTGAAGATTACAAACACATGGACTTGAGCTTGTATAGTATTTTTCTAGTCTTCTGACTACTCAAAGTGCTTTTACGCTGCATGACACACCTAATCATTCACACCTGTTCAAACTAGGGATCGGTACGAGCAGAGGCGTGGACTCAAGTAACATGACTTGGACTCGATTTGATGACTTTGGACTCAACTTGACAAAATCATGAAAGACTTGCAACTCGACTTGGACTTCAACACCAATGACTCGTGACTTCACTTGGACTTGAGCCTAATGACTCGAAAATACTTTTTAACGTGTTATTTTAGGTCCCATATATAGCCTAATTTCCACGATGCGCAAAACAGGGACGGAATCACAGAGTTTTACAATGAAAATATAATCAACTGTGTACAGAATATCGTGGGATCTGTTTGCATATTACAGGCGCGAGCTGACACATACAAACACACACACACACACAGGAACGCCAGCCATCGCGCGCACCTATTTACTTTTAGCGCAACACAGTCCGTTATCTGTATGGACCTTATATCTCCGGTCAATATGGGCCGAGACTTTATGCTCGGGAAGGTACGTAATCCGGTCAAACGGCCGTTTTGACTTTTCCCAGTTCTCTCTCACCGTGTCTGCATACTGTATTTATCAACAATCAGCACCTTAAAATTGGTAGGCTGTTATCTCACAGCCTGCTGTAGTCTGGGAACGGCACTAGGCATACTACCTTTAAAAAATAAATAAAGGCGAGCTAATTTATATTTAAAAATGTCTCAATTTCCTGACATGATCTAATAAAATGACCCAAAATTAGTGATCTGATCCAATGGAACACCGTAAAACACAGAATTCAGACAAATAAAAATGGAGAAAACAGAATTTAGGAAAAATAAACAAAACAGAGTCAGTCACCCTGGTATTGTTATTTTATTTTAAGAAGTAGGCTAAATAAAATCATATAAGCAACCATGATTGTGACAAACGCGACTGAAAGTGCCCTAACAAATGCCTATTTGTTCCGGTTTTGTATTATCATAATGTCAAAATTACTTATGAGATATGTTTTAATGAAAGCTAAACAAATAGGCTTTGGTTAGGACACGTAACGTACGACAACCAGACTCACTCGGCTGACAGTCACCAGTTTACATGGTAACTCTTTTAACCGTAACCCCGGCACGGACTTTGCCGTTTCTAGCGATATAAATAGTGTCCCGTGTGCTGTTAAAGTATCGCAAGTGGCCCAAACTCAAAGTTTATCTTAATATCTTAGTTTTGCTATGGTTGTCAGGTGATGTAAACGTGTGTCGTTTATAGTAGATATTCAATTAAAAGCCCGTGCTGCAGTTCCATAGGGTTTTCAACGGTGGCCGTTACTTTCCTGAGCGTTTTGTGCCCTCCGCGCTGGTGACGTCACTGAACGCTATGAATACAAGGCCTAACTTGTTAGCATTCCTGAAGTATTTCATTTTGCAATCTCATAATTGATTTACTATAAAGCTTGGACAGCTATGCACGCACACATCCCCTTTGAAGCAGTGGGAGGACATCCCTGCTCTATCCCTGCTCCCCGTCTCTCCCAGATGTACTTTTTTACTTATGACAGAAGTGCACCTGTCATAGCCTTTACATGCACTTTCAGTGGATCTCTAGCTTACTGAAGAAAAAAACACATTGCCCTTGGGTATGTCTATAGTGGGCTGCCATGTCACTCAGTATAGCTTCTATGGGCCTTTGAACAGGGTCTCAGGCCGCCTTTGTGAACGTATGCACAGCACAGACATCCACATAAAGGTTCCCGTCGTAGCAGTTCACTGTGTGTGTATCACCGCAAAAAACATGGATTGTGTCATGATGTGGCTGAACATGTATTCACAGGGGATTAAGCTAAGACCATCAATAATGCAGGCCACATGGAGTATCTGTGAAAACACTCTTCTCTTGTTTTTGTAAGCTCTTCTCTGCTCCTTGGCCTGATGCTTTTGCAGGAGGTAACGTCAGACAGTAAATCCTCTTCACATGAACAAGCGGTTGTTCTTTAAACTTCTGAATGAAGTGCTGCTCCTCTCCTCCGCTTGCCCGTCTTTTGTCTTATTCATCAAGCTTCTCTGTTTCCTTCTATTCCTTCATATTCTTTGGAGCAGTGCATTGAGCCCTTGGTGATATGGCTATATATAGAAGGGAACGAAGGAGCAAGATTAGGAAAAATAGAGTGCCTTTTAGTGTGCTGTCCTGGGACGCTTGCTCCGACGCGCCTCTATGAAAGGGTTAATGACGCACAGATTTAGCCGATAGATTGTTTTGATCTGTGCAGGAGCGACAAGAGGTGGGGAGAAGTCAAGCCTCAGCAGTCCGAGATAGATGTCCTCAATTAACCACAGAACTTTCTTGCTTAATGCCCTTCGAGAAAGGACAGCCTTTCTATTACCTAGAGTTTCTTTTATTATAAGAGCTATGAAGTTTCAGAATAGAGCTACAGGTAAACCTGTTTTGTCATGGAGCCCATTTTTGATGTACATGAGCTCAGGATTAATGTGTTTTTTTCTCCTTTTCCTTTTTCTGCTGGAAAATCTTTCTCAAGGCCATTGAGCACCACAAAAAAGGATCTTGGAGTTTTATTAGCTACAATAAAATATATATTTGTTTGCCTTTTGGGCAACACAAAAGTTCACCTAGTAGAAAATCTATGCCAATAGATGTCACTCTGACACACCATCCAGGGGTTAGGTGGAAGTCCAGTATTTTCACACTTGTGTTAGATTGTAAGATGCAGCATTGTCTTACTCCCACTCTTAGCATAGCAATAGGGTTGGAAAATCACAGAGTAACTCACAATACGTGATAATATCAAGATAAAGTGATTCTGCAATGATGAACATTTTTCCATCATTCTGATGAATCATGATATCTGATTTAAAGTGTAAGAGTAATTAATTTATTCACTCTTGTTTGGTAGTTTGGTTTCACTCCTTAATATGATTTATCTCTTAACTTCTTTTCACCACTGTCTGACATTATCCTGCTGTGTGCCAATCAACTTCCGTTCAGGTTAAAGCTCAAATCTGACATGTGTGTCATGATGTTTTGTGTTGATATTTTCACCCACACCTAATTGTGACCACCAATTTTGTCAGGGAATAAGACAACTGTCAGTCAATAAATTATTATTATTTTTTTTTACAAGATCAGTCAACCGATCACCTTATATCTTTCGCTCTGAATCACAACAACAGTTGCTCAGGTCACTTTCAAGCGGCAAACGCAAGTGTCTGATTAGTTCATGTCTCAGTCGGTACACACTGGATTGGTTGTGAACTTTTTTGAATAACTCATCCCTTTTGATTTTATGAAGGATAAGAGTTATTCCCAATAATACAAGTAGCTGACCTGACAGACAGGCGCGATGTAACGGTTTGTCAAGAGGCTTAAAACCCGCCTCAGCTCGTAGTCTGTTGTTAGGTTGACGAAAAGTTAGGTTGAGACAGCATTTCCAGCACGGCTACAGCCATCAACGGGCTTCCGAAGCCTCCTCCAGTAACAGGTGTGTGACATCACTAAGGTTTGGTCCATTAATATTTACAGTCTATGGTCACTTTACATGTAGGGCTAGTGTAGACAATACTCTTTGTAAAATTATTTTAAGAGCCCTAGCATTAACCAACAAAAGTGCAAGCACTCTGCAACAAAGAGAAAAGCCTGAAATGGATGACGACTGACAAATGTAACTGCAGCAAATTTAACTACATTTCAGTTTATGGTTGTGGCTACTGCAGGGTGTAAATCCAATTAAGGACAGCTCGTAGTTAGCATATCCAAATCTCTCCACACAGTGAGGAATTACTGCACAGTGGATGAGGTAGATGAGAACGACACTTTATATTAACGCCTAAAGGTAATTGAACAACGTGCTGTATTTGAAGCAGTCATTGTTACTGACGTAGACAGTAAGCTGTGAAGCGGGACATGCTAACGAATTCACCTCAGGTAAGCGTAAATAAGCTTCCAGCCACGCTGATCAGTGGATTTGTTGTGGGTTTGTTTGTTTTTTCTCTGATCAGGTGTTCTGAGAAGTGATAGAGATGCTACTTTGGATCTACGCATGCTTCAGTGATTTGGTGTGGTGTGGTGTGGATGGGGGTGGGGTGGGGTTGGGTGGGGGGTGTTTGCTGGGGAGCAGAGCGTAGCAGGTGCTGCTGGCCCATGGGGGCATATTTGTGTACTTTGCTCACTCAGTGGGAACATTTTAATTTGAACCTTTTATTTCTATAAAACAGGTCAGGATTTGTTTTACCCCTGGGCAATTTGTGTCAGTGTTTGTACAGAACCTGCTGTACAGAATCTGCTGTACAGATGCAGGAGAGATGCAGGAGCGGTGCAGCTCCATGTGTTTTTCAGAACCAGTCATCAAAACACACTCGCTTTATGGGAATCTTTTGATAGAGTGCTGTGTATAATTGGTCACCAAGGAGGCTTTCAAGTTTTCATTCCGGCTTTACGAGCATTAAATCACACACTACCAGTCAAGAGCAGTCATTAGTGGGATCTGTCCTACCCTGAACACTCAGAAAAGAACACCCTGTTGTACACAAAAAAAAAAATCCTGCGTGATGTTGTGACGTGGATTCATTTATTCGGGGAATTATTTTGACAACTTTCAGAGTTGACGTCCTGGATGCAGCCTGCATTTGCAACAGATAACGACTGTATTGTTTTTTCAGTAGTGGAAAATCCATGTGCGGCACAGTGGAATGTTCCCTGTTTTCTGTCCCTCAAGCTGAAGGTCACAGCCAATGAAATGGTCTCATACTACAGTTCTATCTCCATTTTACATTGAAAAACAACCTCAGACGGTTTGCCTTTGAATCACTGTATGCAATATTGTTTACATGGCTTTTGACATTAAGCTTATAGCAATGCTTTATTATATCTATTTTTTCCTTTCTTTTACTTGTCAGTGACAGTGAGGGAGCTCCCCCTTAATGAGAAGACAAAAGCATTGATATGACACCCTGAACTGTTGAACAGCTGACACCCCACATCAATCAAGAACAGTAAAACACAATTCCCCTAAAAGGATTACAGAAATTTGTCATTTTAGGTGTCTTTGATTTTGCATTGACAATCAGAGAAACCAAGACAAACCAGATTCTCTTTACTCATCTTTGCAATGACACGGCCCCTTGAAATGAAATCTAATTGTAATTTCAGGATAAATTCTGTCCCTTTTGCTTTGACTGTCTGTCAGCAAGAGCTGGTTGTCTTCTTCTTCTGCCTCTGCGTCCTTTTCACATGTGTTGTGTTTGAAAGAGCAGTGCTTGTACATTTGCTTAGTTCTGTGTAGAGGTTTGTAAAAGCAGCATTCGAAACCAAAGCCATAAATATACAGTATACCCCAAGTGTTCACAATGTCTATCTCAGTATATTTATAGCTCCATCATTGCATGTTTGCAAAACGTGTGATTCCCCTTGCGTAATATTCCCTCAAAAATAAAAGTAAAGTTTTTGTAAAGTTTTAATTACACTGATGTCTCCCAGTGATGCCTTTCTGTTGAGTAGTTTTGGTTGAACGCTCGCTTTGTTGTCACTTCAGCTCTGGCTCTCAGCTTTGGACTGTTCCTCTGACAAGTGTGTCACAAGCAGGATCACATCGAAGTTCACCACTCACGGTCAAATGAGCCTCTTTTCCACTGATAGTCCTCTTCATGTCTTCTTCTCCTCGTGTCAGTGCTTCTCCATCGGAGGTGAAATCAAATCTTGGTTTTATTTGTGAGTCACATGAATCCTCTGTGTTTCATCGTTGTCAGGAGGCTTCTGTAGTGTCACTTTGGGTATTTCCTCCCGTCAGTTTTTTAGCTGTTAGTATGCCTGAGAGACATCTTTCCGTGGACAAAAGCACGCACACACACACACACACACACACACACACACACACACACACACACACACACACACACACACACACACACACACACCCACCCTCAGACACACATTCTCTGTTTTATTCCCAGGGTTGTGAATTTTTCTCTACAGGCAGCACACTCTCTCTTTCTCTCTCTCTCTCTCCACAGACCGGGTGGTGATGAAAGATGTGCCTAAATTAGGATGTTCAGCTCCACTAGAGGCAGGTGTGAGATTTTAGCACCATCTCACAAATCTTACACTTGCACTCAAATGTGCACTGCGTGGTGTGGAACTTTTCATTAGTGGCTTTTTTTTCCTGTAAGAGGCTTACCGGTACATTTCCATCCACACCTTAAGTTGCAAAAGCCTGTGTAATTAAACCTGCAAGTGTGCCCTTTGTGTGCCTTTCCACAAAGCTGTTGTTTTTCTTAAATGAAAATATTAGTATCCTGGAGAGGATTAGTGAATATTAAATTAAACTTGTAGCCAAAAGGCTAGAAGCATGGAGTCAGCAGACTTTTTTAATGATGTCATGAAGTGGAAGTTTGGACTAATGATTAAGAATATTTGTTTGCTGGGCTGTGGGTTTCTGCTGCTAGAGATACAGATCCCATCTGAGACCAGTGTTAAATTAATAACCGGTATTCCTCACTCTGGCGATGAGACTGGGAATTATTTGTAAATTTTCCACAATGCTTCCAATTCAAAAGGAGGAGATAGACTTTTTTTTACCGTTATTTATTGCTCCTTTTTCAAAACAAAAATAACAAAGTAATCAAATAATCCAGTACAAAACAATACGACATTTAATTTTCCAAAGAGAGTTCATGTGATTTTAAACATTAATAATGTTGTGACATGAATGCAAAACTATCGAGGTAATCATGAAATCTGGATTATTTTTCAGACTTAAATCAGGATGTCAAAATCCATCATCATGTTGCATCCCTACAAACTGACTTGATTACTGCCAGTTGAGCTTCTCTGTTTGTGGCTTGCGTTGTCTCTCAAAATGTCATGTGATTTAGTAAACTGTTATAGTATTTCTATTACGTTATCGCTCCAGCGTAATGTCATATCTCATGGTATCTGAAGCTTACAGCTTAAACATCCATTCACTCTGTTGATAAACTTTCTCATACGTTCTTGAAGAAACCAGGCAGAATGCCTTTACAAGTAATTTACTGTATGGTAAACTATTCTGAGGTTTCAAGTGTTTAGTTGCTTTCAAACCGTCACTGGGAAGCTTCTCTCATCTTGCTGCATACAAAGTTAACTGCTTCGTTTTGTTTTGTCTTCCTTCCTTTGGTTGTTTTAACTCGTCGTTATACCACCACCCCTTGAAACATGAGCTATGCAGATATTTTTTGTAGTCCTAGAAGTTGTAAGCGTAATAAGCATGTATGCATCCAAACTGCTTAGCCTCTGCTCTGCCTAGCAAAATGCACAGGCCTACTAACACACTGATGAAAGTGACATACACACATGGTGCTGGAAACTCAGAAAAGCATAGAACTGAGTTGTGTAGATCAGCCTGGAGGATCAGCTCCACGGGTCAGCCTACTGTCACCGATGGCTTCAACTTTTTCTGCATGTATGTAGGTTGCAATGTAGGTTTGAACATTTGGCCTTTTGCACTCACATTTTACCCCTCCTTGACAATGTTGGGAATTTTTCATTAGTGTTGTCTAGTTCATGTGTTAAAGGGTCAGTGTAGTATGACAGGTAAACCCTCACTAGACCCAAACGTGTGCTCCTCTTTGTCACCAACAGAGATAACGTGTGTGAGTGAAGGAGTTGTCAGAGGGCTGTGACATTGCATCAGTAAGTGATGACCTAGCATGAGAGCTTGAAAGTACTATAATGGAATAGCAGTATGATATCAGTATGCTGTACCTGCATTGTGTGTAGAGTGAGGTTCAACATAGAGCCTTGTCCTTGGTACTGCCAGGCACCCTGTTGTGTAATGAATTATTAATAATGAGAACACATCACATATTCATATTTTTCAAGTCTCCAAGTCAGCTTTTAGCACAGACTTGTCTGTAAACATCGGACATTATCACTTTATTTATTGTCAACTCCTCAATTCTATTGAGATAACATTTCACCTGGCTATTATTTGAGACTCTGCCTTTACATTTTAAAGCTCCTGTGAGGTGTTTTTACGGTATTGGTAAACAGACTGAAATAAATACTGATGCCTTGATATGAGCTACAAAAGCAAACAAGCTCCATGGGACAAGATTGACTGTTCTCTATAGTTGCTTTTAACACTTGGTACTGCTGCCATCGGGTGGGTATCACACAACGAATAATTGACAGTCTGCTACCCAAAAGTTCATTTGCATACATTTGCCATGGCAAAGATTTACAAGGAGTGATCATTTGGTTAGTTAAAAGATAGGAAACTATTTTTCTCTCGCAAAGAAACACTACTTAATCATGTACAGGACACGGTCAACAAAGAGATGAGATGTACCGCTTTGACCAGAGGGGTCGCTGAAATCAACACAAAATGAAAGCTTCTTAAAGTGGCTTGAAAGAACGCAGACGCAGCCAAATTTACCGGATTTCATTACCAAGTTGATTGTCTTTCAATGTGAAATGATGAAGCTGAGTGGTAACCCACCCCTCTGACCTACATAGACCCTCAGTGAAGAATGAGTTCTGTCTCGCAGGCAGGGTCTGAACAATGACACTCACACACATGCACAAGAAGTGTTTTGCTGCCTTTAAATGGTAGTGTAACCGCGAGGGCATTTGAGAGTCTGGGAGCAACACTTTCAGTAACAGTTTGTTTGGGATTAGCAGGACAGATGGCTGACATTTTTGGTAGTTTTGAGATCCAATTGTCTGAAGAGACTGAGAGTGTGTCTACAGTAAAATAAACAGGCTTTAAAAGAAGAGGGGTCAGCGCCAGAGCGTTAATGTTAGAAATATCTCTCTGTTGGAGAAGTGGATTGGTAACAAACGAAAAGGACAATAAAAGAGTTTGAGGCTTTAAATACTGCGGGATTGTACATCATCACTCCTGACCAGAATGTCTAGTTGAAGTAAAGGAATGTTTGCGACTTGTTTTTGGGCAGTTTTTTTTTTTTTTTGCTGCGCTGTGAGCAGCTTTTGTTGCGACTTGTTCCCTTCCCCTGTCGAACACAAAGCTTTTTGTTTGATTTGACGGCCAGCCACTTCTCATTAACAGCAATGTGACCCCGTCTGATCACCTCTCGTATACAAAGGGTCATTATGTCCTTGATAATAACACATTTTTCAGTCAGTACGTTTCTAGGATGCAAAGGGAGAGAAAGTAAAAAGAGATAGAGAGATAACAGTTCTGTTATTCAAACTTATTTGTAGAGTCATTTTGGTGTGCAATGGTTGTCCATTTATAGCTCAGTCAAGGTAGAAAAATGCAACTACTTGGATGATGCCATAAATGCTACATATTATTGTTTACAGCGTTTCAAAATGGAGCACAGTTTATTTAAAATTGTCTGTGGGTAAACAATGTAATTTGGTTTGCTGAGTGTGGCTAACGTTAGCAGTTAAAGAATGTCAGAGTTTAAAGAATAAAAAAAACTTAAAAACCCTGCTGCTCCTACAAGATGCTATCCATTCACTCTGCTTGTTTATATCTGGGTAGTAGAGCAGGCTCATTGACCAGAGCTACAGCCAGTCGATGGCTAAACCTCCAGTTAGTGGTTGGTGGCTGAATTTGAGTTATGTGCTCAAACTGGCATGGAGGGCGGAGTTATACAAATTTAACTCTTCTCAACCAACTAATAACTGTGGTGCTGACTAGCAAGGGCCATTAAGTTTTTCTGTGCTCTGTCCAATATTGACTCAGGGGTTAGCTAAAAGTTTAGTGTGCATCAGAAAAGACTAAAATAGAGAAGTTGCAGCCCCACTATTAATTATTACTACCACTAGAGTGTTTGGCTATGCTTTCAGGAGCAACTTGGGGTTCAGTTTTTTGCCCAAGGACACTTAGACATATGCTACAAGAGCTGGGGATTGAACCGCCAACTTTTAATGTTGCCTTGTTTTTCCTGGTCATTTGACAAATGCAGGTTTTGGAACTGGAAAGAGAAAAGAAGCCATTTGAGGACACAGCTTGTGGCTCCTGGGACATATTTCAGATACTTTCCAATGTTACTCCTCATTCTATAAACCAATATGATTAATAAATGATTCAGATAGTTTTCCAAGAAATTTGGATTTTTACTTTCACAAAAGTCTCTTGAAATTTTGGTGACTCAAAAGGCGTCTTGTTCCTAACCATCGCCCATACCATCAATTACAGATTCTCAACCTAATTTCTTATTTCATGTGTTTATATGAAACATAGTTTTAAATGGTGAGGTTGTTGAACACCACACATTCCAGTACACACACAGTCTGTGTAGTAAAATGGCCTGTTAATATTCATCAAAGCCAGTCACATTCAGGCTCGCTGCTATGTTCCCCCGGCCCGTATGAAGGAGGTGTTTGTATCCCACAGAGGAGTTTTGCATCCTTACAGTCTGCTGCGGGCTGCAAAGTGGTGTGTTGCATACTTGGCTGGAATGCATCAGCAGGCAGCGCTCGTGCTTTTTGGGAAGAAGATGTAAGTCCTATTACTCACCTCTATAGCAGGGATAGTGCTATGTTGTGCCTCCCAGGGGATCTGTTCAATCATTGGCGCACACTTTATTACATTGTTCTGAGGAAGTGTGTGTGTGTGTGCTGCAGAGTTCTCTGCTCTTAACCTATTTTTTTGCACAGGGATTCATTTTTCTGTATTTTGTTGTTGCATTTGTACTTTTTTTACAGTGCATTTCTGTGTATCAACCTCTACATTTGTGTTTGCAACCGGTCATATATGAATATCAGACTTCATCCCCCCCCTTCACCTTTTCCAATACCAGTCCTGTGGTGATGCCGCAGTTTTTTCTGCATCCACCACAGATGTTTCTGTGACCCCAGCGGACAAAAAACAGGTTTTCCCCTAATTATTCGAAAAACATCTGCGCACGAGGCAGAGAGGAGGCGTAGGAGCGTGTCCGTCCTGGAGGGCGGTCGGATGTAATCGAACCGTAAATAAGACATGGCTCGGGAGATGTGGGAAGCTTGTGCAAGCAAGCGTGGGTTTGTGTGTGTGTGTGGGAGATAGAGAGAGGCCATTTCAAAAGAGTGCGTAGCAGGGCAAAGGGGGGAGGGGTATGAGGTGGAATCTGCCATATGGATGAGTGAGGAAGACAAAGGGAGAAATGGAAGGGAGGAAGGAGAGACTCAGCGGCCGGCATCAACTCACTTAAAGCTCCCTGCTGGCCCCGGGGATGCTGACAGCACAATTTTTGTTGATTCACCCCCCCCCCCTCCTTCCTTCAACTTGTTCCCCTGTCTTTTGCCGTCAGTCTCTGTTCTTGTTGCCCTTGTGCTGCCTTTATTTGTGATGCTCCCCGATCTGTCTCCTCGTCCTCTAGCTCGACCTTTCCAATGTAGACTCCTCTTCCCTGTCATGTAGTCTGGTCAGCTGATGCATATGCCCGGTGCCAGAGCGTGTATGTGTCTCCAGAGTTTGAACTCTGTGCATTGTGTAATCTTCCCCACAAGCTATAAGGTGAAGGGAACATACAGTGTGCCACATGGATTAGTTACAATAGTAAAAGGGGTACCACAGCATTTCTATCACTAGAATAATACAGAGGAAGTTTTTGTTTTCAGTGTGTGGAGTCAGCTTGAAAGCTATTAAATATCTGCACACCTTTTCTTATTTTTAATGAAGAACTATACCTAATGCTTTGACACCTCAGGGTGTAATTAAAAGCAAAACAAGAAGAACTGGTGATTAACACCAGTACAAACACTAAATAAAGCAGTTTCATGTTAAAAATGAGTCTCTTCCCTGTTGCTTTGAGGGCCTCAAGCAATGCAACCATTTACGTTAGTTTTTTTGTAGGTACTGAGCTCGTCTAGAGGTTGGGCTTCCTTCAGTGTTTATTGTTCTCAAGGTTTTTCCAGGAGCTTAACTGTCCTTAAAGATATTTTCCCACTCAAAAACAAAATGACATAAAGCTGGTAAAAAGCTTTAATAGAGCAGTTCCAGTTAGTCAGCAGCAGAATTACAAGTCAGCTAATTCGGCCAACCGCCACTAGTTGGGGCTGTAACCATAGACAGGCTGTAGCTTTGGGCAATTGGGCCCGCCACGGTCTGCTCTAGTACCTGGATCTAAACAAGTTCAATGAATGGATAGCATCTCATAGAAGCAGAGAGTAGGGGATCCTGAAACCTTTTCATTTCAACTTGAGCAATGGGTAACCACAATTTACACAGATATGTGGATGTTAACATGCAGGGAACCGAAGGCTGGTTGTGCTAGCCAATCTGTGTAAACCAAATAACATTGTTTACCTTCAGGTAATTTGTGTGACTGTCTATTAAGTGTTTTCTTACCTTATAGTAGACACTGAATTTACATTTCTGTGTTTAGTCGATTATGAAGATCCCTAGTATAAACGCTCTCGAGGAACATTGAGTAAGAATTGAGATCAGATCACTCAGGCAGCATAAGGAGGTGGTCTGGGATACATTCATCCACATTGGTTTGGTAGTATGTATGCATACGTGTCCTGGGCCACATTAAGTACCACCCACTCTCCTTTCCATGGCAACAATTACATCGGAGTAGCCCAACAGACTACCCTTGTGCTCCTAATGATGTAATATTATTACCCTGTGGCTCATTAAAAACATTATATTTAAATGTCTCAAGTCCAACATTTGAAAGTGTAGTTTATGCAGTAGAGCTGTGAGACTTTAGTTGAAACATAGAAGACTTCAAATTAAACAAAGTGCAGTGATTTAATTTGAAACGCTTGAAGAGTAGTTGGTTGGGTGGCTAAATATGTGTTTTCCTTTTTTAAAACACAACACTGAAGAATAGGAGTTTGTTGCTGCTCTTCATAGAAAATAACCCTAAATAATAATGAATCACTGAATCAAATGGGACTTACAAAACTCTGAGTTGGACACAGTTTGTCTGATGGCTGTGCAAGAAAACATTTGATGCCACTGTGATTTTACACTGGTGTAAAATGCAGACATGGAATAAAATGCTTTTATTGAAGCTACATACGTCATCCTTTAATGACTGTGGATCGTGAAAGGCACATGTTCAACCTGCAGTCTTTATAGCTTTGAATTAGGCTTGGATGCTTTTTAATCGGAGTGTTAAAAAGAAGCTACAAAACAAGCTTTTTCTGAGGTCAGATGTGGTGCATTCCTGAGGGCTCCAGACGAATGGAAGCAGTCTACACTACCAAAGGCAACTTACTTAATGGGAGCATTCATGTAGTAAACTGAAGTGGGTTACGGTAGTGCCTTTGTTACATTTAGGGAAGCTTCTGGCCTTGCTTTGTGAAAACAGACTCAGGAAACTAGACCACCATCTGTAGAATAAAGACCAGCTATAACCTTTTACCACTTTGTTGTTGAGTTTGTTGCTCAAAGCCTCTGTTTTTCTGTCTTGGCACAGTGTACCTGCAGAACTTCCCAAATGTTTATGGCTGGAGCAATCTGTTTGGATTTTTTTTATCTGTTCGGAAATGTCAGTGAAAGACAAGGTTGGCACAGTATAATCATCTTAAACGTCTTTACAATGGTAGAACATAAAAGCAAACAACCAATATATCTTTCATAGAAAAAAGTTTGATATCAATTTCATCGCAAAAGCTAAATGAGAATGATTTTACTCCTGAAAAAAAGGAACTACCAGGCTGTCAAAATCATGATTACTCGGCTTGCTTAATTTCAATTATTTATCCCATTTAATCACATTTTTAATTGCATGTTTCAAATTCCATTATTTTGCATCTTACAACAGTTTTGTTATGCTTTGATTTTGTATTTTTGGACTGTCTGAAGCTAGGGCATCTTTTATTAAATGTGGATACCAACCTGCTTTGATTTTGAATGAAATAAAGAACTTCCAGGACAACGAGGGGTTACGACATTAACTTAACCACAGAAAAAAGGAAGTTGCTGTTAAATTGAGTTCAAGTTGTACAAGTGATGTGTCAGGTTTTAGCGGTTTATACCACTCAACTGCAGTGACGCATAACCAGGCCAGGCCATGTGGACGTTAACGTGCAAGATGAACAGAAGGCTGGCGTTGCTAGCACTGCTAATGTTGGCCACATAAAATGTATTTGGTAATGTTTACCTACAAAGTAATTTACATCAGAAACTGCACACATTTCAGCATTAAAAGTGGCCTTCAGCGATGTAATTGAAGAATGTGATACTGTTTCACACTAACCGGGGGCGGGACCAATATAATGGTAGGGGAAACACTGATAGTGTCACTTTTGTGACAACCATAGCGGAGGGAAATCCCCTTTCATTGTCAAAAGAAGCTTTTGATAAAGATTCCTCTTGTAAAAGGAGGAGAGTGTGCAAAAATCATCTTCACTATTTAACATGATGTTCTCTGTCTTTCTTTGCTTTGACAACCTGTTTCATACTTTTTTAAATTATTATTTTTTATACTGATTGTAGATGAAGACAGACGATCAGTGGATCACATTTTCTACTCGAAAACAAAATGTGTGACTTCACTGATGTCTCTCTTCAAGAGGAGCAGAGGATGTATTTTTGCGCCAACACAAACACCATGTTGTGCTTTTTGATAACACATCGCAGGAGGCATTAAGCCACTTTGTGTCAAAGTTATTTATTACAGCTTCATCCTGTCAATTCAATCCTCAACACCAAACACATGCTATTAAATAACCTTCTGAAAGCATCATTACCAAATGTTAAGAAAATAACAACACATATTCCCTTGCAGCTGGAGGTCCACAGCTATTTCCTGACAATGTTCGTCTGGTTAATTATTTTTGGTTATATGATGGGAATGACACATCAAACAGGCATGCCTGTTGTTGCCATGGTGCTTTAAGATGCTGTCTGCCAATTTTGCACAAGCACAATCAGGATTAAAAGCTCCCAAGTTTAGGAATCCGCTAGTGGCAGTGCTCTTACTGCACGAGTGTGTGCAGTCTTAAGACAAACATTTTCAACATGCCAGAAGTTAATTCGCCCAGTCAATAGCCACTGATCAGGCTATGATGGGCCATCGTTACCCCTTGTTGACTGCACGACAATCAAAGGGCAATTTAGCTGAAATTTGACCCAACTTCAACATCAGTCGTGCAACTCAAAAAATGCTATGTGCGTTTCTTTGTCTGACTTCCTGTCCGGGTCTATCTGTTCACCTTGACGCGTGCTTGCAGTGGTCTCCATCAAGAATAGACTATATTTGAAATGGAGTGCTTCTTGTACATTCTGGAGATGGGCTGCGGCGCTTGCTGTGGAAACACAGTCATTGACTAGAGTAGGATCGCATTGGGCCGTAGTGCCTGCTGACTGAACATGGCGTGCAAGGACTATGTGGAAATTGCTGGTTACACATATTGGTTTAAAAATGATCTGGTTCTCTTTAGCCATTGGCTTCCATGTCTAAACTTCGGGTGTTAATTGAACTTCCAAAACGGTGTTAGAGTGTCAAACTTGAACAAAACTTAATTTTGTTCTCATTATAATTCTGCAAATTGATGAGAAATAGATTAAACTCAGCAGCAGGTTGGGGAGAAGACGGACACAACACGGTTACAAACAGGTAGAATTTCATACGCCTCTGACCACAGCAGCCTCCTCAACATCAACTATATTTCTTACTAACTTACAAGGTCTTTTCAAATATGTTTATGACTAAGCTCCTTGAAACCCTCTGATTTAATTAAACTATACCAATGAGTACCAGCCTTTTAATGATCCAAGGCCACTCGCCTTTTGAAGTCTAAAAAAAGGAAATGACATTTCCAAGGGACTTTTAATTTGATTATAGAGTCGTGATGCTGCAGCGTCATCCCTCAGAGTTTTATTAACTGGAAGTACTTGGTGAAAAATCTGGTGTGAATGTCACTCAATTTCAAACAGCATTTCATATCATCATATATACTGATAATTAGAGACGCTAGCCGTGGGCAGTGTTGTCAAATACAGCCGAGGAAGAAAACATTCACTTGAGAAGATTTGGCTTGTTTCTCATTTCTTTTCAGAGGGTTTGTATTTCTGATGCGCACACTACTGTGTTCCTTGCTGTAGTGAGCTTTAAGAGTAAGAAACATGAGGAGGATACTGTCCTGTTCAGCTCCTATAGTTCCCTGCATGCTCAGAAGTCTGGAGTTTGCTGGGCTGAGGTAATCCCTCCAGAATTTAGGAATTAATCTGTGGCTGATATGCAGCTCATTCGCTGCTCATATTGAAAGTCAAGTTCCTAACAGAGAGTCTCTTACTGCACACTGCTTATATTTCATGTTACAAATTATGTTCATTTTAAATTATTTTGATATACATCTCATAATTTTGGTTTATCAACACTGGACTATTTAAGAATTTGGGGCAAAACGATTATTGTCCTAAAAATTATGTTTGGGAACATTTCATTCTCAATGCTTCAAAGAAAAGGATTGCTTGCTTGATTTGTAAAGTGGACATTGCTAATCATGTGAGCAAGTATGTAATTATAGAAGGCATGTTGGATGGACTTTTCTCTTTTTAACATCAACAGTGACATTCAAAGTAACTGTCTGAAGTCACAGCCACACAGTGATTTTTCTCTCATTTACAGTCCCTTACCTTCAAACCTTTCTCCTAGAACACTTTTTCTCCTATCTCTAAACTTCCAATATTACCACAGTAACAATACTACTCGGTCATGATTACAGTCAAGGCCAAAATATGTCTTGTGAAAAATCCACTTTGACAGTGTTTTTTTAACATATAATTGTGTAACCTGAGTGTCTACTAACCCACAAAATGTGAAATAAACCCATCCAGTTCTTTGTTTGTAGTCTGCATAAGTCTAACAAAACCGAGAAAAATGCTTTGTTTCAAATGTGCTCTCATTGTGACATCACAGTGGGATTCTGGTAAAAAAAATACCCTCCCCTCCCCTGGTATCTCCACCCATGGACTCCACCCCCAGCCTAGAACAAAACTTTGCATTGAATTTCAATGGGACTCACTGAATTTAAAGAGACACACACACCAAAACGGAGCGCTCTGACAGAGCTGGTTTATACAGGGTCACAAACCTCTTCTGGTTCATGTTATATTTTGACCACAGCACAGTTACTGTTTTAAAAGGTAGAGATGGGGTATAATATGTCCTCTTTAAAAAAATAATGTTAGATTAAAAGCTGACAGCTAAATAAGAGCCATTAAGTAATTGTGCAATACATTACCCATTCATCTTTTAAACAATCAATGACTAGTCGACTCTTAAAAAAAGTCGTTAGCTGCAGCCTTAGTAAGGATATACTAAAAAATGATTTTGAGTTGAAAGTAGAAAGATATGTGATTGTCAAAGAATTTGGAGTTCTTGTTAAATTATTGAATGTAATTAAGGATTCATCCCGCTGTATCCTGATGAAGAGATCAGAAAAGTCACCTTCATTTAACAGAAGTTTGCGGCCATTTTTCTGTCACTTTATCCAAAACACAACTAAGCCTATCATTTGTCTTCACTGCTTAATGCCAGACTTGCCCTTCAAGAAGGACCGATGTGACAGAGTTTAATAAGTAAATGGCTGAGTTCAGTTCTTTAGAAGAACCGAATATCAGATCTGTGAAAAACATTAATGGGCTCCCCCAAGGACCCAATCGGGGAAAAAAAACGATACGTGGCCGACAGAGATGAACATCAATCTTAAAAGTTTTTATTGATAAAATCCCAACAGAATTTGTCTACACACACTTGTTCTTACCAAAAGACCTTTGTATAAACTATCCAGTAAGTGTCCTATCATGATTTTAGTTCATATGTGCATATCTAATTTTTGGGAACCAATCTATTACATAAAGGTCTTTGGATATTTAGAGTCCTGTCTAAGACATCTTGTTTGTGTCAACATGTAAAGACCCTCTCTTTGTTACATTTCCATTATCCTTTTGCTGAATTTGAGTTGGACTCCCAATGAAGTTCTGTCCCTTAAAGAACACTTTGATTTGAAGCACTTGATATAATCTTACAGTCCTACAGTAAATAAGAGAGAGTGAATATGAACAAGTATAGAAGAGCCGTTATAGGAGCTCAGATTTAAGCTTATTTCAAAGGCTTCCTATGATAGCAAGGGGGATCATGTGAGGTAAAAGTCTGTTACAAATTCTATTTGCAACCTTGAAAGTGCCTCATCTGTCACCAAACATTTATTGTGTTTTGGCACAGTATTACAAATATTGTATCACTCATTCTCTTTCTGAATGTTAATCCTTTTTCAAATTTCTGTGTCTTTCTTTAGAGGGAATCATTGGAACTGCCTGGCAAGCCTAAACGCACGCTTCCACCACCCACTGAATTAGAGTTTATTGGAGAATTCCTTGGCATTCAACAGATTTGGTGTTGACTCATTCTACAAGAACTCGGAGGTGGGTTTATCACCCTGCAGGGCTTCGCTGTCTGTTTGAGAACCGCACGCTGTAATTGAAACACTTGATCTAGAAGTTTATGTTGTAGTTTAAGCTACCGTTAAACCGAAGCTGTGTGTCGTCTATTTGACCTTGTCTCCATCGCTCAACTTGAACCAGCCGAGGAGTCACAGTGACCTTTTTAACATGGAGGATGACTCCTACTATACATGTCAAGGGCATGGCGTTGTAGCCCGTGCCTCCAGCAGGCCTTACTCATCTTTCTCTTCCCATCTCCTTCATGTGCTTTAATAGTTCAACATCGTGACTTGATGCAATTCTGAAGGACAGATTGTGTTTAACGATACCCCGCCCACAGATTCCTCATGGGCATTTTTGTCAGATGATTGGATATAAAGATTCAGTGTCAAAAACGATTCCTTAAAATTCCTTCTAAGATGCATAGATGGCCAATTTGAATTTTGCTCTTATTTCTGACCCTTCAATTTGAGGCGACATTTCTGACAGACAAAAGCTGCTGTCACTACCTTCACTGAGAAATAAACGGGGGGTTCTATTCATCTGGCTCTTTTGATGCAAGAGTGAAGCTCAGAACAGATTTGTGACCATCACTTGGAGAAGATGGATGTCAAAGCCAGTCTGTTATGCAGGTACATCACAAAAGCTCCCTTAAGCTGTTTCCACACATACACTCCTGATTTTCCAGAACGATGTAGGGTAGCCGGACCCTGAAATTTTCCAAAATTGTTACTCACATATGCCCTTCACAGCGTGAAGTTTTCCCTGTAGGCGGGGTCTCAGGGGGCAGGACTTCATATGAAAAGGACACTGCGGTTGTAATGTTAACAAGAAATCCAAGATGGCAGGTGAAGCTGAGGCTGACGACAGCTTCTGCCTTAATATCAGTGCTGCCTGTTATTGGGCTCGCCACAGTATGAAGGACAAAATGAAAAAAGAACATGCTGGTGAGCAGAAAAGAGTATGAAGCTGCTTTATTAGTCGCATGATAAACGTCATCACCAGCTCTTGCCTGCCCATGCTGAATTTACTTGAATATTATCTGCTGTGTTCACACTTCAGCTCAACCCGAATTCATGTGAAAATGTACTTGGAAAATAGAGGTTAAGCATAGACTGAATAATACATGGACATGGACTCGCCGACATCACCCATTGGTTTCGGCAGTTGCCTTATTGAAAATACTTTCTTAAACTACCTTTCAGTCAATGTAGTGACAGGCACTGTCGTCCTTAAGCCTCCTGACAATGGGTCAAGCCATCAGTCAGATCAGCTATGCCCCTTATCATTAATAACTCTTATTCTATAAAATCTAAATGTAAGAGTCATAAAATTCACCCCCCATATAGTGTGTACCGATAAAGACATGAACCATTAAGATTAAAAGAGTTTTTGTACCAGGCCGTAAACATAAAAAATTGGCATTTTAGAACGAGTGTGTATGTGACGTCCGGGTCTGTTGGAGCCAGCCTCAAGTGGACACTCAAGAAAATGCATTTTTCTTTTTTGCACTTCACACTGGCTTCATTGTTCAACAATGGAGGCTGCCGTTGAGGAAAAGTCAGGGTTAAAATGTTGACAGTGTTCTTTTGTGCAGCTCATCCCAAAAATATTGGTAAATTGTCAGGAGTGTGAGAATTCACCGTACAAGTTTTAAAGTATCATTACCACATTCAGGGAGAACACACAAACAAACATGTTAAGACTGCAGAGGGGTCTTCACTTCAAAGGATCTTCTCTCTCAAATGTGTTTCTTTTCAGTGAAATGCGGGAAAATCAAAGGGTGTGAATTAAGGAAACCCACATCTGATTTATGCTTGTGCAGTCCACGGATTTGTTTTCTTCTTTTCTGGATGCACACACCATGCAGTCTTTCATAAGAAAACACCCAAATAATCCTGTAATCCCTATCCTTAATCCATGTGCAAATCCTCTACTTTTAGAACGTATTCAACAGAATGTAGACAGGAAATTCACTCGGGTCACAGACGTCTCCAGGGACAAGCTTAGAAAGTTTCTAAAGCAAAAGGTTAAGCTATCATTCCTGCTATTGTGCCACAATGGCGATGTAAAACCAAGGCTGCAAACCTTCAATAGGACTTTTATTTTGTTAAAACTGTGGAAACATTGAACCTGACAGAGAAAGTGTGTCACATGTGGCCTCTGGTCTGTTTGCATTAATGAGGCACATTGCAATGCACTTGCCTGGATATTTTAAGCAATGCTGGAAGTTACAGATCCATAATACTTGATTTTTCCAAGCAGTCAATACAGAGTTTTTCATTTCCACTTTAGACCTCTGGCATGTTCTCCGCAGCTCTGCCATTTTGGTGTAAAGACCACAGAAGATGAAATATTTATCTCAGTGATGCCTCCTGAGCTCTGACGCGTGCCCACAGCTCAATGACTCTTATAATATCAATTTTCCTTGCACTCGTTTATAATCTGTGGGCAGCTAACTTGAGCTCAGACAACGATGACAGCTTTTATGATTTATGAGGCCAACGTCTGATCGCTCTGTGGCAGAGACAAATGGGATTGTGGTTAGTCAGCCAAGGAACTAGCCCTCTGTGTGTAAGTGTGTGTGTGTGCGCCCAAGTGTGTCTGCATTTCTGTACGATTGCACCCCCACTCTCACAGTCACACATGACCCTTTCAGCGGAGCCATCATAAACTCCAAGACAAAAGCTTTTGATTGATTATTTAGTGACAGTTATGTCCCCATGTCATCAGAGAGCTGGTTACTGCCTGGTGATTGATTATTTGTATGCCAAACAATGAAACAGAGAGGTGGGGCTGTGCATCTGTGGTCATGAGAAGTGAATGAAATATGTGGCCTTGAGAAAACTTTATGCTTTTTCTCTCTTTTATACAACCAGACCCTCAAATATATTGTTCTTCCCTCTTGTCTGTGTCAGTGGATGTGTTCTCACCATTCCTGCATTTTTCAGTTGGTTTGGAGTCTTTTTCACACTTATTCTTTAGCTGTGTCTGGAGGCTGTAGTGAGATAAGAAACTCTGAGAATAAGGTCCTGAAGGTCTGTTTTACTAGTCCAGGTCAGACCTTCATTCAGTCACCAGCTACAGTAAGTGCAAGCGATGGTTAATGTCACTGACTTGTATCCTTGCATGCAAAAGTTTCAAAAATGTAGTGGCTTTTTTTGCATAGAAACTAGGGGTGGGAATCACCAGAGGCCCAATGATACGATGTTATCACAATACCTTTGTTACGATATGATATCGATTTTAAACATTTTGCGATATGCTGAGAATTGCAATACAATATATTGCAATTTGACTTTTCTTTTAACTGCACATTTTGTCCACAAAATAAACTAAACCAAGAACTGTTTTGTCAAATAAGAAACATATTCTCAGTCTATTCATCTCACTTCAGTCTTTTTATTTCTACACAATGTGAGTCAAGCCCCCAGACTGACCAACACTGTGATGAAAGTAAAACCCCATTAAAGGGCTGCATGCACCTCACAAGCTGAACTGTTGGTATTTCAGTCTAATCAAACGCAACTGAACACAAACAAGGATGGACGACTGTACAACTGCAGTTATTTTTAACAATGCAACTTATTCAAAATGATCTGTGCAACTCCTTCAGCAATAAAAAATAAAAGCAGATTTTGTTATCAATATAATAAACATTTCGATACTTGGCAGCCATTAATCGATACATTGCCTCGCAAAATATCGTGATAATTCTCCTCACCTCTAATAGACTCTAACATGACTGATTGTATTGGCTGCGATCTGCTTCATGGCTCCAGAATTAGCTTTTAGCAATGCTGTTAACAATGAACCCATGAAGCGTCTGGTGGCACTCTATTCCCTAAAGAAAACTCGGAAACACGATGATTTTGAGGCAAGGGTTCTCTATGCACATGAGCAGATTCATAAACTGACTCTTATTTTGTGTTCAATGTTGGTTTGTTCAGATTCAGACTGATTTGTGATTCTTTATTTTGGTGTCTGATGCAGCAGCAACAACTGCTAACCCGTTTTTTAAATAGGCCAAACTACAATAAACGTCCTCTTGTATTACAAACTGACATGCCATCTGTCTCTTTGACCTCATGGAGCATCTCTGCCCTCTGCAGTGAAATAAGGAGCCTGTCAAGCAAGGACAAAAAAAAAAAACAGGGACACTTGATTCTGCAATTGAGACATGGCCACATTATTTCATAATTTTTACGTCTCATTTGAATGTTTATAAGACTGAAGATGTAAATAGGCAGAGCTGCGGCACAGTTAATTTGTATGCAGTGCTGCTAATTAAGAGCTAATGAAGGACTGAATTAGTTTGTGTTCCCAAAAGGAGGAATTATTTCTGTCACAGAATTTGAAAAATATCTCAGAAGAAGCTGCATATATTTAGAATTTCAGTAACTTCAGACCTGTAGTAATTTCACACCTGCCTTATGCAGCAAAACGTCAAAACAGTTCAGTGTAAGGCAGCTTTGACTCTTTGAAAGTGTAAAGTCCTTTGGAGAATCAGTAGTGTTGTGCTTTGGTGTATCGATGATGTGTATCATGAACTTCTCACACAGTTCAGATTTTTCTGTTTGCAGTAGTTCTATTTGTCACAAAGGTTTTGCTCAAATATTAAAGATGAGGAGGCCGTTCCCTCCGTTCCTCTGTCCCTCTGTGTGGGCCTGATGAAGCAACAAAGCGGAAAAAGTCACACCTGCTACTCCCAGATGTTATATCACAGATGCTACATCACTGCAGAGTCAATCTAAAATTATAAATCACATTTAGCGGCAGTTTGTTCAAGTTTTCATTCCCTCTATTTGCAAATGTACCCGTTCATATTGGGTACCCTGTTGGTCATTTATATCAGTTTTATGAACTTCAATATTATTATTATTATTATTATTTAACTTCAAGTTAAATTAACCCATTCATTGACCTCAGAAGTAAAGCAGCTGTTGGTAACTGCTGTGTTCAGGCTTTGACCATCAGATGCTATGCCTTATGCAAAACGGGAGGGTCTGACCTCCGGGAATATAGTTCTTGACTTCTAAACTTGATTTTTATTTATTATTCTTATTATTATTATTATTATTATTATTATTATTATTATTATTATTATTATTATTATTCTTATTATTCTTTATTTATTATTATTATTCTAGTAAAATCAATTGATATCAATACCAAAGCAACAAAAATATAAGATCTAGGCGCCCAATATTGGGTCATTTCTTGCTTCTGATAACCATTCCTGCACACTACCTTAATTGAACCAATGCTTTGGCAATGTTTTGGCATCTTTTGGTTAAAATATGACGCTTCAGTACTTTTAAATATTCATCATGTAAACAGTTTGTTTAGAATGAAACACTTTGTACAATAACTGCTGCAGGAGTGCATGAAGAGCAGCACACTGGCCACTGGATACATCAAACAGACAGAATACCAAGTACAGCAGCCAGAATATATTTAATTTTTATGTGGAAAAAGAAGGAACAGGGTTCATTTCAGGGTTTGAATGCCTGGACGGAAAGTCCGACCCCTTCCAGTTTAGAAAGACCAAAAACCACAAAAGTGTCTCGATATTGCAAAACAAAAGTCTCAGATGATGGCTGTTCTAAAAAATGTGGAGAGAGCAAACAATTCAGTTGAAGAAGTTCATGTATGTCCACTGCTTTGGCATACGTTTTGGTTTATGGATTGACCCCCAGAGCACATTAAAGGTGAGGGATTCCCTAAAGAAATGTCTCAATATAGATAGTCATTGGATTGCATTTCCTAAAAATGAAACAGATCAAGAGGGGGGGGGGGGGATGAAATAAGTTCTTCAATGCTCTTATATTGGGATATAAATACTGCAATTGAACTCTGTAAGTATTATCCTTTTAATAACTTGAATATAAATCCATTCATTTGTTTTTCAGGCGTGCATTTATAGAGCTCAATTTGGTATTCTGTCTCTGGAATACCTCTTTCACTTTACTACTTTGTAATGGCTCAGCAAGAAACAATTGGCAGTCAAGTGCAGCTTCATTTAAATAGTCCTCTGAGAGTCTCATTTACCCAGACACAGCCTATAGACTTGGCTCATGATTCCCCGCAGCCCTAATGCAAATAGCTACAGAGTATTGATACTCCAAATGGGCATGTTAAACATCCTCTCCTGTAGCTGCGAGCCCAAATGTTGCTTCAAGGTACAAAAGTTCTATACGTGATAGGCTCCTGGCTGTACTGAGCGTTTCACTAACTGATATTAATTGATTTGATCATCATGTTTGTGTTTACACTCAAGGCACTGAATGCTGTTGATGGTAATTCGTATTGAGGGGTTGTTCCTGTGTCACAAGCCCACAGCTGGAGAGCTTGCCTTCAGTGTGGTTGCTGGATGTAAATAAAGAAACGCTCGATGCTGCAGTGGTGAGTTCTTCCTCCGAGGGGGCTCGGTCACTCGAGGTTTCACTTGCCTCTCTTTTTTGTTCTCCAACTTTTATCTTTTTCCCTCTTCAGTTGAAGTTTGTTGTCACGTTGCAGCATTTTTCCATGACGCAACTTTCTGTCATCGTATTTTAAGAAATGGAACAACAGTGTTCAATTATTTTTATTTAGTTTGGTATGTTATCATATTGATCATGTTCTAATTAAACTAATTAATTGATTGCTATCGGCCACCACGCCATCCTATTTTCTTTTCTTTTTTTACAATTACAGCAACTCGCCAAAGGGTGTTCTCCATTGTTTGTTCATGTGTCACAAGTGATATCTCAGACACGGGTGACTGGACTTTGAAAGCACTTAGAGGAATGATGCATTTTATCATCGCATGTTGGGATCTACAAAAGCCTGTGGCCATAATAGAAGAAGGGTTATAAACATACTTACAGCATGTGAATGCTCTTTTTCAGCAACTCCTAATATGCACTAGTGTAAATTCACTGCCACTTAGTAAAGGAAACTGTTTATTTCTACCTTTAAATGCTTCTCTGTAAGTGTAAGTAGGGTTGTCACAATAGCAGATTTTTTAAACTTTGTTACAATTCTAGTAAAAATGTAATGATATTGATACTTGTTTCGACACCACAAGAACAAAAATAGAAGTCTTAGGCACCCACTATGTGGTAATTTCTTGTTTTTAAATGGGCTGAAAATGAAGGCAGACTCGTGAACATGGCCAACATATTTGTGCAATAGGCAGTGATCTCTCCCTCACTGGCAGCAGCTTTTTCTGAAAATCAATAAATAACTTAAGATCTGTTTTTTTTAAATCTCAGGTACTTTTTGTTACTATTGATAACTAAAGTAACAAAGTTGTATCGTTTTAAAACGTGATATCAAAAAGTATGGAAGTATCAAATGATTGACAACCTAAGTGAAAACAGATTCATCCAATGGCACTGAAGCATTGTTGATTGACAATACTAATCTGGATTTTTCTCGAAAATCTAGTTTTGTCCATGGACGGCAAATATTAATGACCAAAGCCTTAGCGTCGTGACCTATCTGTTACTACAGGGGCCTTTGTTTGGAGTCCCTTTGGCGGCCATCGCCATACTGGAAATGCTGTCCCACTCTAACTTTCAGTCAACCTAACAACAGGCTGAGAACTGGAGCTGAGGCGGGGTTGTTTTACCTGCAGGGACAAAAGGTTACATTTTAGAGGCAACATTTTGAGAACTGCATGTACTCATGCCAGATCAAATGCAGCTCACCTTCATTCTTTTTCTAATCCACATTTCCCCCTTTTGTTATATTCATATTTCATAAACAGACCAACAAACAGAATCAGAGTATCTCCATCTGGATAACTTAAAGCACTGGCTTTGACTTTTTTTTTAGCTTCACAAACAGCCACCAAATTGACTCTGCTTTTCGCTCCACTTTATGGCAAGAGATGAAAATGAGTGCACATATGGTGCCTCAAATATAACGAGGACAACAAACAAAAACTGTGGCTGTGAGGGAGAGACTAAAAGCTCAGGACTCAGACAGAAGGGGCTCCGTTTAACAGATTTTAGAGTTCAGACACTAAAAGAGGCAAAATTTGGGGTAAACAATCTAAAAATACACTGTCTTGTTGATGGCAGAAATGCCCGATTGTCTGTGCACAAACAGCACAGCAGTGAAATACTTGCTAAGCAGAAATGAAAGCTGATCTCTTGAGACAAAATACCTTTTTTTTAAAAGTCCATTTAAAAACTGTCAAACCTCCCTAAAGAAAACTGCCACAATGGCCCTTTTACTTAACCACTTTAGTCAAAGGTTATCTTTGTAAAAAAAAACATGTTTATAGGATGAATAAAATAAAATAATTTTGTCCCTGCTTTTTTTTTCAATTAAGCACACAAGACAAATTAGCCATAGACTGGCCGTTCCGGTTCATGGCCCTGCTCTGCTACCTGGATGTAAACTAGCACAGTTAACAGATATCATCTCGTAAGAGCAGCGTTGTTTAACAATATTTTGATCTAGAAAATGGAGAGCCACATTTAACACAGGCAAGTGGAGGTCAACCTGCAACGGGGACTGAAGGCCGGTGGCGCTACCTTATTTTAGCCACACTTAGTAAGCCAAATTACATAGTTTCATTTATTCCAAATAAATTGTGCTAAAATTTTGATTGTTTTCTGAATGTTTTACCTTCTGAATTTAAATTTCCATTTAACAGACTTGGCAAATACGTCTCCAAAGAACATCCCTACTTCTTATGATGAAAGCTTTTGGGGTACCTTTAAATACCTCATATTCCAAAAATCAGTGCAGCCTCCAGGTTTCTATAAGTTTTTCAGTTATTCTCAAGCTATAATGGGTTTTAGTTATTATTATATTACATTATAAAACTTATTATTAAGTATTCATTTCAAACTTTACTATGCAAGCAAAATTCTCAAGCAGCTGGAAACCTGTTTTCCAACACATGGAAAATATACAATGATGTCATCGATATATGCACAACATGGTGACAAAAATCCAAGTCTAAGCTTTCCATAGCACAAAAATGAAGACTCAGCTGTGTTTTTAAATTATTCAAACAGGATTACGCAAACTATAATCTGAGGAAGGTCAGCTTTCATAGGGTTGAAAGAGAAGTCGTTTTGCCTTCTGTCCTCATGTCTTCCTTTGGTCTCGTACTGTACATTGAAAATGGAGCATGACGCATAACCGTCCGAGGTAAGATGTCATGTGACCTGCTCCAGTCGGGCCTGCCAGTCGCTGGAGGCCTAGTCGCAAACACGTCTTACTTTGAAAGTGGGTGACATTCCCCTTTAAGCGTTTGAATCATCAATACTCTGAATCACTTGACTTCCCATTCATGTGTATCAAAATAAAGCATAGTGGAGTACCACACTCGCTAACAGAATTATAATATGGTAGCACTATGGATTAGATGTAGGAAATCTTCTCACAACAGCTTGCAACTCCAATAACATGCAGCAAATAACACTATTAAAAATGTAAGCACACACACACACACACACCCACACACATAGTGGCTAACACTTAAGCACGTTGAACAAGGAAAGCTTTCTCTCCCATGTGAATGAGCAGCTACGGCTGAATGGTTGAGTGTGTCCTCTGTCTCTGCGAGGTCGACAGCCCAGGGAAGATTAGGAGGAAGCCGATGAAATGAATGAGAAAGGAAGAAAGAGGAGAGGGGGTAAAAAAAACTGATGGCTCAGGGAAACCCGCTGCATTACACTCGCTTTAAGGGAATTATCTCGGTGAGAGTTCTGCAGAGTCTGAGAGTGGACACACGCAGAAAATATCTGCAGGCTTAAATCTCTCATTAAATCTACATCAAACCAATCAGCTCCACCCTTTTGGTTTTTTTTTTCAGCTTCACCACCCCTCCTGTTCAACCCCTCTTCTACCCCTACAGAGCACATTCATGTTTATTTTTGTAAATCTTTTGCATTATTCATAACTAGCCCTTAGCGCGCCTGGGGCATGCCTCATCGGTGGCCTTCACGCACAGGTTATAATCTCACCTGCAGAAATAACAGTCCACATATATTTTTAGCCGTTCGTTTCTGTCTTTTAAAATCATATTGAAGCATTTATTTAACAATCATAACAAAGGGGCTGTTGTTTATGGAGTGTAGGTACCCTATTAAAGAGAGCTAGTGTCACTAACTGGTGGCCAGTGTAATTGGCAAAGGAAAAAAAAGGGTGTGGTTGGGTTGTAAATGCAAGCTGTTTTAAAATAGTCACTCTCCCAGACATGCGTCACCAAAGCAATGCCACAACACAGCTCCCTGCTTCTTCTCGCTTAATGGTTCCATATGTTCATTTGGCACCGTGTTCGTCACACAGCCCCCAGTTTTTCACATGGATGACAAACAATTCCCGTCAGTCAGTCAATGAATACCTCAAATGTTTTATAAGCAGAATAATCAGTCACATAGTTAGCACGGATCAGTTTTACTCAGCATGCAGAGATCATTTTTAAATCCAGTATCAAACCATTCATAGAGCATTTATAGTGTGGTAGCAATAGACTGTATAAAACATGGACGTAGTGTCAGTGATATCACCCATTGTTTTCTGCAGTGGAGTTACGATGCCTAACAATGGAATCGTCCCCATAGTGGAAATGCTGCCTCAAACTAACTTTTGGTCAACCATAGCAGAGCAGCAAAGAAAAAGAGCTAAGGAGGGCCTCTAGCCTCCTGGCTAACAGCTACAATGTGCATCAGTCACTCTGATCAGCCACGCCCCTAATTATGAATAACTCATAGCCTTGATATCATCAAAACAGATTAGTTATATATATATATATATATATATATATATAAATCATCCCCCCTTCAGTGTATAGCAATAGAGAAATTTGATAGTCTCACCAAAACTTTTTTTTGGTAAACTGGCTTTTTTTTTCATTGCAGTAAAAATGGGAATTTTAATATCTGTGTTAATGAATCTTTGTTGCAGAAAACCTCAAGCGAACATTTGAGGAACTGCAATCTGTTGCACTTTTGGCTTCATTTGTCAACTAAGGAGGTTGTCGCTCAATCTTAGCAATGAAATGTGATACATTCATGTCCACTTCAGGATGAACTAAGGTCAGAATTTCAGTATGTACAATACTTCTGTGTGAAGATACTTGAAAACTGTTTTTAACAACATGGAGACCATGATACTCATTATACTATTAGAGTGCTGTCATTGTGAGCAAGATGTTAGCATTTAGCTTAAAGCACTACTGTCCCTTAGCTGTCGTGTGATTATAGAATGACTGTAGACTCTAGATCTTGCTTTAAAACTAGGCTGTATCTATATCTTCAGTACGGTGAAGCTCTGGTAAAAAATGTAAAGAGTAATTTGTTTTTTGGTCTGTATGAAAAGACTTGGCATTGTCTCAGTTTTTCTGTTTTTAAAGAAAGAAAACATGTGACCTCAACTCTGACATTTTTTTGCTGGCCTATAACTTTAGAAACATTTAAATCCCAACTGATGTTTTTTATATTTGACAGCAACTTCACGTCAAACTTCGAAACACTATTGACATTAACCATAACTCCAGAAGAGATGTAGTTTAATGTCTTAAAGGCAACTCATGTCATTTAAGTGCACTTTGTTTGGAGAGGGGTAAGAATACAGTATGATCCCACCCGGATGTACACAGATCATACAAGATGAGCTCATAAATCAGATTCAGATGTTCATTTTTTAAAATGTTTGTCTTAAATTTGGAATTTACTGCAGTTGTCAGATTAAAAAAAAAAATATATTTTCTTTAAATAATTTAGAAAATTGAAAAAAAAATGCACATCTCATCATCCTTACTTCTGGTGGACCCATCGAAAACGACAAAGATAAACCTCTACGCAACATTCTGCTCTGACTGTCACATTGAGAAGGGATCCTTTCTTTACCCACTGAGTGACATCTTTGTCACTTTTCTTCTGAGCACAGTTAACCTGTTCAGCACAAAGGACTCTCTCACTTTAAAATATCTAGACACTCTGTTCACTTCTGTCACACTGTAAAGTTTGATGGGTTGTCAAAGTGACATAAGTAATGTTCACTCTGGAGTATTTTGCCGTCTGGAAAGAGTGATGACTGTGAATAAAATGTCCAAAGGAAAATCCAATTCTAAAGAGATTTGAGCCCTTCAACATTTGAAGCGTTTGTTTTGTGATGGAGGCATGGCCAGACTTTGAACAACTTTAAGATGCATGAAGTCATTTTAAATATTACAGATTCTGAAGTTGAGACTAACAAACTGATGAAGTGATTACATTCTTCCCCTTTACTTTGCCTCTAGCTCATTCTTTTTGTTTCCTTTATTTGGTTGATTGTAAGGTTAAGGGTAAAGCTGAGACATTCTAATAGACTGATCCCAGATTTGAACTGGTTGGTCTGTTATATATTTGATTTTGGGTCAGGACCTCATTTGTCTGTGTTTACATGAGGTACTGTTGCAGGAAGAGTGAATGTTAAACCCTGCAGGCCATAGAGGATGTTGACTAACTGAACCCATCTGTTGTATTCACCAGGTGTAAACCGTGCTGATCAGAAACTTGTTCATTTTGACTTAGAACAAATTTAATTACTTAAGTTTTACAGTGATGGAAGGTCATTTAACTGTTGGTTTTGTTTAAAGACATGCTAGGTCCATCCTTGGTCCACACATGAAGAGAGTCAGTATAGCTTTTTGCTTAAAAATAAAATAGTAAATTAAATTGAGCTTGTACTTTTCTAGTCTTGTCATTACTCAAAGCGCTTTTACACCACATGTCACACCTACACATTCACACCCTTTCACACACTGATAGCAATGGTTGCTATGTGAAAGTTAACATTCATACAGCCAAAGCAGCCGGAGCAATTTGGGGTTATGTGTCTTGCCCAAGGGCACATCAGACATGTGACTGCAGGAACCCCCGACCTTCCGTGTGAGAGACGATCGACTCTAACAACTGAGCCACAGCTTATATACAAAAGTAAAGCAGCTCAGTCTTCACTTATGGGCCTCTTAGATTCATGTGGTGGTGACAGAGACCCTTTCCTCTACCTGGATTGTCACGTTTTTTTTAGTTTTAGTTGACACGGCACGTTTCTGGGTGGGGAGCTGATGATGCGTTCCCCCCAGCCAATGACAGCGTGCAGGTGAATTTGGGAGTGGATATACAATTTAACGATTGCACACAAATATAACCTTTGCAGACGTAGCTGAAAAGCAGAGAAAATAAAGGCTAATCATAGTAAGGCTAAACACCAAGCTGATAAAGCTCGATCCAAAATGAGGGTGAACCTTAGGTTAGCTTTCTGATGCTAACCTAATTACGTCCTGCAGTGAGTGTGTGCTTCTTGTTTGCGATGAGCCCAGGAGGAGGAACCCAGTTTAAACGTTGTGTTTACAAATTGCAATGAACATACCTTTACTCATCTGTAAGACTGAAGACTTTAACATTTTAACAGCATAGCTTTGTCTCAGTAAGGACTCACAGACCTGCCAGCATGGCTGTATACTCTTAAGTAAGATAGGTCCCAGTTGTGTTTACTCTAGTAAGATAAAAAGCAGAAAATAACCTTAAAAAAATATGTAATAATGAATAACAGTATGCCATAAATTAGCACTTTTAAATTTACATTACTTTGACTTCCAAATAACTGGCTTATATAAGACGATGCCCGAGTGCAGATCTCAGTATTTATATGACTGTGTGCATGTGTGTTCATGCCTTGCTATCAGCTCTTACTTGCCTACAGTGTAGCACACAGTCACAGTTGTCATAAATAAAAAGCCCTGCGTCTGCAGACTCTGAATGAACACGGGGATAAAAACACGGCACATATCCAACAACTGATCCCAACATATTTTTGCACTTTTACGACCTTGGCTGTAAGCAAAACAAACGGCTTTTGTCAATGCCATTAGTAGTAAACAGTTACAAACGTGTGCACACACGCACAGATACAGACACTCTGCTGCCTGGGGTGACACCTCGGGATCACGATGTATGTGATGGAGTCAGTCAACCAAGAATGACCTCTTTTAATTCAGCTGCTCTGTTTGGTCCCCTGCTAATGAGTGGTTGTGACTCATAATCTATACCGTGTACCAGAGCCAAAGGGTTGATCGGCCTGATGTGTGTCTGCGAGTGTGTGCGTGTTAAGTACGTGTAGCTCGTGTCAGACCGAGTCATGCAAAGTGGCTCGCAGACGTAATTACTCTTGATGGGGTAACAGTTAATTATGAAGAGTCTTTTGTTTTCCTCTACAACTAACATTTAGCCTTTTGAAGTAATGTCAAAGGTCGCTCTAATCGAGAGGTGTAGTTATACTTTAATGAGCGTCTGGTGTCTTTATAGTTGTGACAATAATAGACCTTTAACAACTGATGTCATTGGTGATGATGTTTTGACAGATTACATTTTTATGTCCACCGTCAACAAACCATTTTTGTGCTTTCTCTTATTTTTGTTGACACTTGTTGACCTTTGTATAACCTCTCCAGTAAGTGTGTCATTGTTGTTTTAGTTAAAATGTGCAAATCGAATTTTGACAACCTCAGAGCAGAAGTCCCCCCCCCCCCCCACCCCTCCCCTAGGGGGCCCAGGACATTAGGTGGTTAGGAACCATTTGTTAAGAGGATGATGACTCGGTTCAATATGTGTGATGCTTTAATGGTTGATCTTTGCCACTTTTCCAAAAATACAGTTGTTGCTTCTTTGTGCATTAAGTCAAGGATCAGCTGACACTGAACCTGCCGTGGCTCTGCGTGGGGGTTGGGCTGAAATGTTTCTATTGCTGCCTTGTGCTCTGGCAAGATTCACAAAGCTGTCAACGGAGGTGTCAAAAGAGTCAAACATGTTTTTTTAGCAGCCAAGAAAAGTACATGTGTTGGGAAAAAGAACAGATGTGGGCAGAGGACAAAGACGTAGAATACTGGACCGATATCTGCATTTCTAATAATGCACAAACAGAAACAGTGTTAGAGTTTTTTATCCCTTATTTACTTTATTCTCAGGAAGATCATTCTTACAATAGCAAGAGAAAACAATGGTTTAGTGCTTTTTTTGTTTCTGAGTAATTCTTGATGACTTACTCGACAGATACAAACAAGTGTTGCATCAGCATTGGCTTATATTATATTTTGATGTTACCGAGGAAGCTTTGATCACACACATTTATTACAAAGGTTGCATACATTTCTCTCAAAAACTTTATTTACCAGGAAAGCTTTTCAGACGGAGCGTGCCTATTTTTAACGCTGCCCGTACAACTCACATTCACACAGCGACTTTATGGCTTTTTGTTATTAGCCTCTGAGCTGCATCGGATTGACTAGTTCCTAATTCCCCAAAAGATACCTTGGCAGCAGCTTTTTGAGTAAGTGTGAATGAGTCATTCCCCCAGTATGTGACTTCCATCCTAATCCTTGACTTCAGTTTTTAGAAGTTAAGCTTTTTTTGGCAGCTCCAAAAGCCATCAGCTGTTGCACCATCTGCATAATGATGCTTGAGCGTTCTGAAGTTTATTGCAGTCATCTATAACTATCACAGCGTCATCTGGCCTGTCAGCTCCACCTGTAGAAATATGACTGCGAAGAGAAGCTCAAAATAAGGTCACTAACTCAGATACAGTCTTGATGTAGTTTGCGGTTTATTGATTTTCTGGGGATGTCAAATTTAGCGGTACCTTTTAAATAAGATTTGAAAGGAGAGCAACTGCAACATCTTTACTGCTAAATTCCACCAGATGCGTGTTCGGTTTGTCTTTGCTCCGCCACAGCAGCAGGGCTGATTATTTTACTCAATGTGTGTGAATAAAATAATCACTGCGCCTCAGCTCCATCCCAGCTCCGTCAGTCTGGAGATCTCTGCTGCAGATACGCAAGGCTTCTATTTTTGACTTGACTGTGTTTGTATGATGTTTTAGCCGGTATTGGCCATACATCTACTTTGTGTTTTTGATGTCTGTTACTTCGATGTTTTTTATTATTTTATTTGCCACTGATGTACCCAGGTCTCTCTTGAAAAAGAGATTAAAAAATCTGAATGAGACTACCTGGTGAAATAAAAAAAAATTTTTTTGCCGGATGACGTATCACGGCGCATCAATTTAGAGTAGATCAAACTAGACAGGAAGTGACACCGTAACAACATTAAAATATCTTCAGAAAATATTTTCAGAATAAAACAATGTTTTGATGGATGGAAACAATAATACATGTGTTTGTTGTTGTGTTTATAAGGGTTGTATATGGTTTATACCACATGCATCGTATTATCTCCCGTTATCGCACGTGATTCAGTAATTACCGCGGGAACTCCTTGGTCTCGGTAGTCCAGCTGTCCGGCCATGCTGCTCCGTGCTGCACTCTGAGAACGCAGCCTGTGGGTGTTGACGAACGATTGAGCACGAAGCCGTACTGCAATGCACCCGTATCTGGTGGAAGTTCTGGGTAAAGCTACAGTCGGTAACATAATTTATTAAGAATTTAATCTAGAATAGATTCTGATCAGTGCAAGTAACTCACAATATAATATAAAATAAAAGGGGGGGGGTGTCTCAATTCATTTTAACATTTTTTCAAGTTCCCACATATACTCTTGATGTCTACATTTCTCCAATAATCTGCAAGTTTGTGAAAAAGGAACAACATGCCTTTAAAAAAGCGTTGCTGTATGCATATAAATGAGTTAAAAAAAATAATACTTCAGGGAAAGCTGAGATGCTCCAAGTCTTCTTTCACTCAACAGTACTGTCAAAAAGACATTCACAAGAGAATTGTTCAACATTGACTGCATTTTGATCAGTTTGGTCTGCAAACTTTTCTGCAAATACGCAACTTTAAATGAGAGAGACACATAGAGAGGAGAGCGGCTCTACACGAGCCTGAAACAAGGATGCAGTTGATTTAAGGATGTTTGGCCTAATGAACCTATTAGTGAGCTCAAATTGCAGTCTTTTTTTCCTATTTGTGGCAAAAGCATCTCCAATTAACTAACTGAAAGATAGAGAAAGGCATATCATTGAACACAGTTTGAGTTTTTTTTGCCTCTGGGAAATAATGCATGTCAGAAATGTGAGTGAACTTTTTCTCCCTCCCTGTAAGCGGGGTTAATTGCACTGTTTAAAGTTTGGATTAGCTCGAGGCAGGCTCCATTAACAACAGTCTGCGCTTGAAAACAGTTTAGTCTTCACGTTTCACAAATGCAGACGCAACATGATGTGCGAGGCTCATTTAAGGATCAGCAAACCTAAGCATTCGGCTCCTGCTTCATTAACCTCAAATTGCTTACAAGTCGTTGTCTTTGAAGCATCACGATTGACATCTGCCACGGTGTTTGACTGCTCTCGTGGATCTGCAGAGGTAGTTGAGGAGAATGCGGAGTCTGTGCAAAAACACCACTGAATCAGGGGCTGGATTGAACAAGATTTGCAGCTGCTGAGAATTTTGCAGCAGACTTAGCATCAGGCTGCAAACAACTGTCAGGATGAAGCACATGATGCAGATTCATCCTTCTGCTGGGGGGGGGGGGGGTATAGGGGTCAACTCTATGGTACAAGATACACCCCATCATTTCAGCAAAATAATGCGTCCCTCTCAATTCAGCGTTGTAATGAGATTTAATTTTGTTACATAGTTGTGCTTCACTCCAGACATTCTCATAGCTCCAAAGTGAGCAACCTTCAACCTCCGCTGTCACTGCTAGCCCTCACACTCCTTTTCTACTGCTCTTGATAGTTAGCGGAGGAGGCAAGACAGATTCCCCCACAGCGGAGAGAAGCCGTGGCTGTGAATGTTCTTCAAGTCACACTGATCTATTCACTCCTGCTACAGCTAAATTAGCTGTAGCGCCCTGAGAGAAAGGCTGCACAAGTGTTAGCTTAGCCTGTCCCCGTTCTTTTGTTGCATTACTTTTATCACACGATACAAGAGAGAGAAAAACGCAAGGTGAGTCATGGAAACTCACGGCTGACTTATGTAACAAATCTAACTCTTTATAAGCATAAACAACCAAAGCTCTTTCATATTCTGCTCTATGTTCATTACCTTGTTATTCTTTGTCTGGAAAACATTCCTGCATGCATCTTACATCATGACATAGAGCTGAAAAGTGTTTATAATAACAAATACTGTGTATGGTAAGTTAATGCAGCAAGACCATCTCAAAGTAAGTTCCCTGTTTATTGGATTCACAATCTTTCCAGTGCAGCACAAAAAAATCTGTTATATCAACATTACATCAGCCCTGATACTTGTGAGCCAGATACAGTTTGGGTATATAATGGTGAATATGAAGAGCAGAAGGGATGGTGACGTTTGATTCAGTGGGCGTACCATGCAGCCAGGGGCGTGTCCAGAGGGGTTTCCAGGGGTGGCATGGGCCCCCCTAGAAGTCTGATTAGCCACCCCAAAAATCCTAAACTGTGGCTATTTACCCTGTCAGAGGCGGGACTTGTGTTTTATTCAAATATGTCTTATGTATGTCTTAAATATGAGTCGGGCAGCGGGACTAACAGCGCCGCAAGCTAGCCTCACAACTTTCCCTGCAGCAGGCTGAGAGCTCAACTACCGTACTGTAGCTAGTAGGAGTGCAAACTCCCAAAAGTGAAAACAGACGGAACTAAAGAGCGACACAGTTCAATCTTTTTTTTCTCTCTAAGAGACCTTCAAAACAGGGTGCGACTTATATACCGAATTTTACGGTGATTTGTAATTTGTGTGTTAGTACGCATGTCACACTTCAGGCCACACCTGCATAAGTCAGTGCCTCTGTTGGGCCACCCCAGTCAAATAGGTCTGGACATGTTTCTGCTTGCAGAAAAGTGAAGGGGAGGTGTTTAAATATATGATTTATGTATATGAAGAATTTAAAGAGTGATGAAACTGCACAACTGACCCACACTGTTCAGACATTGAGCTCTTGCCTGATATCACCTGAGCTGCGTGCATTGGTACTAAAATGTGTAAGTCTAAAATTCCTCCGGTCACCTTTTCTGCACTTTGTTTTTGACACAGACAGCGATATATGCATGTTAAGTAATATGAACATGCACATGTTGCATGGAAAAATATGTAAATCGGGGCTAACTTTGTGGAAGGTGACTCCTGAGTAAGATATCCTTGTAGTTTTGAAAGGCAACAAAACACCTTGGTGGATGTGTTGAATACAGATAATGCAGACACACACACACACACACACACACACACACACACACACACACATATTCATATCCACAGGACATTGGCGAGTGTGGTCGACTGTGTCCACGTTGCCCATATGTCAATGCAGATACCATATGGTGTGGTACACTCACCCCACTAGCCTGTTTTAAAAAGGACAAGCTTAGTCTTTTGAGAAAGAGTTTGTTCTGTTAGAGTATAAAACAAGGGGTGTTAAGTTCCTCGATTACTAGGGGATGAGGTTAACAACAACTAAAAAAATGAAAACAAGGAATAAGAGACCTGCAATTTATGAGAAATAAAGTTAATTCATTAGAAACAAATTAATATTGATACACAAATCAACTAAATACAAACCTCTCTCCAAAAACAAGTTACTTGACGGTATCTTCAGTCCAGCATTATGTTTCATTTGTAAAGTATATTCCCATTTAGAGCAAACTGATGATAAAGTAGTGAATACTATAGGTTGTGGCATGATTGACTAGTTGCTACCAATAACCACTAAATAATTGTACTAATATTTACAAAACCCCCAAAGATATGCAGCGTTGACTCCATAAAGCCAATATTACAACAACTTCAATTCTAAACTTGAGTCTCCAACAGTAGGGCACAAACCAATGGGTGACATCACACTGACTGTGCCTGTTCTTTTAAATAGTGTATTTAGTGTAAGCTGAAATCACCATGTTAAAACTCCAGTGAGTACGTTTGGGTTTATGTTGATTTTGGCGCCCCCCCTGTGGACAAAGTGGTATCCTTTTTCTCTTCGCTGTTTTGCTTTGTACATGTATAAATATGGGTTTGCAACAAAAAAAAAATCTAATTTTTTTCAATGCCATGTGTATCGGTCACGGAAAATCTTTCCTGTGGATAATGTAAAGGCTGTTTCTGCAGCATGCTGTTAATCAACTGATATTACACCTACCCCCAGCACAGCGGTTTCAGGCAGTCAAATAATTATATAGAAATAATCTTTACGCTGATGGTTTCATTTGCAGATCTTAAGAGGCAGCAATTATAATTATTTTAGGGTATTTCCTAACCAGCTTAAAACTACTCACATGACCTTTAATTTTCAGAATATGTGAAGTTAAACAGCTACGTGTTCTTCTGTTGTCTATGTGTGTGAGTTTGTATCATATTTAAATGCGCTACTTACCGTATACTACTCTTGCCTGAACCTGCCTCTTTAGATCTTTTCTCCACATGTCTCTGTGTTTCAAAGATTGTGCAGTGAGAGACAAGTGACTTGATTTTATTTATCTGGAAGCCTCTGACTCAGGTTGAGATCATACCAAACCTTACAAGTGTCACCTCCGTTTTTGTTGTCAAGAAGGCCCCCTGTCCCTGTGCCTGTAACAGTGGGATCACTGTCACTAATGGGATTGGACAAAGGGGCAGCATCTGCTCCTTTTTCGGGCACCTCTCTGGGTGCCTTGGCCATTTACTGCCGCTGTGTTGTTAGCTCTGTTGTTAGCTCTGTTGTTAGTTCTGCTGTTGTAGTATTGATGTGCGTGGTGCTGGTGAGAGTCATGTTGCCAAGAGAAGGGATCAGCTAGCCTGAGGTTTCTTCTTATGTTGTGGTCATATGAGACATCCTAACTGCCTGTGGAGATATTGGCCTGGTTTTTCTTCATTTCCGCTCCGTGTTGCGTGTGCGGCATCCCCTCAAAAAGTCATGCCAGCTCCTTTTAAGAAGTCATACACCCTGTGCGTGACTGAGGTTGCAGTTTCAGCATTACAGATTTATGCAGGTTCACTCACTTAAACCAGACTTCTATCATTGCTTTAAAATGTGTGATGGCTTTATTTTTTTATGAAATCCAACAACATCATATGTATTTTATTTTTTTGTACATGTAGTATATATTTAAAGCGGCTAAGGAAATATTATTCCACAATGAAGTGGTTGAAATAACTTCTTTGACTGCATGTGACTATCAATATTTAACTGATGAGTTCATGTATTTCAACTGTTAAGAAATTGGATCCATTCTGTTTAAAACCGGTTTAGCTTGAACCTAAGCGGCCAGTCACAATGCCCGTACGAACGAGGGTCATCTGGGTGCTGCATGTCTTATCTGCTCACCGAGCGACAGTCTCTTGTTCAGCCCTCTAGCACAAAACACACCGACTGAGAGAACGAGTTAGAGCCGCTGTCAGGAAGCCCTGAAGGCTAACTTCTATCAGCTGTGCTTTTTTTTTTTTCTCGAAGGAGTGAGAAGCGCTGCTTAGCGACAGAGCAAAGTGATACGAGGCGATAGAAGGAGAGAGTGGGAAGGTTTCACATTGTACATGTTTAACTTACTTACCAAGGCCTTTGTATTCATACTTGACATAAAAAACTGTCAGCTTATACTGATGTATGATTAAGTCCTGAATACTGAAGTATTTGTGCCACATCGTATATACATTAATTATGTATTTTATTTTGTTTCTGCAGGTGCAGTGTTTGGCTTTTGTGGACTGCAGAGGATCAGAAAATAACACATCTTTGCCCTTGACTACTCAGAGATCTACTGTACGGTAAGTTCAGAACTCTTGATGTATGACTCGTTTAGTATGAACACATCCACAATGCAACTTTGAGTTGCAAACATTGCCTTGCTTTCTTGCAGAGAGAAATGCAAACAGTGACAAAATCCCTAAAAGGCAGCATGCTTGGTGGACATACTGTGCCCACTTGACAGCAGGACAACCCATTTCCCTGTTTTTTTTTTTCCAACTTCAACAGAACATGTTCATGAAGACAGACAGCCATTGATATCTCATGAAAAACAAATTCAGTAATATGTCTTTAAGTTTCAGTGTTCTAGCTCCACGACTCGATTCAACCATCAAGTTGCTCCAGTGACTGATAGCCTAACGAGGAGTAACATTACGGATCATTCAGGAATGAGGAGGGTTCAGATTCAGTACGAGACACACTTCAAACACAGCGTTGTAACCTATACGTGGCACCCTGTGCCAACTCCCATCACACTTAGTGTTCACCTTTTGCATAGAGGTGAACATATGCAGGGTTTCTTTTTTTCTCTTTCCTATCTGGAGACTTCGAGGAGTACAGTTGATTCACATCTCTGCTCCAGTGTGGCTATTTTTAGCCTGTCTCAAATATCAGGGGATCCTGGACTCTTCTTCCATCCATCTCTTTTTTTGTCTCTCCCCCCCGTGCCTGTCTCCTCCACTTACCCCTTTTTAGATTGAATCTCAAAACCTGTGCACTGTTGTGTAAGAATGCTTAATTGCAGAGCCTGAAGATACATTGCGTTCAGGATTTGCAGTATGTACCCGTGTCCCTTTGTCCCATCCCTGTTGTGGTGACTCACTCACTCAAGATGAATATCACTTTATTCATCACTGAGAGTACTACTCGGCCTGAGAAAATGGTTGTATAATATCCTCTCTGGCCCTAGAAGAGCTTTGAAAACAATGACTGTAATGATGTCATAGTGATGAAAATTGTATCGTTGTTACAAAACTATGATTGTAGGTTAATATTTGATGCTGCATTGTGGGAAGTGTAGTTTCTAGTTGGGGTTTTCTTTAAGCTTTTAAGGAAAGAAGTTGGCCTTTTTTTCTTCTTTTTTACCAGTTCTGTCTCTTTTTTTTTCAATTTTTTCCCCAATATGAACAACAATTTTCTGCATGTTCAACTCTAAATCCCTCACATTCTTTTTCTTCTTCTGTATTTTAAGTGGCACGGAGCAGTTATTGTTGGTAGAGAGCCAGGGAAAGCTCAGACACTGGTGTTGTTACTGACAAGAGGCGACGTTTAGCGCCCTGCTTGGACTTCTCTTAAATAGTCTCCACTTTCCTGCTGGCTGCTAGAGGGAAGGAGCTGTCAGGTAAATAAGGAGGGCAGCCTTGAGAAGATTCTGATCACCGCAGGTTGCAACACGGGGGCTGTGCTCGTTGGCGCTCAGGTGACAGCACCATGCTGTCTTTTAAGGACTTTCTTTATTCTTCCTCGTGTAAAAGTAGAGAATGGTACTTAAAATCTTGTCAGCTTGTCCTGGTTCTTTCATCCTCTAATAAAGTAGACATTCTTTAAATCGCATACAGCATGACAAGCTCAGCCTCAGACATGCACGGCAAACAAATATTTCACATTCAGCTATAACCACATGTTTGTTTGCTTACATTTAAAACTGCAAAACCAGGCCTATATATGCCTGCAGTTGCACCAAACAAACCTGCAGCTGCTAATCTCCATTAGTTGTAATGCAGAAAAATTCAGTATGAGCTGACATTTGTGTGTTCATAGCAACAACATTCCTGTAGCCTCTGCGGTTCCAAACACAACCCGTGGCATTCTGCCCTCCTGCTTCCACCTCACCTCCATTAATTTAATGAATATTTAGCGCAGTGTTGGCGAGACTCATCGAGCCACAGTGACTGCGTTGCTGCCTGTGGCACCGCAGTTGCAGATTCTTGTTTACAATTCAGTGACTTCCTAATGCTTGTAGTGTTTTAATTTGTTTTTGTAGCCTTTATTGGAACACGAGGGCGCCGCATGTTTAAAGAAAAGGGCAGACGTTTTTACATTTAGACCAAAAATTGCTAAAGGGCTCTCTGATCCCTGAGATAGTTTGTGTCAGCTGCAAGAGCAACTGCCGCATAAATCCATTGTGAAAGCACTAAGTACAATTTGTCTGTTGTCATTGTTACAGCATACAGTGATACAGTGATACCTGATACAGTGTCAGGTCCACACTGAGTGATGGAGGATGAGACTGTGAGCAATAATAACACACCTTGTTTAATCATTTTTCTCCTGTTGCTGCTACAAAGGGTGCTGCCTCCCATGATTCAATCTTTATACCGCTAGAAACTAGGCCAGCGATATTTCTTCACTGTCATGAACACACGGTTGTTTTTCTGCATAAGAAGTGCAAAAGTGAAATGGGAACTGCTGGAAGGATGACCTTTGGTCCCACAGATGGGACTGAATTCAGGGTTGTGTGTAACGGTGTCTCCAAAAGGCCTGTGTGTATTAGACTGAGGCGAAGTCTGCTATGTGGCTGGACAAGTCAGAAACATGCCTTTGAGTCATAGAAACATATTTATAAATGTATGCCAGGGGGTTTAAGCTTATTCCCAAGCAGCCAGGGGTGATGATAAAACAAAAAGAAGAAGCTCATCTTATTCTCTCACTTCAGTTCAAGCCTTTCAGATCAGGGCATTTTAAAATACAGCACCAAAGATATCCTCAGCTTATATATTTCATGCAGCGGCTACCCCTCTGGACATTAATATGGTGGTGCAGTTGAAATTTTGATAGCAAAGCTTTTGGGCTCTGCCCCACATTAGTGAAGGACCATTTAAAAAAAAGCAACATTTCTGAATCATTTATTGGGTTCTAGCCTCCGGAAATGATCAGAGGAATCAAAATAATTGAATAGGAGATGATATTGCTCTCTACTAAATCATCTTTTTGACAAGTTTCTGTCAATGATTTTTGGAGGTAATGTCTAATGCAAAGGGGCATGACACTTTTGACCCCTGCTTTAGTTAAAGTGATCATGTATTTGTTAATATTTTGTCAAACTGCCACCGTTAAAACTGTGCTAATGAAGACCTACATTAGTACAACCAGATGTAAACTCATGCACTTCTCTAGAAACACACGTTATGAGCCCTTGAAGGCGCCTTTGGATGCGCAGTATTCTTTTTTAAGTGTGAGTAGAGATGTTTTTAGTTCGTCTTGTCACTTTTTCTTGATTTTGGCGCCCCCTCTGGACAAATCAGTACCTCTCATTGCCTTCTAATCTTGTACATTAAATGTATCATAGTGGTTTTTTTTTTTTTACATAAAATCTCCACTTGCTGCCTGTTAACAGTCAGTCCAATGACTGCTATTTTTTTTGCAATGGAAAATATAAATAAAGTTTATTTCTGCAGTGTGCTGATAACTTCTCGTGTGACACCTACCCCACGGCAGCAGTCTTAGGCATTAAGAATAACTATATCAAAATGGTCTATCTTGACGCCCATGGTCTTGCTTGCTTTTGGAGGTCATCAAGAGGCATCAGTATTAATTATTTACCAGCTCAAACCTCCTTACAGGAGCTTTAAAGAATATAAGAGTACATAGTCATGCGTGACCAGCAATCATGATTTCAACTGCGGAGTTGTAGTCCCAAACTTGTACATGCAAGATGTAGCAGCTCCTATATTTGGCCCGCCCTTCCGTCACTTCTATTGGACAGCTTGGTAAAAAGTGACAATGACCAATGGGTTTTTGCCCACAGATGAACATCCATCGTTTTTAGCAACCAGGAGCATTCACAAAAAGCATTCAGTGCTCAGTGCATATTTAAAGCACAGCACCTTGTTAAGATGTTAAGAGTTTGAAGCACCAAAATAACACACTCTCTTTGTAAATAATTGAAAAAAATACATCTGCGTAAGAATTTGATTATTTGAATTCAGAAAAACATCAAAACACAATGTTACTTTAGGCAAATTTAGAAGTAAAGAGCTTTGTTTTTTCCTGTAACCTAAGCAGTTATATCTACTACAATAACTTGCATCCTGTTATTTACGCAGTAGTATTTTTGATTCATGTCTCTTCCTCCCCTCTTATGGATTTCAAAACCTCCATCTGCACCAGTTTAAAGGGGCCTGTCCTTCCTGGAACTAGCTAGATGTAACAGATGGTTGACATATTTTCAAGGCTCCCACATTACAAACAAAATGCTGGTATGGTGACCTTTATTCACCTTGCATATAAAATATATGATCTCTGCAACATTGTCCCTAGGAGTGTAAGCACTAAGATTTTTTAAACTGCTGAGGCTGATTCCCTTATTATGTGCAGTTTGTAAGATGTTCATACATAAATTGAGTTGATATGATCTAGGAAAACAAAACAGAGTTTAAATGGTCGGTGTAGAGGAAAAGGTGGGTTATAAGGCAAAGAGACTTGATTGCCTTAAACTGGCTACTGCTCAAAAGTTCCTTCAAACATCAATTGTTTTGTTTTTTCAGCAGATTCTGATTCTCATCAATCATTTCCCTCGTGTGTTTCTTTTGGAAAGCGGTGGATTTGGCCTATTTTCTGTCAAGCACAGTCATGCAGTCTAATTTGAAAATACACACCAGCATTCTAAAATATCTTAAAATAAATCATGCATTATGATTTAGCTGAATTATGTTGATGTACTTGGCTTCTCTCTCTCTTCAGATGCTGCAGCAGCATATGTTCTTTGCAGTCCAGTAGCCACAGTGCTTCACAGCACACTGTATCACACTGATTAGCATTTATTTATATGTGGAGAATCCATCTGGAGGGTACCTGTGTTCTTTCACACTCCGCACCCACACTCTGGTGACCTGTTTCTCACTTAATCTCTCCGTTCCTTTTCAACCCTCACTTGCTGTCATACAAACAAAAACAGACACGTACGCTGCTTTCCATCCCTGCCTGTGACCAGTCAGGAGATGGATGGATCTGGTATCAAAGCCCACATTTGTTTTGGAACCTCGAAGTGGAAGCGGTGACCAGATGTGAAAACAATGTAGTCACCGAGGCGAAGCCGCAGCAGAGGCTGCTATCACAGATAGTGTAGATTCAACACAGCACAGTCGGCCTGCTTACTGTCTCAGTGACATCTGTTTTACACTGAACAAAGTACAGATGGGTGGTGGTGCATCTGGAACAGTGATTAAACTTTATTTGACTACTATGGTAGGTTTGTGTTTACGTATCTTGACAGAAACACCAGAGCTGTGTACTTCTTCAGTAAATGATGAAGTGTTATTATTCGGCACTGGCATGTTGTGTACATTATTTGAATGATATGATTATACAGTTGTGTAAGATGTACTGTAGCCTTTATTAAACATGGACATAATGACGTCACCCGTTGGTTTCTGCAGAGTTGTTTTGAAGCCTGACGGTCTTGGTCGCAATAGTCGGAATGCTATCTCAACTTAACATCTGATTTTCAAACTAAAAACCGGCAAAGAGCTGGTACTGAGATGGCCTTAAGCCTCCTGGAAACCAGCAACAAAGCGTGCTGATCATACACTGTAAATATTAATGGATGAAGCCTGAGTGACGTCAGCCGTCTGTTAAGGCAGGGGGCTCTGGAGGCTCATCGGCAGTAGTCACCATGTTGGGAATGCTGTCTCAATCTCACTTTCATTAAACCTAATGACAGACTGAGAGCTAGAGATGAGGCAGGTTTTAAGCCTCCTGACAAACCGATACATTGCGCCCACCTGTCAGTCATGTCAGATAAGAGCCTAACTGTGGATAACACATATTGTCATAAAATCCAAATGGAGCCGTTCAAAAAGAAGAAGAAAAAAAACAATACGGTGTGCAAATGAGGAGAATAACTAATCAGACCTATTTTTTTTGTATTTATGCTGTGAAAACTGCTTTTTTGCCTGTTGTGTGTATGTTTGAGTTCCTGGAGCCAGCCTCAAGCAGACTCTCAACGAACTGCAGGATTTTGCACTTCTGCATTCAAGACCAGCGGTTGCCGCTTGGTACTGAGCTGTTAGTCTACTCAGCCACACCCCTATTTATGACCTATGCCCCACAGATGACTTATACAAAAATAGTTGGTACAAAAAATAAATTAACTTTTAAGATTGAAACATGTTTTTTTTTAAAACCAGTTTTTAGGCATGCCAGCATTTATTTCTGCTGTACAAATTGGCTTTTTGATACAGGATTTAATGGGGATTCCCTGGCTTTTGAAGACAGCCTCTAGTGGACACTCAAAGAACTGCAGTTCTTTGCAGTTTTCTTATTGGCTTCATTTGCTTTCACACCAAAGGTTGTTGGTATACAATGGCCAACATTCATTTATTCAACGTATCCCCCATTAAAACCAACCTTTTTAAAATGTATTATTAAATTAATGACCTTTTGCTACAGTAAACCTCTCCTCCAAACAGCAACTGTCCACTCATAGCTGAACAACTGTAACCTGGCACAGCAGGCCTGATGAGCTTTGGATTTCCCAGAAGTGGCGTGCAGGTGGCTCTACCAAGAAAGAGAAGAGACCGGCTCTGACTAGTGATGGACCTGACTACTTAACTTTTTTTTTTCAGGGGGGTGAATAGATATGATAGGAAAGTTCAGTTCATTACTTGAATTCTGTTTGCGTTATTACTTTACATGGTGCATGGTTGTCCTGAATGCAGGATCACAGTTCTGATTTGGGTTAGTTAACTCTCCAGCACCCTCAGCCGAGCTTGTTACCCGAGATAGCCCTTCAACTGCAAATGACTACACTAAGCCTTTGTCCCCCTCTTAAGGTGAAACATACAGTTTGACATAAAACGTCTTGCTTTAATATGAATCATCGACTAGTTAAAATGCTGAATTTTCCCCTGAGATATGTAGCCTGTAAGCCTCCATCTTTTAGAGTTATATCATGTTGGAAAGATTTAAATTCTAAAATAAATGTTAATTACTATTTCATCCCTGTGGTGTTTTAACATTCTTTTTTGGTTTCATTAGATTCTAAAATTACAAACATTGCTAAATTAATAAAGGTAATGCAGCAGCCACAATGGCCTGCAGTCATCAGAGATAGCTTTATTTAAACACTTGTGTGTACTCTGACCCACTAATCAGCCACCTTACCGAGACAAATCGGATTGTTTTGGTCCAAACTAATTTTCCTTACAACCCCCCCCCCCCCCCCCCCCCAAAGCCTAGCAGGACAGAGAGACTGTGATTTGATCTTCCTCACCTTGATCAGATTACACTCTGGAATTAGTATAATTACAGCTGTCACTGATTAATGGGGAAGCTATAATTAGCACGCTAGATATACGGCGTCTGTGAGTGTGTGTGTGTGTGATAAAGACTGAATGGATCTGGATTTATTTTTGTACAAGCGTGAAGAAGTTTAGGCATATGCATTCTCATGTTCTTGCTTGTAGTGCGTGTTAACAGTAGTGTTAAAACACACGAGAAGATGCAGATGAAATGGTTGTTAATGTGGAATCGGCTCAGACTTACAACATAATTATACTCCACTCATTATCACTCAGATCCTCAGAGAATCAGTGTGAACGTCAGAAAAGACAGGGTGCTGAAACACATCAGAGTGAGACAGCTGGGAAACCCATCTTCATGAAGATAGATTGTATTTTTTATTTTATTTTAACTTAAACTATAGAGGACAGTTCCTCACAGACAGTTTGGCCTGATCTGTCTTTGATTTGCATTTGTTCATCTTATTAACCTTTCCTGCCTACCTACTCAATAAGTCACGGTTCATTACAATCAGCTCTACACATGGAGATGGCTGTAACTGGTATACACGTTCTACCGCATTTAAGGCCTTTGCACGCTGAGTCGGGGGCTTTTCGGATGTGTTTTTGGATCCGTCAAAAAAAGGTTACTCATAGACACCTTGCACACTGAATCCGCTGTGTTTATATTTTTATTAATTGCAAAAATTCACAGTATCACCCATCATGCAGAGTGATCAAGATTTGAAGTTGACTTTTCACTCCTTGAAAAAAAGACAATGGGGTCCATCCACATGGAAATAACACTTTCACCTTTGAAAGTAGTCGACAGGTTGGGCTGCTCGATTATGGCAAAAAAAACAAACAAATGAATTCATTTGATATTGTGATCTCGATTGTTAAACATGATTACTCATTGATTTGACAAAATCGGCATCACATGCATGAATTCAACTTAAACACTCATAACACATGCTCTCCTTTATAAGCAGAGGGTTTAGTTTCTATAAGATGTCTCATTTTTGATGGCTTCTTACTTTCATGCCAGCACTTCACTGCACACAACACACTGAGGTTTTTTGTCTTCTTTTTTCCAATATGTCTTTGTACTGTAGAGACTGTAGAAACAGTCTGATCATCTTCAAGGTTTTTATTTATGTCCCTGACTGACGTGACTCTTGTGATTGCTGCCATGTTTTTAAGATGTCTACAAACTTGTTTATTTTTTGAAAAGCTGCTTTGGGATATTTGTTAAGTCGGTGATGAAAGTAAATTTGTGTGTCGTCTGCATAATAGCATTTCTTTCAACAAATAGCATTTTTCTCAACAAACCCAAAGTAGCAATCTTATTGGATATACATAAGCATAATTTAAAATCCAGATTTAGACTGTGTAAAGTAGACATTACAATTCTCCAGATTAATAGGTTGTGCTGTAGTTTAACAGATATACATATGAAATGTGAGTTAAATTTACATAAAAAACCTTTTATGTTCTAGGCATACAAATTGATTTGTTGGCAGACTGCATGTGTGAGTTGACACTGTTTTTTTTTTTGGTTTTTTTCCCACTGTTTTACCAAATGTCTGCTTTTATTTGGTGATGTGATGGATTTGCGATTGCCACTGAAGTTTGATGACATGCTCATCCTTGTAGCAGTTTGTGGATGATCGGTTTTGAGATGAGAATGAGTATTTCCATCGCAATGTGCCACCATCTGCGTGCAAATCTAACACACAGTGTCATCAAGATTTGCTGGCTGTCACTTTCCATTTGCTACAAACCCGCCTTTGCTGCCAAACAGCAGCAGTTTCATTCTCTCCAGCGGCCAACTTGTTTGTATCTTTTTATCCGCCTGTAATCTGGAGAGAGGAGGTCATGGGCCGGTGATGAAAATGGACATTTTTCTTATCCCCAAATATCCCATATTTCACGATTAAACCCTGACCCAAGTCATGTAGAGAGCAGTGCAGTGTTGCTAATAGTTTACCACCAGCCATAGAATATAAATCTGTTCTAATTTGGCTTAGAAAGCATTTTGCAAGCATGGCTGGTGACCGATTCTGAGATTTCTGCTTTGCACTTAAATGAATCAGTGGGTTTCCCCCCCTGCCTCACTGCCGGAGCAGTCAATAAAACAAGATGGATAGTATGGAGCAGCTCTTAGAGACGCAGAGGAGGGATAAAAAGGCAGCGATAAGAGATTGAACTGCAGGTTTTCAAATATTAATAGTGATGGAGTGTATATCAGACATTGTGCATGCATGAGCTACTCATGTGCACTCCAGGTTTTCAACAAGCTTAGCACCCCCTTCTGCCCCGCAGCAAACCCCTCAGTCAGTAAGCGAGGGTAGCCAAGCAGAATGGAACAACAGGGAGATGGACAGGATGGCCAAAACAGATGACGCAGGTTTTACAATTACCCCAGTGACTGAGACGCTTCACAGATCTGTGTATTGATCTCTTTGCACTATCTCAATAAAGTCCCAAATATAACACAATCGAAAACAATTCAAAATACAAAAAATACAATTCCTACCTTTTAAAATGATGTGTTACCAAAAATACAATTCTGATTATTGTCTCGAAACCAAACTATGAGTCTATATTTGTAATGTACTTAACACTACTCTATAGCTTGAAGGGTGACTTGATAAAGCTCGTCACGGTGTTGTTAATTGTACAAGTTGCTTCGACTCGTACTTTTAAAAAAAAAGAAGAGTGAAGCAACTTTCAAAAAACCAACAGTGCTTGAAGTTGTACTTGAATAGTATCCATAACAACCGGGATGACTTTGTTGGCTGCAGAAGCTCTGGAGTTAGCATTAAAGCTAACTTTATTATTTAACAACAAAAACATTTAAGAGTTTCAATAAACTAATACAAAACTCATATCAGGGCACTTCATACAGTCTCTTTGTTCAACACAGTGTGATTTGTTGCAGCAATGCTTTAGAAGATGTTTTACCCTAACCTGTTCTGTTCTGAATTTTGCTGCTCCATGTCAGTTATGTGTCAATCCAGCAGTGTTAGCGCTAACTTAAAGAATATGCCTTGGCCATTACAAAAAGCTTTCCATAATGCCACTTTCACAGCAAAATCTTAAATTTGCTCACAGCAGCTAATATTTCCATCAGTAAGCTCGACTGTTAACATTTAAACAAGCAACACTGTCGCTGCTCAAACCCCTGTGTGCGTGTTCGTGTTTCTTGTGTGTAAATTTAACATTTGGTCGGATTCCATTTCCATTCTGATTTTTCTCGTGCTCAGTATTAATGAATTTTATTTCCAATTAAGATTGTAATTTTAAGATATTTAAAAAAAAATGAAAACACTTTATTGGCAGGGGAAACCCCCCCGACTATCACCATGACAGATTGTTCTCCACAGGTATACCACACCACAGTGCCACAAACAACATGATCCACTGCTGTCTCTCACACAGTGACAAATGCAATACTGCCAGTGTGGAAACATACATTTGACATTGTATGTCAATGTTCCTCTCAGGAAAGTTAAATATGTGCATTGCCCAAAATAGGCAATACTCTGTAAAAAAAATAGTCTCTAGTTTAAAAAAGGCATTGAAACTATATAAATATATTTGCTGTACCAAACTAAGATTCGCTGAATATCAATGTGTCTCCAGTGATTTTGATTGAAATACTTAAAACACAGAAACATGGGGTGAATATTTATATGGGAGTGTTATATATAAAACATTAAGGCTTGTAATGAAATATTTAGTTTATGGTGTTCAATTAATCATGTTTCTAATTTGACTTTATTTTAAAGCACACATTCACTACAGATAATTATCCTGTCCAAAGTCCTACAAATCCACCTGAAGTCCTTTTTAAAATAAGAATTGATTGTTCCAGTAGTCGGTGTAGTGAGTGTGAGCAGGGTTTGTTTGTGTTTTATAAGATCTTTCTGTGAATTATATTTATAGTAATGTTGTTTACTCCCTGCAGCAGTGGGCACTTTGAACATGGGTTTGTCATGGCAGGAGTTTGTTGTCACACTTATCAGAGAAATTATCTGTTATATAACATCCAAAACAGATGGTAATGCTGTGCCAAATTGACACACACATGCACACACATATTTGCCAACAGCTAAAGCTTTTTCAAAAAGATAAAGTCAGAATCATACTTGGACTATAGATGGGTATGTGTTAAGTTTTTAGGAACAAAGTTCATTATTTGCTTTTAATTTTTTTGCTAATCTTTAGACAAAGCCAGTGTTTTCTACACCCAAATAAGCTAACAACATTAAACATGTAATTTTTTTGCCTTTTCTTCCAATGATCATTGGGGCAGTGCTAACAATAAGAGTGTTCTTGGGCGTCAACATTTCAGTGCACACACACACCACAGCGGCTTCCTAACAGTGTGACCATGATGGTGCTAAGCCTCATGCTGTTTACCCATTCTGCCATAGCGAGGTTTCTTCGAGCCTGTGAAGTTCACTGACAAAATTAGCACAGCAAATTAGCACTGATGAATCACTCATTATCAGCTTTGTGTATGTTGGCAGGAGCTGGCTTTTGTGGGCTGCGTTGCTTGTTCAGGTTTTTCTATTTACAGGAAAGCAAATGCTGCAAACCCCAAATAATGATGTGTGAAATTTCAGTTTGTTTTCATGATGAACAGAAGGTGTGTGGTCATGAATATTTTTCACAGCTTTCGACATCGACTTTGCATTTGTCAATATCAGGATACAGGATAAAAATCTTGCTGATCATTGCAGAAATATAACTTTTTTACTGATGCCAAATTTTGTGTGTCTCTTCTTGAAGTTTTTATGTTTGGTTAAGCCAAATTAATGAAGCTCCAATTCACACAAGCTATACCGCAGCAGAGAGGCTCTGAATTTCCAAAATACAGCCAAGTTTCGCAGCAGTGGTTTCCTGTAGTGTCCATTGGGGAGAGGACTGTCAGTCAGGAGGTGTCGGTGCGTAAAGTTTTGGACAGCATTTCAAACAGCAGCAGCACTTTAGAGGGCCTGCTGCATCTACTAAGTGTCAAAGAACAACCCACTGTGTTACTCACAGGAGATCTCCTCACTTTGCAGTTTACTTTGGAGTTTATTTGTTCATTGTTTGGGCGCATTACAAATATGTTCAGGGGCTTTAAACAAAGCACTATTGGGCAGATTTGACAAGCAGCTTTAACCCGAGCCAAGTGGGTTACAATAAACAAGAGGACCAGATGAGTCAGGATTGATGTAGCTCTCACAGTTTCATTAGAAAATGCCTTGATCTGCTCTGATATTGATGTTGCAGATGGCTAAAGAGGCTCCTATGAAAACACTTTTTCCCCCCAGTTTTCAACACCAATAGAAGATCGACCTTAGGAATTATTCAAGAACAATTCATTTTCTTAACCAACTCCAGTTCTTCTGCAAGAGTTGTCAAACACATGTCTGTCTCTATGAAGAAACCGTTCCCCAGGGCCTGCTGCTTTCCTTTTCCACTTACCTTTTTCTCTTATTTCAAAGCATATGTACATTCCTACATGTCGTGATGTTGCTGAATGCCATTTGTGACTGCTCAGTCAATACATAAAAAATGTATGTGATGGAATGACAAATTGCCTCGTCTTGAATGTTGCATGCAGGAAATGACAGACATTTGCTGGCATATTTAAGTGCACGTCTAAGCAGTCAGATAGCATTATTCACCGTTGGTTGGCTGTTGACGTAAACATGATCGTAATACATCAAGTGGCAGAGCTGATCCTCACTCTTTGACTCTGCTAACCCCTGACATGGAAGTGGTCCTTGGTTTCTTCTGCGTTTTTCCCTAACCAGTGCCGGTGTGACTTTGACCGAGCATTGCCCCGTTGTGTATGGGTAGACTGAACAGTATACCGTGGTGTCGTCTTGGGTGAATGAGGAATGAATCAGTCGGGCTAAGCTCTTCTACCGTTGGGTGTCGTCACAGGCCCTGGGTGAGCTGTAACGGGAACCACAACAACAAAAAAACAGCCTTGGCAGCTCATGACCTCATTGTCTATTCATGTCAAAAACGCTGCTGCCAACAGTCTGTTTGCCTGCGCCTGTTTCTGCCCCTGCCCACCTTTTAACAGTTAGTTTCTCCCATTATGTCATTTCATTTTAACTCCGCTGTGCACACCTCTCCGTGAACCTTTTCAAATCGCAAGCGCCATTTGCGTGTGGAGATAACAACAGGGTATCATGCCCACTCTTCTGGCCTGAGGACATTTAAGCAGAAATTCACACCTTGTTCAAGTGTTCAGCATTTTTCAGTACACATTATTTTTTATCCTCTTTACCTCAGTGGTTCTTTTTTGTGGGTCGTATTTGCAGCATGATCATGATGACCCAATCTTCTTTTAGAAAACTAGTTACATAAATATGGTATTTAGCATTTAACCACACCGGTGCCAGAGGGTCAAAAGCCGTAGATAGTGTTGTACACACAAGCCAACCTCCTCATTAGGCCTGACTGGCACTACACAATATATGTGCCTTTATTGGAGAGATAGAACAGTGGATAGAGTTAGAAATCAGGGAGACCGAGAGTGGGGAATGTCATGCGGGAAAGGAGCTACAGGTCGGATTTGAACCTGGGCCGCAGCCTCCATTCATGGGGCGTGCGCACAAACCACTGCTCCACAAACACCCCAGAGTGATCCGTGTTTTAGTTTTAATAAATGTGAGATTTTCAGAGAAAGTAAATGAATAGGTTAATAATAGCACATGCAACCGAAAATAATCATTTAAAAGTATGTTTGTTTTTTAAAGATTGTTTGAACAAGTACCTTCAATGTTTTTCTTTTCCCTCAGTTTAAAATTAATCACCAAAATGTGACCCAGAGTGTGAGGCTTGGAGGTAGATTACTGTGTGTTTTTATGCAAATAACAGAACGTTGTGTCATTGAAGTCCACTCAAGTTCAATGATAGCAAATTTTACCCATAATGCTTTGTAACCCACCAGAGAGTGTCTCTCTCTGGGCTCCAAATTACCTCTAACATCTGCTGCCGGTATGTGCCACGAACAACTCGTCATCAAACACACGCACACACACACACACACACACACACACACGCACACACACAGTTGTACTCCAAAAACACCCACAAGCACCGAAGCCAAGAGACTGTCTGTTTGAATTGATTAGAGCGTCATAAGTGAAGTGATTATGTGCTTGAACAGAGATGATGGACGAAGTTGCTTTAACTGATTGTCTGTCAGGCAGTGACTTGCATGCAAATAGAGCTGAAATTTGTAGATTGTAAATTAGAATACATGGAGATAGTGTAAAAAAAAAAGTAGCAAGAGCACATTGAAAACTGAAAGAGGTAACGGCAAGAAGAATTTGGAAAACTATACAGATGCCTTTTACTGTAAAGAAAACATAGACTGTGAATAAAAATGGACAACACGTCTCATCCTCTCCTGTTTTACATAACTGAAGCCAAAATGATCTACTGGTGCTATTGAATTGTAGACACGCCTATTCCTCTATCCAAAGCACACATTTAACTACTGATAAAATGTCAAGATCCCTCAAGTCGGTACCATCCACAGCGGACCAGTTGCTTGTGTTTGTTTGAACAAGATGCTCACGTTAATGGAAAGTTTAGACTCGTGTGTTGTTGTTCCTCCTGTACTCTGCTAATCTGGTAAATATATTTTTATTTTAGAGTTTGCCCATGTTTGATCTGTTAACATGTAGGAGGCAGGTTTTATGACCTATACTGCAGCCAGTCAGCAGGGGGAGCTCTAAATCTTTTGGCTTCACTTTTAGGTGGCTCTTGTGCTGTCCATTTTTTTTATAAAGTCTGCAATAGAAACTGAGAAAGACCTAACCTTCCTGTTATTGATACTTTAAGTGTCAATAAGGACAAGTCAGGCATTGATCTGAGGTGTCGGGTTACTTTGTGTTCAAGCAGACTGGGAGAAAAGCAGGCTAAAGGCAGACTATAGGTGACTCCTGAAACTTTTTCTTGGTGCTAATGAGACAGTTTGCATTTTGCTGTGAAGTTCAAATGTGCTGTTTCCTGTCAGTAAGTGAAGCGTCCATGCCTGACGAAAGAATTTAGAGCAAATGAGGCAAATCTCAAGAGACACTGTTCAGAAAAGACAACTCCTCTGTTGCAGCTCTAATGTAGCTTAAAGGTGCCATTTGCAGGTTTCAAAGCATTTCTTTGCTGCTTAGATCCAACAGAAGAAGATGAATCTGGTTCTTGGTAGATTTCTTGAAAATTGAAAGTAAACAGTAAAATCTAAATATTATAGCAGTTCATTTTCACAACATCAGTAACCAAATTATTCTTTCTGTTCCTAATTATGACCCACACACACATCCCATATGAATCTCTTATTGTATAATTTGCAATATTCTCTGGAACTGATACTAAATTAAATACACCAAAAAAAACAGAAAAGCCCCCCAGCCTGGAAACCAGACGAACCAGCGAGCTCTTGTTTAATTTGCTCTGGCAGATCCGTCTGGTCCCGCTTCCATTCAGACTCATTTAAATCTGGCATTATTATGGTCGAGCAATCACAACATTTTACCTCGGAAATGGAATTAGATGAAAATATTCTAAAATGTTTTCTCTTTCCTTTTTTAAGCTTCACAACAAAGCAGTCATTTCCACAGTTCCATTTACTCCTATAGAGCTATTTCTGTTCTCGTCACTGTTCTTCTGCCCCCTCATCCTCTCTATTTCTGTCTCTGCTTTACCTTGGATGACCCACTGAGCTGGTGACATTGAAACTCTCCTCAGTCAGCATGTTTGTATCACAATGAATCATGTGTCCATCAGGACAAACACAACAATGCTTTAGAGTTGTTCATTAAAGAGTCAGGCAGAATAATGTTTGCACTTCTCTCTTGTCAAGAGAGCAGAATAACAAAATAAAGAATAAAAACAGCACATCACCGTTATGATTAATATGGATATACTAAGTAAAAGCCTGCTTGGATACAAAGCTTGCTAATTGCCTCTCAGTATTTGTTAATGTGTACAATGCTCTGGCCATAAGGGATGCAGCACTGGGAGAAAAGTCTTTGGTCCTTCTCATCAGAGGCCTGTTGGTTACAAAGCTAAAATAGTAACCCTTATGTAACTTAGCTTGTGCCTGCTGAAAGGAGATGTCAGCTGCAGTTCTGCAGTGTAAAGGCTTCAAATTGTTCTCAGAGTACAAATGCAACAACAAAACATGAGGGCAGAGAAACCCTTTTGGTCTTTTTTTTTAAATATGATTAATAAATGACTATCATCGGAGCAGGAGATGAAGAGAGACAAAGTGTGACAGGTTGAAGTGGTGTTGGATTGTGTTTGATTGGAAGGCCTTCTTAGTTTGAATAATTTGTCTCATTAGATGAAAAGGATGGCACAGTGCTGACATAAAAAAAAAACTGTAATAATTTCCCCATGAAAGTCCTGACAGTGATCTATTAAGAAAGCATTAGTGATTCTGCAGAAATTCTTGTTTGAAGGCCGTTTCTTCCCTCAAAGAATTCCTGCTGCCTCTTGTGTTTTTGGCCAAGGCTGCATGCAGTCACATTGTCTGCAAAAAAAAAACAAAGCATAGAAAAAAAAGAAGATTCAGCAGACATGTAGACAGATAGCAAACAGTCAGTGAGCAAGTCAGACCAGCTTAAGTCACTGGTCCATTATAGGAGAACAGGCCTGAGGCAGCTGTGACCACATGGTAATCCCAAAAACCAACCCCTCTGATTTATACTGACTCACACATACACTTCATGTTGGATTTGAATAAGGTTGCATACTTCATCCTTTGCATACAGGCGTATCTCTCATGTGTCCAATTATACATAAAGGACTTCACTTAGAATGCAAACACTCCAACATTGATATACTCACTTATATGGACTCTCACCAAGTGCTACATCAGTCTTCTGCTGTTGGCTACAGGATAGCAAATATTCAATAAACACAATGTTGCTATAGTTACACATCCTGCATCTCATTCCCTATTTTTTTCTCAGATTATGCTGCAAAGTGATCAACAGATATTTGTACAAATATTTCTTCTGTTTTCTGTAATATGGTGGTTGTTCTTGTCCCTTATTCATTCAAATTGCTTTGGTTCTAATTTATTGCTCATTTGTCCACAACGTGCATTGTGCAGCACTTTAGTTAGCTAGCTTCTGGTGTTTTTGAACGTGCTTTATACATTAATTTGACTTGGCTTGTTAATAATAAACACATACACTACAAAACAATCCACTGACCAGTCAACTTTGTCCAAACATTCGTAACATCCACTATCACTGTCTGATTGACAACATTCATGTAAACCATCATTTGATACTTTCCTGTCCATGGAGTGCCTAATGCCCAAAGTTAGTTTTTTTTCTGTCTTTTAGTAACCCTGTTTTGTTAGTTTCTTTTAAATCACAGAATAAATGTCTAAAAAAAGACAACAACATATGTCTTAAATATTGAACCAATACATAAGTTTTAGTAGCTTATTTATTTTTTTTACGCGTTGAATCACTCTAAACATGTAAAAACAGGATTTTCTGAATGGGGTGTGAATGTGACTCTTGGTGCCAGCCTCAAGCAGACCTTCGACAAACTTCAGGGTTTTGAACTTCCGCACTTCATTTTTCAACTCAGCACTAACTGAAGTATAATATTGCAAATGCAGATAGAAGAAGGTAAGGGGGGGTCATGTTCTAAAAAGAAAAAAAAGTTTCGATTTCAGTGTCATAGTCATAGAGAAATAGTCCCTTGTGTTGTGCCCACTCTTGACCATTACAAGAGTTTGACAGCACAACTTGTCCAAAAAACACAAATTTGATCTGGCACCCACTCAAGTTACTACCTTTGACTCACTACATCGAAAACCTATCATCATCACTTCAATAATTTAAGACATACACACGCAGCACTCACATGTTTGTGTGGGCGTGTAGCAGGCAGACAGGAGAAGACTTGAAGACAGAGAGGAGAAAACAAAATGCTGAAAATGAATGAGTAAGGGGGAGGGGGGGGGGGGGGTCCTGGCAGAGGGACACAGAGATTGTGAGCGCCACAGGCACATCTGCCCATGCCTCACTTGCCCCTCTGTGGTTGTCTGGCCAGGCACATTAACACCAACATCAACAGTGTGTGCACTTCTTATAGTTGCTTTCTAGGACTATTTTTTCGGTTGTGTGATTATTGAGTACCTCTAATATAAAAGAGGTACTCCAGCCTGAATCCCTGCCATTTTTGTTTTTTGTCAGTCTGCTTTGCTCCATATGATCTTAAAGGAACTATCCAGCGCCTAAATGAGCAGTATTAGGCATGCTTACTGAAGCAGATGGGGGTTAAACAAGCCTCCTACTCAGTGGTTGTAGTCCTGAGCGAGGTTGTGAATGAACCACACTTCTATAATCGCCTGGTATTTTTGCCGTACTGCCACAGCTCTCTCTTCATTTATTCTCCAGACTATAAGATGGAAAACTCTGCAGGCTTTCTTAATATAAACGATGGATCACACATGCAACCGTGTCCTTTTCAAGGAAAACCTGCTGGCAGTTCAATACAACACTTGTGACAAATATTCATCCTTGAACTGGACCTCACTTCCCCGTTCTTTGGAACTATTTTCTCTCGGGAAATTTGTCAGAGATAACCATATAAAGGCAACGATTGCTTAAAAGATTATCCTGCAAGTGTTTGAATCACATTTTTCCACTGGTTTATCCTGCACCTGGCCTTCAACTGGAATATTAGGCAGCTCTTTCCAGTTTATTTTACCAGATTCACCTGGAAATCCTCCTTTTAATTGATTTAACAGATAAACTGAGACGTCAGAGAACACGGTGAGGCTCATGAAAGAGGCTATGAAATGTCCCAAGGTCTATTAGAAGTTTTGGTCATGAAAGAAACACTTACTGTATTGATCTAAATTTAAAGGTCACATATTGTACTCCTTTTCAACCAGTTTAAATAAGTCTCAGACATCCCTGAAACATGTCTGTGAAGTTTCTTGTTCTAAATCCACTCTGATCCTGTATTTGATCCTACCTATAAACCTCTCTATTTCAGGCCTGCTCAGAACAGACTGTTTCTGTGTCTGTAGCTTTACATTCAAATGAGCTGTGCTTGACCACGCCCTACTGGAAGTGTTGGGGTAGCTTGGTCTTTCTTGCACCATGCCCTATTGTTTACAGTGAGAAGGCAGTACAAACACCTAGCTGTGGGAGTGTCACCCACCTGGGGGAGGGGCTACTGCCCTTTGTGATGTCAAATCTCCAAACGGCCTGTTTGAGCACACATTTTCACAAAACACATGTTTATTCTTTCTCATTCAGGACAGTTCATATTCTTATATATGTTAAATTAATCAGATTCCAGTTTTCATAAGAGGGGGTGTGAAGGGAGGGGGTCGTCATCAGGGTCGTCTTCGGACCAATACAGTATATCAAAGTTTTTGTGTCACAGGAGCATTTTCTGCTCCTCCAGCAATAGATCCTGCTGATGAAGACCTACTTTACTTTGTGCTAAGATTTATTGTTGCGTCATCCCATCCACTCACAATGTACACCACACACACACACACACAAAAAACATGTTGTTGGCCTACTTTTCCAGTACCACTCCTGTAATCCTATCTGGGACCACTGAATAGAAAGGCTGTGGGGAAGCCTGAACCAGCATTGTGCGACAAAAAGGCTCAAAGGGAAGGAGGTTGGAGGCTGAGCAGGCTGGGTTTATGCGCTCTCCATCTTGAAAGTGGCAGATTAGCCTGAACTCCACATTCCTGCTCGATGAGAATGAACCCAGTGTCGGAGGAACATGCCCTTTTATGCAAACATACATAAACACACAAACATGCATTCACACATTCCCCCATAATTACAGGCAGACTTATCTCAAGCATTTTGCCCTTAGACAGACACGCACACACACTCACTCTGTCTTCCCTTTCACTCCTGAGCGCCAAAGAACATAACAAGGACTCAGGTGGCAGTGATGGGTGCTCGCTTTGGGCGGTGGCGATGCAGATGTTACCTGGTGGCTGTACGATTTCCTGTGTTGGTGTGTGTTGGCGGGCCAGCTGTGATGGCCAGCTGCCCATTTTACCAAAGCCTTGGCAACTCCCCAGATGGTTGACCCAGATAGAGAGAGCCAGAGAGGAAAGTAATGCACATAGGCACCCCCTCATTGCACTCTGCTCACTAATGTTCCCTGTGATGTACACCTGCGTAGGCACCCTGCACACAGATATGCTGGTGCACTCCCATCAGAGCAGGTGAGGGAGGAAAACAAGAGGTTTTTATGTCTTATTTTTGGGATGACCTAAAACTTTCCTGATGCAGCAAAGTGTCCGCACAATGTGGCTCTTTCTGCGCAGCAATATTTGGAATATGCAAAGATTTTCTCTGCAACTTTTAAGTCATGCTTCCTATTGGGTGAACATGTTCCCTTTTAACCATCTGCCCATCATTTCATGCTCTGCTTCATGCATTTGACTCACATGTTAGTTTAATTCTTTTCAGTTTTTTTTTTATTCATTTTCGTTGTAAAGTAAAAGTCATGATGTGAAAATGTGACTGTATTCCCTTTGCCTTTCTGTAGCTGTCACACCATTGATTTTTGTCTTCATTGTAAATATCCAAACTTAAAATGTTTCATGTTAATATTAAATGCGAGGACAAAGCTCTTTACATTCTCCAAATTGATCTGAGAAGAAAACAGAAGCAGTTGAAACAAATCATAAATTACTTTCACAATCATTTTTTTTTTTTAAAGCCTGGTGAGTTTAGATTCACAGGGATGTGTGAAAATAGCAACTTTTAAATTGGCATATTTAAGACTCACAGTCACATTGCCTGGCCAGTACCGAGCTATTATAGGGGTATATATACAATAAAATAAAACAGAAGCACTTATAAGTGTCAGTCAATTGAGAAGACGGTCGGAAAACAGTTAAAATTAAGCTCGATCAGCTCTGATTTTGAGATCAGAATGCCATCCGTCCACTGTGCTGGCTTACATCCAGGTAGTAGAGCAATATTGCAGCGAACACACAACATTTGACCAGCATCCTGGGCTTGAATTTAAACAAATATGATTAATAAATATGAATTACGTTTAACTGACTTGTGATTTTGGTGACGATTAGCATGGTTGGCGTTTTATCATTTAGTTGCAAATGGCACACATCCCTACTTTAAACTCATGGAATGAATGAATGCATCAAACCTTTATTGCCCCTCTGGAAATTTGCCCTGAACCGAGAGCATAAAAACACACAGAAGTGATAAAGGATGTCGACATCCATACAGGACAGCACATAAAACCAAAATCATTAAAACAACAAATTAAAAAACCTCTTTCGAGCATCGCATGAGTCCATGTAGGGATTTCAAGTATCAAGTTCAATAAAATGCAGTGTGGTGAGTGAATGTGGCGGATAAAATTACAAAAACTAGACATGTAGTTTTATTAGAAGAAACACTTAGAACCGAGACATTGCTCTTGTAAAATAATGTTAACAACAGTAGTAAGACAATGACGAAGGTTGAAAACTGGATTAACTACCACTTCATTCAGAGGGTTAATAGAAAGAGAGTGATTCCATTTGTATACCCAAAGGTTTCTTTAAAATCTTCTTTTCTTGTTTGTTTCCTTGCTGGTTCCATTTTTAAGATGATCATTGTGTTCTGAAATGTCAAAAAAAAAGGTCAGAAAGATTGGTACCTGAGAATACTGTTGGCCTGAGCAGCAAATTAAAGCTTACAAATTCCTTCAGAAAGTTTCCACAAAGCCCAGCATCTGTGTGGGGACAAAAAATGTCCCTTTAAAGGCTGCGTATGACCACGGCTGCTCACCTTGATGTCCCCGCGAGTATTCAGTGGTGTTTTTCTGCAGTCATGTGTGTGTGTGTGTGAGAGTGCAGTCATTATCCTCAATGTCACACTGCATTGCAGTGCAGTAAAACATTTTGAGCTAGTGTGTCTGTGTGTGTATGTGTGTGGGGGTTATAAAATCATTCCAACAGTTTGGGGGCTGGCTTGCAGAGGCTTCTATTTTAACATCTCATGATGACATGAAAAGTAATCAGATTATATCGTACAGATGGTTTAGCATCTTATTTTATTTCTTTAACATATCATACTGCCCTATCTGTCTCTTTAAACCTTTCTTGTCCTTCTATCTCACTCCACCTCAGTAAATCTGTCCTCACATTGTTAATTAAATACCTTTTTGTCCCTACTTTTCCCCTGTGGGACCAGATCCATTTCTTTCCCCGTGACCTGCGGTGTTTCTTCCTCTCTGTAACACGGGAGAGGAAGGTTGTGCCGTCACAAGGGCACACCGACAGGACAGAATGATAAATTGGCTGAGAAGGTAGTCTCATTCGTCATAGGACAAAATATGCTGACATCAGCGTTGTAACATATAATAAAGAGAGGGAGGACTATTAAAGGTGAGGAGAAATGTACCGTGCTTTAGCACAACAGGAAGCAGAAAAGCAATGCGGTTGTAGATTATGAGAACATAACTTGTGCGTTACAGTGTGTGTGTCTTTGTGTGTGGGGCTGGCACTTTGCAGGCGCGCTGCCAGCCCCACTGTGTTTATCATTGCATCGGTTTACTATTAAAACGTCCTCAAGCATCCTTGGAAGAAAACCCTGCATGTTGCCAGTTGTTTTGAATTACACTGTCTGGTAATATGTGTTGACGACCCCTGGCACAAGTGTTTGCAATGCTCACAGTGACTGAGAGTAACACAATTATGTTTTTTCACTGAACCCTTGACCTTCAAAAAATCAACATGATGGTTTATTTTTCACAAAATTGATGACACGGTGACAAAATCACATCCAGAGACACGGAGGCCACCTGCGACTCTGAGCGTGAATTCCTAACTTGGGTTTTTGTCAGTGTTGCCATGACAACATGCAAATCTTACAGGATTTTCTTGAGATTGTTGTCAAAATGTTGCTCGCAGCAGCTCAGCCGAGGACAGGTTGACATGGGGAGCGACGTGACAACTGTGGAACAAAATCAAAATAGCTCAGCTTGATTGGTATTCAGGGGAGCACTTAAGGTTGTTAGTCAAATCTCAGAGGAAACAGGAGACGCGCAGGAGAAAGTGGTGATTTTTCAAACTTTTTTTCCGCTACGGGGAACTGTGGACATGTGCGTAATGACATGCCAGTTGGTTTTGATTGCTATGAAATGTGGGTTAAACCTTATTAAATCCCTCAATAAAAAAACGTTCAAACCTGCAGACGAAGCCTAGACGAAACTATGTTTGCTGCCCTCGTACCTCTCTGCTTTTTTATGTCTTGTTGGCTTTGCCCTTCAGGTGTATATATTGCCAGAGGAGCTAAAACAGAGCCAGTCATTGTTCCACTCATGCTCCTCAAAAGTACATACGTACACACACACACACAACCACACACACATTGGTGGTCAAGCCACAGCCAGAAACCTAAAGCCACAAGCAGCAGAGCGGATCAGTTCCAGGCGGAGAGCAGGCGGCTGGTTGAGTAGTGGACCACACCCAGCTGTGGGAGCTGATGGTAGGCTTGGGAACTAAAGGAAACTCCCATAGGAAGAGTTAAGTCATTCCTATTTACAGACACTTTTATTTAGAACAGAAGCAGGCTCCTGTTTTTGGAGCGACCAGCAGGGAAAATGTGACAGCTGCTAAATGATGTAAATAATCTGGATGATGATGATCAGACTTTGGTGGTCTGGTTTGTTTATGGATAATTCTTGGATGGTGTTGTGGAACTTGAAATATGTTTATTTTCCAACACTGTAGACTGGAATCGTCAAGAAGGCAACTTTCTTCTGTCGCTGCATCAACACAATATTTATGCTCCTTAGTGACACCAAATAGAATAAACTGAAAGTTAGTGCTTTTCTGCAAATATCCTATGGATCATCCGTCAAAATTTTGCTGATGACTCTTGCATATTTCAAGTCGTTGTCTTTTTATTTGTGTCATTTTTAACTGTTTTCTTCCAATATTGGAATTGCCATTTCCTGCAGTTTTTGTTGCTGCGACCCTCACGGTTGGTCGGGGTGTAGATTAGAAGCCATGTGGCTGTTCTAAACACATGGAGCATCAAGATGCTTTTTTTTTTTTACCTGCCAGTGACAAGCTTTATCAGCAGGGCATAGTAAACATGATGGTTCACACTGCCTCCTGCAGATTCAACCCCCTTTTTGTATTGCCAGGTATCATTCATAGATGTTTTTTATTGCTTTGCCAAAGATGCAGACCCTCACTGGCTTCCCATTAAACCCAATGTGTTTGATTTCTAGCCACCGCAGACTAAAGGTTTTCCATGGTAAATCATTGTATAACACTGCAGTGTAACAGAGAAATCATGAATAAACACGTGTTGTACTCATGGACGGCAAGCAGTGTGAGTGGAAAGGATGAACAAGCGTGCAGAATTTTTATTTCTCAGATGAAAAGAGCACATCAGGCTGTCGACAAAAGAAAAAAACAGAAAGAATTCCAAAGTATAAACCTAATGTACTACACGGAGAAAAAAACAGCCTCCGCTCACAGCGACATCCAAAGACCAACTGGTTTGCTGTTTTCACACACCTCTCGTACCCTTTTCCCTGTTGCCTTTGGGCCAATTAGTGAGGAGTTCTATCATTGGTGCCACCTTAAATCCAGGTGAGAGGACAGTATCTTGTCCTCTCACCTGGATTTGAACGAAACCTAATCAAAATTTGTAAAATACGTAAATATATGAATAAATACATTATCAAAATATACATGTTAATAAAAGAAGTACGGTACATAAAGAAATGATTCCATTGTGTTGGAAGTTACACAACAGACTACAGTTTAAAAAGAACACATTAACCTTTTAGGACAAATGTACCTTAACATACCACATCACATGGACGGTTGATTACGAGGGAGGGGGGTATGCATCTTCCTGTCAGCCTTGATATCAACATCCATTCAAGGTGGTTAACAATTTGGTAAAGGAGACTGTAGGCTCCATGACAACATGTATGCTTTACCCCCAAGGCCACTTAAAATCTAGATACATCGCTCAGTCATGGTGCGACTTAACAACTATTAAAAACTTGGTCTGAGTTCTCTGGTTTACTGTGTGCTGTAAAGCATCTCTGTCAAGGTTACATCAAACTTTCCAATTTGATCATTTGCAGCTTTAACAAAGCAGTGCATTTTCTAGACCCATGTTCCCATCCTAAACCCTTTAAGCAACCAAAACGGTATGGACAACAGAAAATCCTTAAAGCCCTGCACTATCGCAAATAAGACTCTGAATTTATATCCACTTCCAATCCCTTGCATTGGGAATTCTACCCATCGCCTAAATGCCTACTGCACTGAAATATGCAGTCTGACATGGGCAGCTCAGGATATTTCAGTTCAGCATGACAGATTCCTTCCTTTGAAACGGTGCACCAAACATGGATCTGAATACAGAGGAGCACAAGAGGGGAAATACAGAAAACCCCACCGGGAATAAAGACACATGCCTCAGAGAAACCCTACGAGGTACAGCATTTCTTCAAAACTCGTACTGAAACCCTGTTGTTAGACATCTTTTCAGGACAGACCGGCAAGATCAAGCATTTTTTGTATTGACCTTTTAATGCAAAACTGTCACTAGCAGCATTTTAAAACATATTGTGCAGCTTTTGCTTTTCAAATTTTCACCCATATTACATGTCAACGACTTCAGTGCATCCTCATATTTGCCATTAATTGCAAAAGCTTCACAAAGACGACACTGACATTGTCCTTACATTCACATATTTGACCTTCTCTTGGGGTTAAGGTTGTAGCAGCAAAACATATGTAAGCAGTTACAGCAGTATACTTGAAAATTGGTCTCACTCATGCAAGCAGATTCAAACCATTCACCTCTGCATGTAAACATGCTGCATAATGTTCCACTATATTGTAGCAGTGCTGCCCTCTGCTGGACAAATCACGATAAAACAAAAACACAGCCAGACATTCTCTGTGATCCATGGAGAAATAAAACATACATGCTGATACTGCTTCTTGCTCACATCATTTTATTTTAAACACACACACACACACACACACACACATAATCAATCACAGTACAATCACACTCCGATGTAATTAAATAATGTGTTAATTAAATTCCCTGTGTCCCTGTTGTAACTCTGTGAGAGGAAAAAAGCTAGGTCAAAGGGAGGGGGGAAGTGTTAAATGGCTATCAGGACCCCGTCTACGCTTTCTTTTTGTGTATATGTGTGTGTGTCTGGCTAGTGGTTACCAGGCCATTGGCCTAGTTTTTGGCTGAAGACCAGGAGTGGAAGGTTTACAGTCACGCACCTCACTCATAACGCGCACTTGACTGGCTTTCTATCACTCTCTTTTATAATCCTTCTCTTTTATAATAGACCTCTCTTGGACTTATTTTTGTCCATTTTTTACTTTTTGTGCTCTTCTCTCTCACTGTAACATGTCAAGTTAACTGAAGCCTCTGTATCGCTCTCCATCCACCCTCTGTCCGCTACTCTAGCTTTCAAAGATCTTAGCGGAGATCTCGAGCTTTTACACCCTTTCAGGAGCACCTCACACATACTACAGTTACTCCCAAAGGCTCTCCCATTCCCGCTGTACTGATGTCTCACACAAAATCTCTCTCTCTCTCTCTCTCTCTCTCTCTCTCTCTCTCTCTCTCTCTCTCTCTCTCTCTCTCTCTCTCTCTCTCTCGCTCTTGTCAGACTCTGTGCACAAATTAAGGTTCAGCGAGTGTTGCTTCCTCACAAGGCAATGTCCTTGCCTGGACATATTTCATCCGCCGTCATATTCAGGTATTCAGGACAAACTTCTGTCAAGTTTTTAGCTGGCTCTCTGAAGTAAGCGGAGGTAACTACTTCAACGTGTCGCAGAAGAAGAAAAAAAAAACTCAGGGAGGCGGGATTTTGGACCCCTTTTTTCCCCCCCAGATGTTCATCACTCTGTCGGCTTGTTATTTTGTTTTTCCTCATCAAAAGAGCTTCTTAGATGGATCCTTTTTTTTTTGGTTCATGGTTCTCAATTTTAATGAGGAATCCGTATGAATACTAATGAGCGTATTTTGGTGCAGTTGAAATCTCTTGTTACCTCTTTGTTTTAGTAAGAATGTCAACATTTCACTCTAATGATGCTGCAGATTTTGACGTGTGACCTCCATTTAAAGTGACTCCACTCACTTGTGTTTGCTTTTACGACATTATTACAGAGTCATCTATTTTATTTTTCAATATTTGTTTTCAGTAAAATCTCGAAAGCCACTTTGGTGAGTCATGATTTAATCATAGCTCATCTGCTAATACTGAGCTCCTAAAAATTCTGCATCAGGCTTTTATATTCAGATGAACGACTTCAGATGAACGCTGAAAAGAAAAAGAAAAAGAAATCTCTTCCCACTCGTTCTATTTTTAGATCTATGTGCTTTTGGTGTATCGTGAGTACTTTCACCGTATGAACCAACAGATGGGTTCTCGCCACAGTAGCCTGGATCGCACGCCTGTGAGAGCGTTTAAGAGGTTGTTTTTGTCAATGGTTGTCAGAGCGCTGCAAAGGCCACCACGAGTTGAGTTGTTATTTGGAGTCTGGAAACAGCTTCTTTCCTCTTGTCCATTCAGCATGTGATGAAAATGCCAAGACAAAGAGTGGGAACAGTGGGTGAAATATCTCCCTGTGGAACAACATGTTCCTCTGTGAGGCTGCGCTCCCATGTCTGCAGCTAGTCCCTATAAATTATAATACCAAAGGAAGTGGACTGACTTGTCTCCCTTTCAGGGAAACAAAGCAAAACAAAAACACAGTCAGACAGCCAAGGCAGTTGTGGAGCAGACTTGGCCGGCCTCAGTTATCATTGGCTTGTACACAGAAGCATGAATGAATCTGCGTCTGGGGTCTATTTACATTCATCATCTCCTCTCCGGGGCTGACTTCTCTGCCCCGCAGATCTTATCCCTCATATTTTTGCCAGCTCTTTCTTGCTCCAATGATGCCTTCCTCCTTCATTTTTCTTCTCTGTGGTCAACCGTTCCTCTCGTTCGTTTTAGTCTCTTCCTTTCTTTCTGCTCAGTTTAACTTCATGCGTCTAATTGGCCGACCTCTACCCAAAAAAAACCCCTCAGCTTTCTTTTTAAGAACCTCGCATGCCGTGCAGTGAGAGGAGTTGGGCAGCAGTGAAGCCAGCCTCATTGACCTTAAACGACCCCGTGGGTTAGAGATTCAACATCGACAGCACTTCAGTTTTAAACAGGGACATTTTTGTATTTTTACTTAACTCCTCACCTCATCTTACCTTTCCTCTCTTTATCCCACTTCATCTCCCAGACTTCCTTTTTCCAGCCTCCAGCCTGCCTTGCGTTCTCTTTCTTAAATGCCTTCATTTAGGTTTTTCTCTGTTTGTCTCTGCCTTCGTGTCTCTTATTTCTTCACCATCATCCGTATCCTCAGTGGCTGGATTTACTGGAGAGGACAGAGGGGCTGTGAAGCTTTAAGGATGTTCTTTCTTGTCGTTTGATTTGCTGTGTTTCTGTACTTTTTGGGGCCAATCTGTGAGCCTTTTGGACGTCTTTTCCGAGCCATTTCATGTGTTCTGGAAAGTTCATGTCGCAAAGTCAGGATCCATTCGAGGACTTCAGTCAATCATAAATAGAAAACAATAACAAGTTCATAAAATATATTAAAAAGTGACTAAAGGCCATGTTGGACTTTTATGAGTATTAAAGAAAACATTTTATCTCCCAAAAAATTCTCAGTGAACAGGAGAGCATAAAAATCAATCAGAACACAGAAACGGGTAGAGGATACTCTGGGAATGCATGGTGAGCTCATAGTGCTTTGGCTACGACAACATTAAAACACAAACTATAGTTAATAATATTTTCTGACAACTTAACTTTGTTTATGAAAACTTTCCTTTGCTGTCTTTTTTAAACAATATCACCAAACCAGACGGGCAGTATGAGAAATGGATGACAAATGTAAAAACAGATAGATACAATGAAGACCAAAACAAGTTACAGTAACTGTTACTGACACTAATCTATAGCTTTTATTTAAATTTAGCTCAGCTACTCACCGGAGCAGTAGGAGTCCACATTGGTCACTAATGTTTTAGGTCCATGCACTTGGTGTTGTAGTACTCAAAATCGGTCTTTGTCTCAAGACCAGTCTCGAGACCACTTTTTGAAGGTCTCGTCTCGGAATCGAAAGCATTTTTACTTGATGTTGTCTCGGTCTCGGACTGGGCGGACTGCAGATTTTAAATCAATACAGATAAAGAACACCACTGAAACGCTTTTTTTCCACGTCATCACTTTGATTTGAAGGAAAATGCCCCTTTTGCAAAAGAACAAATAACTTTAATTCAATCACAATTAGATTTTTCTCCCCCAGTTTCTACCACGACCTTCCCGGTGTTACAGTCATAATGATTGACATTCCGGCTGCACTCAAGATGTTGATTTTTTTTGTGACATTTATGGTCTTAGTCTTGTTTAGGTCTCTTCCTGCCTTGGTCACATGTCCGATGTGTCCTTGGGTAAGACACTTAACCCCAAGTTGCTCCATCAGCTTCGTTGCCGGTGTATGAATGTGTATGAATGGGATTAGTTACTTCTGATGGACACTTTACATAGAAACCTCTGCCATCAGTGAGTGAACGTGTAGGTGTGACCTGCGGTGTAAAAGCACTTTGAGTAGTCAGAAGACTAGAAAAGCGCTTTACAAGCTCAAGTCCATTTACCATTTATAGTGCCATGAGAAAACTTTAGTTGTAACTTGGAGCTCTATCATTGATTGAGTAATTGATCAGACTCTTGACAGAACCACCCACCTAATGTACATCCATTCATGACTCATTCCTTTACACTATTTGTATTCATGATTATTTATAGTAACATTTAATATACAGCTTTTCCCACCATGAATATAAACAACAGTTTATCTTAACTGTTAGTTTTTTTCTGTTTGGCGTCCTTGTTTTAGCAGTTTTTTCTCGTTCTGTCCTCATGTAGGTTTCTCTTGAAACAGCTGTACTCAAACTACATGTTTGTGTACACATACTTGGGCATTTAATTCCATCCATCCATCCATCTTCTTTACCGCTTTTTTCCCATTCGGGGTCCCACGGTGCTTGAGCTGGGCATTAAATTGATGAATGAAAAGTGTTATATCTATTATTATATATAAAGTAGGGGAGGATTTATCTTTATATTTTTGCTTATGTCAACAATTCGTATTTGCTTTTAGCCAGTTTTTTCCCACCAAACAGAGCACATGTTTGTAATATAATGAGTATATTTTCATAAGTTGGTCTACTTAAGATCAATTTTCTGTCAAATTCCTGAACAAGGGCCTCACATTTGCCAAAATCCAGGGCTTGAAGAGTAGCACTGAAGCTTTTAGCTCATTTCACAATGAATAAATTCTACAAATGAACTGATAACCATAGAAATTAGTAGATGCTGTCGCACTAAGTGGAAAGACCTGAATTCCACTTCTTCAAACCATGTCTCTGAAGAGAAACACTTCAGTGTGTGTGTGAGGCTGATGTGGAAAGCTGCAATCACTCCTAATGGAGCGTAAATCTGTTTTTTTTTTGTTTTTTTTACCTTGACTTGCCCTCTGTAGCTACCTCAGAGTTTGCTGCACAACACTTTAACTGTCAGTAATCCAGGTCATTGATGGAAACAGATCAGTATTCAAAATATCTCTGCTGTTTTCTAACTTCCAGCATCTTTGTTTTTCTGTCTTCAACAGGTGTTTCCAAACTCAGACAACACAGCAGAGCCAAAGGTGAGTGCTTTTTATTATCTTCTTATACTGTTCAACTTCCTTTTCTCTTCATCGTTGCTGCCTAGTGTAGATTAGTTATTAAAAAAAAATTAAAAAATCACTAATCAGCAATAATCAACATCGGTTGAAGCCATAGTTAGCCCTCTGTGGCTTTAAATGTGCTGCCTGTGAGATCTGGGTTGAGACCATCATGGTTGTAATTACAAAGTATGACCACTAGAGGGGGGCAGGGTGTTTCTTTTAAAATAGCCTCTCATCATTTTGCTCTCAGAGACTCAAGAAGAACTAAAAGCACAGCAAATAAAAATCTTTAAGTAAAAGGTGTAGTGTCAAATTAGATTAAAGCTCTGCACAGGTATGAGTTTCTTGAAATCAAAGCAGTGTTGAATGTTATGTTTGTATGTACCTGAATGTGTGTGTGTGTGTGTGTGTGTGAACATATTTACCTGTGAATAAATGTGTTTACCTTTGTGATGGTAGCAGTGTGGTGTTTTCCAAAGACCTCTTAACTTCAAGAAGTGATTAGACAGGTACTGTGTTTGATTCTTCTCATTCCGTTAATTCATAACCAAATGAAAACAGAAGTCCCCCCCCCCCTCTGCGAGTCCCCGCCTTCTTTTTCACACTCTACCCCATCGCCCGCTCCTCCCTGACTACTGATAGGGCAGAGATGGAGTTAACAGAGGAGGGAAACGGCAATAGGAGGAGGAGGAGGGAAGGCAGGGAGGGAGGGAGAGAGAGTTCGGATACAAGGCAAAGACTAAAGTAGAAACAAGGAAACGCTGCAGGTGTTTGGTGTGGGGCACTCTCTGTATCATTAGTTTGGCAGCAAGTGGTTGGAGGTTAAGGACAGGTGGACCACGTGCATGCAATTCCACAGTTAGTTCCCAGCAGCTGGCGGTTAGTTTGTGCTGATAGAGAGCTTTGTAGGTGATTTTAAAGCAGTAGAAGTGCTGACCGAGCCATGGCCCTTCTTACCAACGGCGCACAGAACCTGGGCTCCTACTTCTGCCTGATCCGACGCAGGTTCAAGAGGAGGCGCAAGAAACGCTCCGAGCGCAAAGGTAACCCCTCACGGCAAGCAGCAGCTCAGACTCAGAGTGATGCTGAGCCGGCTTCTTCTCAGACTTTCGAATGCTGATAATGTTACCTGCCTGTCAGAGAGGAGGGATGTGCACTTGCTGTAGTGAACCTTTTAGTTTGACTAGTCCATCAAGTTGGAAGTTGTAAACAGCATCAACAGACTGTAAAGTCTGTTCTTTTTTTAAATTAAAAAAAAAAAAATTTAGGGTACGGTAGTTAAAGAAACTTTAAATATTTCACTTTGCTTGTTGGAAAACTCTGAAGTGTGGTATAAATCTAATTCTGGCAAGTCAAATTGTGAAGTTAAGGTTTTTGTTTTTTAGGTTTACATATAAAAAAGTAAGAATTGATTTGCATTTTAAGCTGTTGTATTTATTTTTTAAATACATGTCTACCATTTGCACTTTAGAATCATGCAGTAGGTGTGGACATTATGCTTGATTTTTTGTAACAAATGGTCCTTGAACTTTGTGATTTGTCGTATAAATGTTGAATATTTCTTTTGTTATAAATTGCATCATATAAAGAGACATCCTCAAGAAATTATTGAATGTATTGTAAAGATATTAAGCTAATCGACAGACATCTAAACATAACTACAATATTTACAGTATAAATATCATGTCTAATATATCAAACCATACCTGTACATGTCTGTAGTTCTTAACATATATGTTAGGTAAGGTTACTTTATTTGTACCCATATGTTGATTTTCTTTTCTTTTTTAAGTAAGTGTCGGCCTCCTTTTACACAGACAAACAGCACAGAATAAGACATGATAGACAAAGTGACAGCAGGGTCGAAGATGAAAATAAGCGATCAGTTAAAAGGAGGTAAATAAAACCAAAATAGGAATAATAATAAACCATCGGTAAAGAAAAAACTGTGACAGGTAGACAGCTTTAACAAAGGTCTCTGACCAGAGTCCAGCTGGGTACACTGTTGTTACTATAGGTGTGTATTCTTATCCTCTGGGATCATGAGACAAAGTTCTTCCAAATATGTGATTCCTCCTGCAAATAATTCAGCCATGGATTTCCATTCCTTTATATGCTCGATAAAAGTGTAAACGAAAAATCTGAAGCATCACAGATACTGTACTATATAAATACTTTACTACTATATGTACACATACTTTTCATTTCCACTTACTGTCTTTTAACCTCGTCTAGGAAGGGTTCTTTTTTTTTGTTTTCAGAGACAGAATGATTTTTCTATTTAGCATACACATTTAAAAAAGAACACCTCTTATTTGCCCCCCCTCCTACCCTCTCCCCCTCACCCTCTCTGAGCGGGGCAGGTCCGTGTCTCGGTGTAATTGAAGTCGGGTGACGGGAGCCCCACAGAGGCTCTAAGCTTTTCTCCCCTGAGTTTGCTTCTCTGCTCTGGGGATTAGCCTAACAGCAAAGGTAGTAATTACTTAGGTGGCCTCAGCTCACTGGCAGTATTAGCCATGTCTCAGCCACTTGCTTTGACACCCACCACCCACTGCCCCCCACCTCCCCCCGCCTTCCTCTTCCAGCCGAGTCCATTCATCCAAGTAAATCCAGCAGTGCTGACGCTGCATTTTGAGCCGGGCTCACGCGCAGACTGACTACGTCCATCAGCATTACACAGGTCTGTTTCCGGCCTTTTCACTCTCCCTTATCACCACGGGAATGAAAGTGGCACTTTTTTCTTTCTTTTTTTTAACCATACTGAGAGAAGCGATGACTAAGAGGGACTTTGGGCTGATGTTGCTCTGCTCGCTCTCGCAGTCAGCTTTAATGCCGTGCACTGGAAGCCTCCTGATAAGTTGCTTAGTACTTCAGTGCCCAGTGGGTTAGCAGTGAAGGCTAGCTGTGAGGATGAGGTCACATACTTTAGACAATCATCAGTAGAATAATGTGACACTGACTCAAGGAAATCTCTTTTCTCTGTGTGTCTGTGTGTGAGGGCAGAGTCAGCAAAACGCCACTGGACTGTGAAGTCCGTTAAGTGTAAATTAGTCCTCCACAAGGACACTTTAACACATCCGTACAGGGGTCAGCCAGAGTCAGCTGTTTGAGAACCACTAATCCTTACTGCAAACTCAGTTTCACAAATATTTCAATGAATATTCCTGAAGGAGCAAAACACATTATTATTTGTCTCAGCATGTCTTCTGTTTAAGATTGAAATATAATTTTAACCAACAACATGCATGAAATATGACTTTAGTTATTTCTTCCCCAAATTGGGACGATAGGGACCCTTTCCATCAGTGCAGGTGTTTTCCATTATTTGGAGTAATCAGACTAGGTTGGAGATGATTGGAGCTGTGTTGGGAGTTTGAATGTGAACAGACTCAGTAAACTAATGAGACTCATAAGAGCTTCATTTTCACTGCAAAGCAAAGCTCTTCTGGAGTCAAGTTGATGTCAATCAAACAAAGTGTTTACACGCTGAGAGTTCTTTAGAAACACAGAGGTTCAGATCATAAATCTGTGTTGATAACCTATACCACAATAAGCCGACTCCACCGTTGTGGCATGTCTGCAGATGTCCTCTATAATCTTTTCTCAAACCAGGTTGGCTATTCCTTTTAAAATTCAATTAAGGTTTGACAGGACCCCGAGCTCCATGATGTCAGTTTCAGGGTGAAATGACTAGATCCTCTATAGTTAATGAAGTCAAGGTTGAAATCATGGGATGATGGAAGTTGTTCTGTGGTATAACACAGAAGTGTAACTCTCTTTAGCCAAGATAAATTCAGATTTTTTGGCATTTTGGAATTTTCTGTACATACCAGCTGATGTGTCCCAATTCAGGGGCTGCATCCTTCGAAGAGCGCATTTCAAGACTTGTTGAAGGCTGGCTCATTTTGAAGGCTCATTCTCATTAGGCCAACAAAAGCGCCCTTTTTCCCAAGAGGCAATGAAGGACCCATCTGGTGCATTCGATGTGGCCCAACATACCCAGAGATTTATTTTTGTGCCAGTTCAAACATCTCGTTTTGAGACTCTGAAGAGGTCGAGTAATACACTTTAAAATCGAAGTAATTGGTTTCAGCTTAGTTCCAAAGCTAGCAGTAATAAAAAATAAAAAGGAAACTATACTGAAACTTATAACAATGTTTTATGATAATAGGTTAAGTTACGGGACTTTGGTTATGTTCGCTAGTTCTGGTGCACCTGCCAGTGTTGCTATGTGACAGGGTAAGGGCTAGATCATCAAAGACTGAACCCTCGTGGTCATTCAGTGGGCATTTTTTTTGGGTCCACCTCAGTAGACTGAACATTTCAGTATGGATACTAACTTCCGGGTTTTTTGCAGTATGGATCGGATGCGTCCTTGGTCCCTCGTAGACCGGCTCCTTCAAAGGATGCATCCCCTGAATTTGGACACAGCTACCGTCTTGGCTTGGATAGAACGGAACCATCATTAATGATATTACAGTAGTATCATCTGTGATACTCATTCTCTTAATACGTGAAAACAGCTGCCTTTTGATTGCTGTTGGCTTTCCTTTTTTATGCTGATATTTTGTGTAATTGCTTTTTGATTCACTCCTCACTTGCTGGTTAACTCCTCCTTATAATAATACATGGCTCTATGTAAATTACTGTATTATTATAAGGTTGTATTCCAGTCTGTGATTCAAACTTTTATCTGTGTAAACTGTAGGGCTTTGTATTTATTGATGGCATAACTATGTAGATGAACAGAATGTAGAAGTGAATTTCCATACGGCACACTGTGACTCTCAAAATGCTCAACTTAAGCATATCTTCCGAGTGATAAGTTCTCCGATGCATCCCTCATAAATGTGCCAACCCATGACACTCGCAGACGAGGCTTTCAATGGGCCGTATATGAAATATGGAAAATGGGGAACAGAGGCCCTTTTCTGCCATGCCAGCAAAATCTCCAAAATGAGCTTTTGTAACTTGAGGGTGGAGAAAGGGGGGTGGGGGCGAGTCTGCACTGCCATACGTTTACAATCCATCGCCCAGGAAGAGGCTTCGCCTGCAATAAGACTTTTTTCACATTTTCTCCTCATGGATAACCTTAGATCCTTCCTCCCTCTCACATCATCCTTCTGTCCTCCCTGTTTCCCTTCCTTCCTTACAGTCCTCTTCCATTCCCACTTTCCTCCCTTTATTTTCTCCTTTCATTATCCACTTATAAATTTATGAATTGATTGATTCACTTACACCACCTAGAAAGAGCCATGTGGAATAATCTATAATATTTACTATCATACACAGTTAATGCATTTTGTTGTGTCACTGCCCTTTAAAATAATCGAAGCTGTTTCATATAAATATACAAATAAATGATTTACAGCCTCTGAAAAATGTTAAAAAACAAAACAATTAGCATTTGATAAGAGGCACAATTGAAATCAAATAGAAAACACAGTGACATTAATTTACCTAACAACCAAATAGCTGTTGATTATGAGCAGCAACATTTATTCCAGGCACTACAAACGCAGCGGCGGCACTCTGTCACGATAAGAAATGAGTTGTGCCTGCCTGTCTCAATGTAATTAGCCTTGATTAACATGCTGCTAATGACTGTAACAAACTGACAGAGGGGGAAAAAAACCATTGTAGCGAGAATGCCTGAAAGCAGAGATATGTTTAGCTTGCAGAGGAGACACTTTACGGTGCTGGAGAAGTGTGCAAGGATTTGTGTCGGCTCCCTTCAGCACCACGGAGATAAAACTTCATTAGCATAGATTCTTTAAAATGCAGATTTAAAAGAATATCCAATGTGTGATGTTTTGCTGTTTCACATGGTTATTTCTGTCAAAAGTGGAGAGTAATATCCTAAAGGCAATGAAACAGGACAATAAGCAAAGTGATTAATATTACATATTCCAATATAATCTGTAATATGTGGAAAACCTTCACAAACAGTAGAGGGAACAGATTTATTTTCATTCTTCTCAGTCTTGGACTTTACATCTGTCTGCTCCCCTCCCGCCTTCCACATCCGTTTCTTAAGGTATATGAACACTTTCTCGCTCCCTCTGTCAGCTGTCACCACCTTCTTATTCAGGTGGAGGTTCACAACCCTTGCCTCTCTCTACCTGCTGTCCATCAACCGCACCCCTCCGCCTGACAATAGCAAAAGCACCATGTGTGAAATTCAGCTCCCAGATGACACTGTCACCGACGCAGGCCTGCACAAATCTACATGGATGCAATCATGTCTCTGCACATTTATTTTCAGACCTCCGCTCCCTTGTATGTACACACAAACACATTGGAGTTAAGCACACTCCCCCCCCCCCCCCCCCCCCTCTCTCTCCTTTCAGAGCAGGATCCCAGTGCGTCTAACCTGGCCTTGGTTGTGACAAACAGTGTTAGCTGTGAGCACTCTGGGCGCCCAGGCGAGGAGAACAGGACGGCAGGGGAGGCGAGTGTGTGTGGAGGGGTGTTGGATGGACAGAGGAAAGCAGAGGGAAAAACCTGTCTACTGCTGCGATCACTTGACTGATAAAACACCTTCTTTTTGACAATTGATGAATGGTTTTGGTAATGTCAAACATTTGCTTGTTCCACCGTCTGAAGTTTACTGCAGGGAGTTTTTAACTGGCTATGAAAGAAACTCTTATCAAAACTGATCGGATTGGTGTCAAACAAAGGGATTCACAGCGTGCAATGTTAACTAGGGGTGTAAAGGTACACATACTCGGACCGGACCGTTTCGGTACAGGGCTTTTGGACCTATCAGAGTACGCGCGTAATTTTTTTTTACAATGTTTAATTTTAAATGTTATTAAAAAGTAACCTGAGCAGGTGTACAAGTCTGAACTGTCGATGCTGCACTTAGCCCAACGTGTAAAAGGGAAATTCTAAATGTTCTAAATAAAGAAAAAAAAGTGTTGCATCAGGTCCCTTTACTGTACCGAAAATGTACCGATCCGAAGCTTCAAAACTGAGAATTGACCGAACCGAAATTTCTGTGTACCGTTACACCCCTAATGTTAACCTATAGAAAATGGGGAAGAAAGAGATCTTAGTGGGAAAACTACTTACATAAGTGCAGAACAAAATTAACCAAAACTTGATGCACATGTTTTAACAATTGTCCCCATAATCCAGACATACGTACCAACAGTTCCTCACAGGAGCTTTAAATGTTAGGATCTGTTGCTTAATGCTTTTTTAATGACAAGTCTTTGGGTTGTTGATGGCTGGTCTGACCAAAGAAGCTTTTTAAATCGGTCACATTGGGTTCACAGAATTTTGCAATGAGCATTTCTCCAACTTTATGACAGTTCTAAACTATGAACCGGTTTAAAGCTCCTGTGAGAAACCTTTGGGTTCCATCCATTTTTGCCCCCCAAATGTGTGAACAGCTTCTCCTCTGAGGGCCTTTGTCCACTTTCCAATTTAAAACAAACCTTACGGTCACTTCTGAGGGAAGCGGAAGTGTTGTAAGCCAACTATTGTTACCTAGCAACAGTAAGCGCTGATGTGAAGTGCTCTAAAATTGAGGTGGTGAGGGCTGTCAGTGCCAAAAAAAATGCCATTGGTGGAGATTAATGACATTCTTAAAAGTATCTAGATCAGAATTATCATTTTGTTGCCGATGGTCTTGTTTGCTTTTGTAGTTCTTAAAGAGACATCGTTATTGTTTCAGTCCGCTCCATTCCAACCTCTTAAAACTGCTCACATGATCTTTTAAGGGAGAAAAAATTGGTAAATTAATGAATAACTAAGACAGACATAAGTTGCATCGTTAGAGTTTAGAACTAAACAACTTTTTTTTTTTAAATAGCTCATACATGCAGACCAAAGGCTATCAAAATTTTAAGACATTAACCACATTATATGATGACTTTCTGCCACAAAATTCTTAAGCCTTTTGTAAATAGTCAGGAAGGCTGTTATAAAACCATCACATAATAGCAAATGAATTGTTTTTAGCCTATTTTTGCATCAGAGTTAGCGTCTTCTTCTTCTTTGTTTTGGTTTTATGTAACCTGCTCTGTGTACTCGTTCTGGCTGAAGTTTCCGCTTGCTATCACAGGTGGAGTTCCTACCTGTGCAGCCCTGTTAGGTGCTTCAGCATTGAGCACAGCAGTGGTGGTCCACACGGAGACGGGCCCTCTCTACCCACACACACACATTCACACACTTCCAAACATGCTCTCTTTCCCCCCCCACAGGCGCTCGGTGCCTATGCTGTGTCATAAATCAGAGCTGTCAAATAGATTTTACAGCTCACAGTGAAAGAAGGAGAGGCAGCCACCCAACAACCTTGAAAAGATGGAAGAAAGCAAAAGTAGAGGAGTTTCAGTATTATTAAACGTGATACCTGGACCAAAGGAATCTATAAAGAGTGAGGGGACAGAAGTGTTCATGAGGGACAAGCTGACAGCTGCTCTGTTAGGTTAGCATCATTTGTAACCACACTCACCAGTACATGATTTACAATAAGCAGGTTAGATAAGAATGATGCTTTGATGCCTTTTTTTGTAGTTTTATTCAGAACAACAAAGTTTGATTTACACGACCTGTTTGTTTAACCATCTTCTGTATCATTCTTTGGCTGAATGCAAGAAATGAGAAAGACGAGCTTCAGTTTTGGGGAATCAGATTTCTAAATTAATCTAGATTTTTAAATGCACATATTTATCATGATTAAGAACTACAGTGGTCTTGTTAGATCTAGACTGTGGAGGCTGTACACAGTTCTGTATGAATGTAAATGTAGCTTTGTTGTTGTCAGACTTTATGCTGGATTGAATGTCGTATGGAAGCATTATCAAAGAGTTGCATGTGGCTTTGAAATGTGTAATATTTGACTACCCATATTTACTACTGTGGCTGTAGAGGAAATGTGTTTTTTGAGGGGGTATCTCTGAATCAGTAATAATTTGAAACATTTTTATCATTGATGAAGTAAAATTACGAATCCTAAAGGAGATCTAACAACCCTGAGAGGAAAAAGGGATTCAGAAATATGAAGGCAACTCTCATGCTGAGCCAAAAGCCAAGGAATAAAGTGCATATAGAAGTATGTGGCAAACATGTCGAACATGAGCTTCAGCTCACACACGGGACAGCCGGAATCAACTAGTCTGAAGATCTGGGTGTAGTGGGTTAAATATTTGGGTTTTAATGGGTCTGTTTGCTCAGTCAGAGACACAATGTAATTTGACTGTCTAAATTAAAAATAGATAATTAGCAGGTCTCTTGATTGGCTTTATTGCTGACCTGAACAGTAGTGGCTGTTATTTTTTGCTCATACAAAAATGGCAGACCTTTTTATTTTGGTCTGTGAAGAGGGGCTAAAAAATATTGTAAGGGAAAAACATATATATAAAAAAAGTTGTTGTTAAGAATGTTGTGGCAGAAATTCATGTTTGTGGTTCTAAGAGTCTACTTGGCCAATACAGGCAGAACTTATTTCTCCCCTGTCAAAATGTTTTTCCTCCTCTTGTTTCACAGATGAAAAAAATAAATGTTAGACTTAAATGTTAACTAAATGTTAACATTTAACATTTATTTAACAGTTATTAAATGTTAACTAAATGTTAGAATTAAATGTTAACTAAATGTTAGAATTATGCAAGCAGAACTTCTTTTTACCAACCTGTTCCAACCAATGTCATAAAAATAGAAAAGAAAGTATGAATCAGATAGAAATCATACCTCCCTGAAAAATCCTTCTAATTGTCTCTGAGGGCTTTTGTTGCCTCCCTCTTTCGTGTAGAATTCTACAATCCTACAGGCTACCCCCCCCCCCCCCCCCCCCCCCCCCGTTCTTCTCAATCTTGATACATGTGTGCGTTTCTTACTCATCTCAAGTGCTCATTTTCTCAGATACCCTCCTCGTCCAAGCTCGTCCAGTTAAATCCACTGATTGGACAAACTTATTGGATGTCAGAGACTGAATTGCTGCCTCTTAATATGCAAAATGGGAAAATCATGTACGTCCAGCAGCAGGGCTCAGAAGCCAAATCGCTCCTGGCAGCCTAATTCACTGGTCATTAGAAGAGCCAAATTGAATAATGGACTCCGAGTTAGGCGTGTGTGTGTTTCCATGTGTGTGTGTCTGTTCAGTGTGACAGGGTGGGCCATGTTGGGTGGCTGTACTCTGTGGCACCCTTACCTTGGCCCATCAGTTTCAATCAAGCAGCACGACAGGCACTCCCCCTTTCAGCCACGACCCCTCTCCATTAGGCCACCGGCAGCCGCACGTGTTCTCCATTACGGTGCATTACCTGGTCAGTGCCTGGAGACATCACCTGAGAGGAATGGGGAAAGTTCTGACTCTGACTACACACAAAAAGCCCTGATCCCATTTCTATTAAGATTCGTCCACTCTTCCTCTCTTCCTTGAGGTAATCAGTGGACTGTCGGAGCTTTATTGGGGAAAGTAATGGGATTTTGGGACAGCGACGGAAACACTCACTTATCTCAGCACATACATGGACAGTTAACAATGATCCAAGTATTCCCTCTTACAGTTCCTCCTTCTATTCCACTTTGTCCTCCTCAAATTTTAAGTCTTAATGTTGCATTTGCTGTATCATCTCTCTGTTGTTCAACTTTTACAGTTAGTGAGTTAGTAGCCCAATTCAGACTGGCGCTTCAAGCTGCGATATTTACGCCCCTGTGAAGTTTCGCCTTCGATCTGAATGTTGCGGAGGCTTAAAGGATGAATATACAGCGCTGTGTGTGTGCATTTTACTGTGTGTTAATGTGGAGCTTCCGCTGTGCCTTGCTTTTGCAATGCTGAAACGCATCGTGAATTCACACAGTGGGACACCAATATTACACCATAGCGGGATCAATTTGAATGTACAAATACATGATGACGGCTGAGCTTAGTTCCTGCACTTTTTCAGGGGGGGAAATAGCAGTCTGAAAAGGACTAGTTCCGCATTTGAAGCAGATGAAAATGTAAACGTTTAAGAGCTTTGGATGTTTTGAAGATCTTATCCCTTACTGCCAATACAGACAGCTTCCATGTTTGATAAAAAAATAAGGTCCGAATATGTCTTGATAAATAAAAACAGTGATAAGAGTCGATAGTGTTAAATGACAAGTTGCAGAAGACGAACAGAGAAATGTTTTTCTGTGTACTTTGGTCACAGCAAGGAGCCACATTCATTTATTTCTCACTGCCAGGGGGCCAAATTGTAGGATACAAAAATAATTACAGTCAATTATGTCTCAAATTTAACTCAACCTATACCAGTGATCAAATATTATTATGGACATATTTCTGGTTTTCATGATTTCATAGCAGATTTTGTCATGTTTTTCTTCTTGTTTCCAATTCATGTAAAAATTGACCTGAGGGCCACGTTGAGGGTTGATGGGAGCCGCATGTGGCCCCTGGTCTAAGTCATAAAACTGCACATTCAGAATGGAATAAAACCTGGGTTTTTTTTTGCTTGATTATTTCAACAGTGACAGATTCTTACTGTTCTGTTTCACACTGATATCATAATACATGAACACAAGGGCAAGACAGATTTTGAAATGAGTCTTTAAATCTTTCAAATAAATCTTCCTCGATAATGGTTATGTAAAAAAAGAATCCCAACCTGAAACAAACATGAAAATACGACATTGTGGTGATTTAGGTGGTTCTGATATGGCTTGAAATGTGATTTTATGTGAAGAATCAGACAGGAATGGGATGGATTGGAGTGGTAGCGCAGCCCGGTGGGCCTATCAGTCTGTGTTAGGGCTGCTGAGAGGGCTGTCTCAAAGGCGGCCTCTCATGCACTGGCCATTTCCCCTGGCCATTTGTCTTTGTCCACTTTCTTTCCCTTTCCTCTTTCTTCCTTCCATCTCCTCCTCCCCCTCATCTTCGATTCCTCATCTTGGACTCTCATTCTTCTTCGATCTGTTTCTCCTCTCTTTTCTTGTGCTTTATGATCAACATCATACCGCCCCCATTTTCTGCCTTTTCCAGTTATTCCTCCTGGAAAACAAGGATTTCTTTCACGGGGAAAATAACATCTATTAATGTCTGTTAAGCTTTTTAAGTAAATTCTTAATGATTTTTAGGATTTCCATTGCAAGGGAAAGTCTCTTTATAACGATTCTTAACTTTTTTGGTGCATTGTGGAGCGCCACAAAGCTGGGGGAAGTCATTTTTTATCGCTGTCATTTGTTTAGTCGTAAATAATCACAGAAAAAAAGATTAAAATACCTGCAGTAAGCAAAAGCACTAGATGGGAACAGTTAGCTAAACATTTTTCACAACAGTCCAAGAAGAATGTTGATGCAAGAGTTGATATTTTTTTGTAATTTGTCTTACAGCAAACCTGTATAGCTGAGTCAGTCTAAACTGTGCATTTTCATTTGCAATGTCTCTGTCACCATTTATCTGAGATATAGCATGTCGGCTATCTGTTTAGGAAGTTCCCCAAAGATTAAGAATTGCACTCCTACTGTGTAACATTTTCAGATCCACAATGGACAGTTAAAAAGAAGGAGATCTTAGCAGTACAGATACGATCACTTTTTTATTTTACAGGTTTGGTGGCAAACAGAGGCAATATTAGCAACCGAAAAAAACATTTACATTAAAAATATAAAAAAAATTGTAAACTTGAAAACACTTGTTTAGCACCAAGTCAAATTCCTTGTATGTGTAAATGTACTTGGCAATAAAAACCCGATTCTGATTCTGAAGTTCAAAGTTAATGCAACTTTGTAAATGCAATTCAAATGAAAAACACACTTCAAATTTATGACTAATAAAAAGTGAAAAACACAGACATTCAGAACACGCTGCAAAAGTAAAATGCTGCAAATCCAGTTTTCAGCAGGGGTGCTCCACGCCTGTAGGGGCGCTCTGAGGAAGAGTGTATCATTAAATATGCATTGTGTATGAATTTCCAGTGTTTGCTCTTAATGCAGTTGTTTAGGCTTTTTGCAGCACACATTTTTTCATTGGCAGGGCCTTTCTGTTATTATTAGTTGTTATTGTCATTAGTTTAGGACTTCTTCATGTATTTTCAATTTGCATTGTTTCTAAAGTTGCTGCACATTTTTCTTAATTTAAACCATTTAGGTCGTTGCTAATCATTTGCCCTTATCTGCCTCAGTAATACATACTGTAGGTGTCTGCTGCAAGTATTTCTAAAGCCTTCTGCCACTAACCTCGAGCAAAAGTAAAGTATGAACATGATGATCCCAGAACTTTACAATAGTCAAACTTGTATTGAATGGGATTAGCTAATACTGATGGTCACTTAGCACAGCAGCCTCTACCATCAGTGTGTGAATGGGTACTTTGGGTGTGACCTAAAGGCTTTGAGTAGTCAGAAGACTAGAAAAGCGCTATACAAGCTCAAGTCCATTTACCATTTACCATTTTAGATACATACCTGTTTTATACAGTCCATATTAAAGAGTGTGCAAACTAAAGCTCTAGAAACAGTCCCCTCCCCCCCCCAGGTCCTACACAACAAAGGGTAACAAAAACTACCAAAAAAATAAAAATAAACTACAATAAAACTATATCAAACACTGAGAGAAAAAGAGATGGTTGCACATTTCTTCTTTGACAGACCTGTTGCTCCTGCAGCATCAAATATTTCAAACTTTGTAACTGTGTATGCAATTCTTGATGGTTTTTGTGTCCATGTTTAGGTGTGTATTCACACCGTTTTGTGTTTTTCGTTCACTGGTGTCAGCCGTCCACGTTGTGTCGCACCCAGAGGCTGAGCAGTCAGTCGCTCTGGCATTGATGGACAAGGGAAGCGAGCGCGGCCATTTAGCTGCAGTCTCCTTTTCTGCCCCACACCATATCCTCCATCCGTCTACCCCCGCCCTCATCCTGGCTCTGCTGGTGCTGGGAGAATCATAGCCACTCACTCTGATGATTTATGGCCACACCTAAAGCCAGCATTAGAAGTTTGCTTGCGACGAGAAAAAAAACAAAACACAAGTAACAAAATAGTGTATAGTGTGTGTGTGTGTGTGTGTGTGTGTGTGTGTGTGTGTGTGTGTGTGTGTGTGTGTGTGTGTGTGTGTGTGTGTGTGTGTGTGTGTGTGTGTGTGTGTGTGTGTGTGTGTGTGTGTGTGTGTGTGTGTGTGTGTGTGTGTGTGTGTGTGTGTGTGTGTGTGTGTGTGTGTGTGTGTGTGTGTGTGTGTGTGTGTGTGTGTGTGTGTGTGTGTGTGTGTGAGAGTAAAATATGTGTGTTGCTAAAAAGGTGTGTGGTGGTTTAAAGAAACCATATAGAAAATGCATGAGGGAGGTTTTTTTTAGCATCAAGCAGAATGATCCAGTTGTGCAGTGCTGTGTTTTGGTCTTTTGATGCATACATAGTGAGGAATATTGTATATCGTATGTTGCAAACACAAGCATCTGTGTGTGTGCTTCATGTGCAAGGATCCCATTATAACTCTCCTGGCCTTTATGACTCGGCCCCTCACTCTCTCTCTCGCTTCTCTCCTTCCTCCATGAACCTTGACACCGCCAGCCTTACTGAAATGCAATCCCTCATAAAACACATCAAATAAAAAATTCATATTGATACTCTGTGCCTCTGCTTTCTCCACCTTCTCTCACCATCAGCACTCCATGATGATAAATGACCGACTGTCACATATTAAAGTCTGGAACACAATAATAGGCTGATTCTCTCCTCTTTTCAACATCTCTTGGCCCTGCAGTGCTGTCTGCTTGTTGCTTTTGACACATTTTCATGCTTTGGGTCGTCCAATACTTCTGGCATTCAGCTGAGCTTTGTATCAACAGTGAGGGTTTTTTTATTTTTATTTAACCTTTATTTAACCAGGAAAAAGTCTCGTTGAGATTAAAAATCTCTTTTACAAGAGCGTCCTGGCCAAGACAGGCAGCAGCACAATTACAGGGTTTCAGACATAAAACACTTAACAACAATGAACATAAATACAGGAATCACAAAAAGAACCAGTTCATCAGAATCTGTCATAAGTCATGAGCAACAAAGCGATCAAAAAGGACAATATGAGTTAGCTAAAACATCTACAGTCAGATATTTCTGCCTCCAGATCATAAAGACGACCTTTAAAAACATTCAAGGAAACCAGTTCCCGAAGATTTAAAGTATCTTGCAACCGATTCCAAGAAGAGGGAGCAGCATACTTGAACGCCCTTTTTCCTAATTCGGTACGGGCTTTAGGGACGGTTAGAAGGTGTAAATCCTGCGAGCGAAGATGGTAACTTCCATTACTTTTTTGAAGTATGTTGCTCTGTTGGTAGGATGGAAGCAGTCAAACGATTAATAATCAGGTAAACCAACAGCTTTCATGTTTAAGTCATTATGTAGTTCTTGATGAGAGATGAAAACTTAATCAGTTGATTCAATTAAACTCGATTCAAAAACATCTCTGATATTGCTTTTTACACATTCTTTTTCATCTTTTTACATAAATAAATGATATAATAAGAATTTTCTTTGCCGATGTCAGTTACACGGAAATTTAAATTCAGACTAAATGACTAGTCTTAAGGTAAGAAAACAACCAAAATTGACGACAATTTATACAAACTGTCAGTGGAGTCAACAATGTAACTTGGTTTACCATGTGTGGCTAAAATTAGCAGTGCTAGCACCGCCATCCATCAATCCCCCTGCAGGTTCACACCCACGTGTCTGTGCTAATTGTTTTAACACATTACTCCAGCCGATGTGTTTTTTCAGTGCATTAAGAGGGCTGCCCCTTGCCAATCTGAGGTCCAAAACAGATTTTTTTTAGGCCCTTCCCCCCTTAAATCGACTTAAAATCACCTTCAAAACAAACCTGAGTTTGAATTCCTATTCACACCCAATCTGTTTCTTCTTCTTCTGTTTTTTTCTGCCCCATATCAACCCAACATCAGGATAACATTACATGGTGTACAAACAGCTTCACTTACTGATCAACTTAAGTTTAACAGAGGAGGTCTCTACACCATCAGTGCATTCAGAGGAGGGAACAGTTGATTGCACACCGCATCATCTCTCAGAAAATAAATAGATATTTGTGAAGCTCCTGTGAAGAATTTTTTAATTGGTTATGAAATGGACTGAAATTAATATTGATGTCTCTTTATGACCTACAAAAGCAAATGAGACCACCAGAGACAAGATTGTTTTTTTTTGTTGTTTTTTTTCTATTGTTTGAAACCGCTGCCAGGGGGTAGGTGTCGGATAAATTGATAACAGTGTGCTGCAGAAACAGCCATTATTTACATTCTTTACTGCAAGGACTCTTGATGAGTGATACATTTGATTCTTAACAGAAGTGCAAAATGAGACTTTTTGTTAAGAAAGAAAAATCACTACTGACACATGTATCAGCAAAGAGATAAGTTATACAACTTTGTCTAAGGGGGCGCCAAAATTAACACAAAGTAAAAGTTCCTCACAGGACCTTTAACACTCAAATGGCTTGTCACATATGCTGACGCGAGCGTCGATAGGGTGTGAAACCCAGGCAAAGTCTTTGTGTGGGAAACGCTGGATGTTCATTACTTTATATTTATCATGTAGCCTGGTGAGAAGGAAAAAACACTTGTCTAAACGTTAAGCCCCACATAGATGATGAGACCCCACAGAGTGTGTTCTACCCAACTTAACATTTTTATTATATTCATGGAAATAGAAGTTGTTCCATGTTGGAGTCATGTATCATCGTTGTATGTATTTTTTGTTTGTAATATCAAACACAAAAAGTAAACTTGAGTGTCTTACCTCTGAATTAGCTGTGCTGCAGGAGCTCAAATCATGATGTGTGTAAAATGGCATTGCCCATTTCTCCCTCTTAACTCCCAGCTGAGCCTCTGTACTGCTCCATTACCCAGCAAGCCCTGGTGTTCTACCGCGAGCCACAGCACCGGCCCGTAGAGCCTGTCAGAGAGCCGGTCAGTTAGGCAAGCAGGTCGTCTGATGCAGAAGTCCAAGGACTTTGTGCTGTGGATCTCATAATGAATGACACTCTGTATCTGTCAGTAATGTGTCTTCACCTTGAATATTATGACATTTGAAGTAACTTAGTTGTCTTATAGTTGCTGTATAGTTTGTTTAAATGAATGTATAACATGCTTATGTGCTTCTAATGTTGAACAGGGGAGCACAATTAAGTTTCCAGCTGGAGGACTGTGAAAAGTATTAATTGATCCTAGTTAACAGTTTTTTTAAAGGACCAGTATGTAAATCTGAAACCTAGCGTTTTAAATTGGTACTGCAGTCCAAATTCAAAATATTTGAGAGAGCTGTCTCCCCCTTCCCAAGCCTCCCTAGAGTTGCAGGTTGCCACTGAAGCTTCAGTGTTTAGCCAGCTCTGCATCTTGAAACCTTTCTGCGTTTTAACCTCTCTCCATTTTTCAAAAGCATCTTGAATATTTGTCCTAATTTCACCACATTTCTGCTCGTGGAGCTTATTAGAAAAATGCCGAGGCTTTTAAGGTTGGTTAGAATCAGTTATATCTGAACCAGTTGGTTCCATCGCTGCAACACCTGTTGGTTTGCTGTTTACCAGGCAAACCAATGGGCAAAATGTCTATGTGGGGGTGCTGCCTCCTTTTCTGGTCAAAACAAAAACCAACCATTCTGCGCTGGAACATTTTGATATTTTTGGGTTTATTGTTTTGAATTTGAAGTAATTTAAAAATATATATATATTATTTTTTTAAGTGTTGCACACGATATTATGACAAACTTGTCTTACAAATTAAAGAATGAACGTATGTATTGCTGCAAGTCCTTGAGACAAAACATTCAGCGGTATAAAATTAAAGGACAAACTATTATTAATGGGGGGAAAAAACTAGGAAATAAATGCTGTAAAGATATTTTATTTAGTCATGTAGTTTTTTATCCAAATATATTACAGTGACAAAGGACCAACTTATCAGATAGCAATAGACCATGTAATAAAAACAGAATGAATATTAGATAATCATCTTAAAAATACTTCGACAAATATGAAAGTTGACATAGAGCAACAGAAAATAAACCTCAAAGAAACCAATTATCATACCATGAAGTCAAACACGTCTTCACACTACAATGTGATTCCTGGGAATTGGGGGATTCTCTGCTGCTGCTTCTCTTGGTGTGTTGACAGGAGATGAGCACCGGCTGTTCTTATGACCCCTCAGCAAAGCAGCATGACAGGCTTCTGAAATTTTGAAGAAAGCTTTTGTATTCTAATAAGCTGTTAATGTAGTCTGTTGAGTGTTGACAGTAAATTAGGAAATGTCACTGATACTTGACTCTGCTAACACTACATATAGATAAATTAACAAGAGGAAAGAAGTGCTGAATGCATTGCACACCAGTCATTTTTTTACAAAAAGACTCCGGCAGAAAATGATGAAGTGATTAATTTTCATTAAAGTTCAAATAAATAGGTCTGTTTGCATATTAGTGGTAGGAATTTTCAGTGTATTTGTGGTCTTTTTGTAAAACAACTTTGTCTTCTATCAGAGCGGACTCTGTAGTTTGAGAACGGTGAAAGAGTAAAGGAAAGAAAATAAGTGTTTTCAAATCTCTGTTGGCTATTTGATGTCACTTTCTTAATGACACCAAATAGCAAACCTTTTACATGAGGTGACACGATAAAAAGTCCAACCAATCAGAAGCCATCATCTTGTCAAGGGACCAATTAGGGGCCATCATTCGATCAGTGGCCCAATTGCCATGTTGCCATTGGTACAAATTACAACCGTGTCACTTTGTGTCCCTTGTGCCTTGGTTTTAACTGTGTGGTATGTTATACATGTGTGCTGAAGGTTAACATGAAACACTGCTTTTGTGTATGCAGAAAGTTGACTGTTGAACAGTGGGTTTGCACATAAAGGAAGTTAAAATATGGGCTTAATTCTTTATGAAGACATCGATATAAAACACATATTGGTGGTAGGAGAGTTGCAGTTGGGGTCTAACAGTGGGGGCTCAGCAGAGTGCAGCTGACGGACTCAGAGTGTAGCGGGAGCAAGGAGGAGCAGTACATGAAAACAGACACTTTTTCAGACTTTAGATATTGTGAACATACAAAAGTAGGTACATAGATTAAATATACAAACCCCAAAAAGGGCATAATATGGGCCAGGGACCAACCGATATGGGATTTTTTGAGCCGATAGCGATATCAATATTGGAGAGAAAAGAGAATAAGATATCGACATATCAGCAGATATCTTTCTTGGATCTATGTGATCTGCAGTGATATATATAGATGTACACATTCATTTCATTGATACCTCAAATGCACTTAACAAACACTTAAATTAAAATATATATAATGAAGACAAGATGGTCACAACTTTGTTTTGGCATCAGCTGAAGTCATAACTTTCTTGTGATGTTCATGGTGTTGAGCTTGACCATGCACTCAAAGTTGCAAAAATAATATTAACTGTGTGAATTCAGCACAACCATAGATCCAGTGTTTTGGGCTAAGAGACAATTCTACCCTCTTTGATGATGCATTGCTATTTTGTGTCTTTGCACCTTTCATTGTTTGAATGTATTTTTTGATTTTGTGTATCCGATGTGATACATTACCATTAAGTTCTTGCTTAGAACTCAAATCTAACCATGCAGACGATTTTAATGTGGTGCATTAAGGAATATTTCGGTAAATCTTGTAAGTTAGAATATTAATTTAATAATTAGTCCGTATGAATGGAGTTATTTCAAGCTTTGAATTTGGTCCAACACTATTTTGATGAAAGATCTGACAGCTTCCACGAGCCTCCTCATAGGTTTATTTTTTTTAACCTGCCAAGGGCAGACCTTTCCATCGCCTTCTGTTTTAGAGCAGATAATGATTCTCTTTTATTTGGAATAGGATTGCATTTTCTCTCTTTCTTCCCTCCTCACCTTTACCTTTCCGTCTCTCCCGCTCCACCCCCCTTTACCCTATCCCCCTCCCGACAGTTGGCCACTGCTGCTCCATGGCGGCAATGCTCTATCGCTCTGTCACAGAGCGAGCGAGGGATGAGAGACAAATCAAAACCACCTTATTTCCCCTCAGTCCCCCTCACCATGCCAGATTGAATTTGAGGTTTTTCATCTTCTTTTTCATCTTTCTTTTTTCCCTGCCTCCCTTGGCGTCCACTGCGAATTACCTGGATCTAAGCCATCTCACAACTCCATGACGCAGTATCATTTATGCATATGGAGGGAGATAGTCGGCAGCCCTCACTGTTGATTCTTTGGACTCACTTTAAATCCACTTTTTTTAGTTGTGTGTTCAAAAATGATAAGTACCCAAATCTATCAAGTATTCCTCCCTGATTTTAACAGTCTCCAAATTAGTTTTGCTGGCTTTAATGTCAAAACATGGTTAATCTTTAAAGCAAAATGTTGAAGTGTTTCAGAAAATGATTATCATTGATGTTCCTTGGCGACCAATTGCCTTGTCGCTTAAATGGAAATTTTAAATTCTGACTAACAGACTAGTCTAAAGAAAGAAAACAGTCCAAACTGAGGCCAATGAATTTATTTAAATAATTATCTGCAGGTAATAGATGTAAAAAAGTTTGCTGAGTGTGGTTTACCTTAGCAGTGCTAGCATCCCCAGCCTTCAATCCTCCCTGCAGGTTAACATCCATAAGGCCTGTGCTATGTTGTTATACATTGCTCCAGTCCATATGCCAACCTACATACATTTTTATCTCAGTTTCCTAGATCAAAGTACTCCTACATGATGCTATCCTTTAGATGTAACTGTGCTTGTTTACATCCAGGAAGTAGAGTGGGGAGAGCAGGCCCATTGACCATTGCTTTGCGGTTGAGCTTGAGGTGTATGATCTTTTCAAAGAGAAGATATAGATACATGCACAGATACTCACACAGCACACTATACATGTAACGCAGCACTGTTTTTTTTTCTCAACTAACCATCAGCTTCCATTTTCTGAAACTGAGACTACGCAGGTTTCTTAATTGTCACTGCTGTAATTTTAATAATAATAGAATTTCAAGAGGGATCATTAATCTCACTCAACACATAAACAGCAGATTTCACTCGAGGTTACAGAACGCTGTGACCAGGTTTTTTTCTGAGATGTTGTTCCATTTATAGACTGCACAGCCATATACCTCCACATTACAGGTAACTGCTGAAGACACAAATAGGCACACTCACACATTCGTTTTATGAAAGCTCCCCGCTGATTGCACCTGATTTCATTTGAAAATCAAAACTGACAGGCAAATTTGCATTGCGTGCTGATTAAACTGCACAGCAGAGTGTGTTGGAGGAAGCTTGAATAACACCACAGCCTTGTAAAATATTTAGTTTTAAACCTAGATATATTGACTTTTGTACTTTTATCTCTATTTGCTCAATTTAAGATCTGACCACACCATCAACATGAAGGGTCGATACTCTTCTTATGAAAGTGAACCACCAATGAAAGATGTTAAAACTTTTCTAACCTCTACAAGTTAGACTCAATAATTTAAAATCTAGAAGTCAAAAACGCTGCAGTGTGATGTGGTTGTGAGTTTTTGGATGGTTGTGTAGGGGCCACGGGCACCCGGACCCTGCTACCTGAGAAAAACGACTCTCATCTCCCACTCCATTGGACCTACTCCCACCCATCCTCCCTTCACCCCACCTTTTCATTTTCAATTATGGGTTAGAATATGAATCTTTAATAGGGTGATAATTGTGCTAGCATATTTGCTGTCACCCACCATTAGCCCAGATTAATTAGCCCATTTACTTTAGCTTAAGAAAGTGTCTGGCTGAGGAATGGGGGCACTGATGGAAGACGGGTGGAGAGAGAGTAGAATCAGCACAATCTGTTCTGTATCATAATGCCATCTTTCTCCTGCTTCTCTCTGTCTCTTCGTGTCGTTCGCCTCTCTGCCTTTTCCCTTAACTTTTCTCTTTCTCTCATCTTACTTACTCTGTTAGTCTGTTTCATCACTCTGCACTCTTCCGCCCCTGCTCTCAGCAATCTTTTTTTTTTTTAGTCGCGCTGTGGCTTGAGTAGGGAGTTTCAAGAAACTTTCCTACAACTATCACTTCTTCAATTAGCAGAATAGTGGGAACCCACGATGCAACTCTTCATATGTATCCCCTTTTCTGTTGGAGTCATTTTGGAAATCATTAATTTGATCAACAACCTCACTGATTTTAAAAAGCTAACCTTATGTTTGACACTTGCCAGGGGCGGCTGTGGCTCAGTTGGTAGAGTCGGTGGTCTCTTAACCGGGGGATCGATCCCCAGCTCCTGCAGCAACATGTCCGATGTGTCCTTGGTGAAGACACTTAACCCCAAGTTGCTCGTCAGCGCCTTATGAGTGTGTATGAATGGGATCAATTACTTCTGATGGTCCATTTAGGTTGGTAGGTACATTACATCTACCATCAGGGTGTTAATGTATAGGTGTGACCTTTGACATTGACAAAACATCAAGAAAATGTATGATTCAAACTGAATGTAAGCTTTACTCTTTGAAGCAGTTTTTTAGCACTTTTGAAATACAGAAAGTAAGTATAAAGCTTTTTATGGAAAAAAAGTTATTAAAGCTTGACTGACCAACATTTCTATATAAACAATAAATCAAATGACTAGGTGTTATGGGAAATGGGGTCCCTACCAGAATTATCACCTAAATCTTGATTGATTTTCTACAGTTGAACAACTTTACTTTTATGGTTTAAAAAAAAAAATGCTCCAACTAAACGCTTTCTGAAGGTTAGACAGACGTACGGTCTTATACACATAAAAAATACTTAATTTGTCAAAGAGGAAGTATTTTCATCAGAATTCGGTGGAGACGAGAATCAGAGCTTAAAGTAGAACGAGTATCGGTCTTAAATGTATCAGGTGGTCTGAAATAAGAGTCAGAGTGAATGCTTCTGTTGCTCCACACCTGCAGAATGTGGACATGTGCAAATGTTTCCAAAAGCACTTTATAAAGTGACAGTATGTCAGTGTTGCATAGATTGTTCTCTTGCCCCAAAGGGCCTCAGTGAAATGACTGTTTTAAAGTTCAGCCTTGACACAGTTGTTTCTGACCCCTTGGCATTTCACATTCCAAGTTGACTTTCTCATTCCCGATTCATTGTTGTTGTATACAATGACCAACAATGACCAACAGCTATAAAAAGGATGGAATAAAAGGCTTGTTATTGAGTGTTTGGCTTTCGTAATATGCTCATTAACCAAACTATATAAAGTCATTTAACTGAAATATATAAAGAAGTAAACAGAGCCAGTGACAGAAAAAAGGAAATCAGAGGTGGTGTTCATTTTCAGTGTAATTGGCAGTGTGAGCGAACATTTCAGATTCCATGAAATAATTTGATTCTGTGTTAGTGTGAAAATATTGCTTAATGGAGCTTTAATCGCACTCTCCACCTTGGGATAAGTTGTGTGTGTGTGTGTGGCGATGCAGTAACTTGGCCATGTCACAGCTGTATATCTCTCAGCAGGCAGTGGGAAATGAGGTCTAATCGGAGGGATATTAAAGTCACAATAGACTGCTCCTGCTATTAAGGCCTGTCAGCCCCGGCCTCCTCTCTCACCTTGGTATCTCTCAGTCTCTGAATATTTATACGCCCACATCAACGGCTACTCACACAGTACCCTATGTGCATTATTTTATTGTGTGTGCGTGCTTGAGTATCCAGAAATGTATCAATCACCTCAGCCTCTCGAGGTCTTTGAATGTGTTTATATGCATTTTGGATCCCTTTGACCGTGCTTATGCAATCAACCTTTATGTCCTCTGATCCCCAGGTGCAGTGGGGGCAAGGCTGCTCTCAGGTCAGAGCAAACCCGTCACCATGGATGTGGATGAGGAGGAGAATATGAGTGAGTCGACTCTGATTTTCGTCATTTTTCAGTCTGTCTGTCCTCCTGTCTAAGCGATAGCTGGTCTCTACTTTTAAATGTCTGCCTGTATTTTATTCTCCTTCTTTTTGTCTGCCTGCATGTCTTCCCTTGTATGTTCTTCTGTCCTTATCTAATGTGTAATCAGTGTAAACAATTTGACTTGCCATCACAAGAATTAGCATTGTCCCTAGCCTTAATTTTTCTGGAATCCTGTAACATGCAATACAATGCTGAACAAAACAACCAAACATGTTTTGTTAAACAATATTACTTTTTACATCTACTCAATTTCCATTCGCATTGAGTAACCGCTCCATAAGCACACACTGGATTAGCATTTGTCCTAACCGGAACCACCAGGCAGACCAGTGAATACACACACATGTACCACTGATTTCATTAAACCTTTTTGGGGGAAGAGCTAATCATCACATCCAAGAGGCTTCAGGTCATATTACAGATTCCTTTTACATCATTCCTCTCTTCAGAAATTCCTCTCCACTCCATCTCATTGAACTTCAATGAGACTTTTGGGTGTGAACTTGATATCTGACGCTCAGGCGACACGGAAAGACATAATTAAATGTGTTTCCCATCACCTTAACAATTTTTAACTCACATTCAAAGAGAGCTGTCGCCCCAGCAGTTCCTCAACCTTCAAGACAAATGAAAAGTTCCTCTTCTAGTGTCATACTCAGTGTTTTTGTTCTGAGGAGATGCATGTTGTTTAGTATTAAGTCAGATATGCAGAGTTTTAAAGCAATCTTATTCAAGGCTCTGAAGCCTTTTTCTTTCATTTCCAGTCAAAGGATATATTTGAAGATAAAACGCAGTCCAAGCTCACACAACCCCCGTTTTAGAATATACCGAGGGAACACCAGAGGAAAACATGAAATCATTTCTAACTTTTATGTGACAACCTTAGCGCTTCTTGAAATTCTTTAATCACATGAATTTTCCCAAGTGAAACACCCAACAAACACTTGAAATGGAATTCTGATGAAATACTTTTTGTCTGTTTGGTTGGTTCATGCAACCCCCACAGGGATTTCAAGATCTGAAAGATCCAAGCATATGGGATCTTTTGTCATTTTATAACTAATTGGTGCTGATTACACAGATACTGGCATGAAAATTACCCCAACTGCATGTGTGTGTCATAATTCAATGCATGATGTGATGGCTGTTTCTGTATGGCTTTCGTCATCTGATCTGGTCTTAGGCTGTGGACTATTACTGGATATCTATCATCCTGCAAGAAGTGTTTATACTTCAAAATGACCATTATTAGTTTGAAATTTGTTGAATGATAAATGTTAGAATAATGAAAGAGAACTCCAGTAGTTTTTTTTCTGTGTGCCATGATATTCAATGTATCTGTCTGTGCAGCATGCTAGAGTTTTTCAGAATGTGATTACATTTTTGATGGGTCCCTATTCCCACATATATAACAGTCTGAATAGAATTACTAATGGGCAATCAAATATGTTTATTTAAAGGGCCCTATGAATTCTGTTTGAATGTTTTCAGGTTTATGAATTCTGTTCAACAATTGGAGTATATTTTTTAAATCAGAAAAAGTGTTTAATCTCGTTCCATGAGAAATCACTGATTATCCTCAATCAAATGAAAGTATATTCTTCTTGACTGCTAGAGACTGTGCCTTAATATTGGATTTGATTATCTCAAGGGTGTGCAGGTCGAGTATCTTCATCAACAAAGTCATGCAACTTGAGTTCCTCAGATAAGGTTTGAAGAAGAATGTAAAAAGTACGTAAATGGAGCTTGTTTTGGAGTCCTCTTTCAAAGTCCGTGATTCAAAGGGTTTTTGACTGCTGCAACCAGGAAGCTTGCTCTACAGCAGCCAAAAGCTCCTCAGTAATGTAATTGCTCCCTGGTGAGTGTTTTTGCTTTTTAAAGCATGCAACAGAAGATCCCTGTTAAATGGAAGAGGCTGCTTCCTGGGAAGTGCTCTAGCTTGTAAATTGAGTGATTTGAATTTTTTTTTTTTTTTTTTTTTAACTAAGCTTATTTGGCATGCCCACCTAATTTCGGTTACCAGCTTCTTAGTTTCTTTGTATCATTGCACACCCTGGCGAGTGCTTTCACTTGGTAAAGTGTTATTATGTGAGTTTGAGGTTCTAAGTTTTTAATTGTGCTTGGTACTGGAGGAGTTTATTTGGGATTCAAGTTTTGAAAACTTTTTTTATGGTGTGTTGGGTTTACACTCGTGCCATACTTTCATTGGCACACCAACAATGGCCAAGACAAAGGTCCCAATAGCCTATTGAAATGGTAAGGTAATTGAGCAAACGTACAGGTCAATTTTAATAGTCCTTTATTAACCTTTCAGCCATTACCAATGAGATGGGCTTCCTCTTAACTATGCTGGTGATAGTCATCCAGTGCTGAAGCACCGCCTTTGGCTGTCAGGAAGAATAATAAGGACGAGAATTCGAAACTAACTATGGCGGCAGTCAAGCACTCAGATACTTGACCTGCATATGTGCGGGACAGTTCAAATCTACCTCTGGCTGTCATCCAGAATTCAAGGAACTGGTTAAATACTGAAGTCTTTTTCTATGTATTTGACTCATTGCTGGTGGTTTTTGTAGCTATACTTAATACTGTACATGTGGAAATATTTATTTGAGATTTATAATCCAAGTCTTTATGTAATTTGTAACTTTGGCGAGATTGAGCACCAATTTCTTAGGTGACTTTTCTACTGTCCACAGCATTCCTCCTTTCCCCTATTAATTTACATTATGCTAACAATATGTAGAATACATGCACACACCAAAAAATATATATATTGCATGTTTTGGATGCATTGTCTCTTAAATTGAAAGATATGCAATTTGTTTTCTTGCTCCTAGAATTAAATGTCTTTCTTTCCTTGCCTTTAGTATATTGTTGTATGCAGATGGTACCAGCATGTCAGTACATTTTGCAACCTGAAACACTGTTCTTTGACAAACTCCATGGGGGGGGGGGGGGGGGGGGATCTCAGAGGCGAAGGGTCTTATGAATGGCACCTCATTAGAAACCGCTTTCAAATTCAGATTTCCCTCATTTCAAATATGACAGTCATTCTTTTCCAAATATTTTGTGAAACGGGTAAACAACATTTTAACATCCCAGCGTGTCACCAGTCAAGCCTTTAGGATCCTGCAGTAGGTGGAGACTTCTCCTTCTGCCTCTTTGATGTATTCTCCTCTTTGCCTGGTCCTCAGCTCCTCTCCCTGCACTTCTCCCTTGCACTCCCTCAACCCGACCTACAATCCCACTCATGCACACTGCGGCCTCTCTTTCTCCTGAGTACCGCAAGGAGTAACCTATCAAGCCTTTGCTGAAGGATGTTATAAATGAAAATTTTTGCCAATATTCCATCCACTTTGCTAACTGGATTCAGTGATATGTGTTCCCCAGTATGGTGTATTTCAGAGCCTGCAGTTAAAAACTGAACTCTTAAAATGTACCCAATTTCTGTGTAGGCACTCAAGCCATTAAAAATTGATAGAGTGGATGAGAAGCAGCTCTGTGTGTGTGTGTCTCTGTTTAGTTATGAAATTTGTGCTTGTATTTGTGTGCATTTTTGTTGTAGAATCATAACACTTTGCAACCTGAAGTTTAATATTCTTCTCCCACTTTACCCTAACCTTTAAAATAACAAACTGTCATAAGTTCAACTTTAGGTATGAAGTTAATTAATATCCATTGAACTAATGAAATTCCATATAACAAAGTAAATTCTGAAATTTTCTACATGATTTTACTTATTGGCCAAGGTTCACCTCTAAGAAATCTGCATGCCACTTAGAGAAGTACATATACTGTTGGTGTTCTTCAGTTGTAGTGATATCGATAGACTAAAGGCTAATATGTTCAATTAAAATAAATGTCAGCTTCACTTGATTCTATGATGGAACACAAATCATTGGTTCAGTTCCAAAGAGTGATAAAGGAATCTATAAATTTTGCATTTACAAGATCCTGCAACGAAGGCGTTGTAAGTTACTCTTTCTGGGCACCGCAGGTTCGAGCAGCACCGATGTTAAGGAAAACCGCAACCTGGACAACGTGTCCTGCAAAGACGGGATGGGAGTGGCTGAGCAGCTCCCAAATGGCAGCGGCCTGGGCAGTCGAAAGCGGCCCCTAGAAGAGGGGAACAATGGACATACACACTCAAAGTTTCGTGCCAAAAAGCGCAAGAAAACACCGGGGCCAGTCCTGCCCAAAAACGCTCTGATGCAGTTGAATGAAATCAAACCTGGTCTACAGTACAAACTGCTGTCTCAGACAGGACCAGTCCATGCACCAGTGTTTGTCATGACTGTTGAGGTCAATGGACAGATGTTTGAGGGCATGGGCCCAACTAAGAAGAAAGCTAAACTGAATGCAGCTGAGAAAGCGCTGCGTTCCTTTGTCCAGTTCCCCAATGCATCTGAGGCACACCTGGCCATGGGTCGAACACTGACAGTGAACACAGACTTTACTTCTGACCAGGCTGACTTCCCAGACATGCTCTTCAATGGCTTTGAGACACCAGCCGCACCTGAAGAATCCTTCTATGTAGGCTCCAATGGTAGCAGCTCCTTAAACTCAATAGGGGAGTACCCACTGCCCACGCCACCTGGCAGCAACCTTGTTCAGGCCCCCTTGCCCCCTCCATCAGCATTCAGCTCACCTTCCAGTGGCAAAAACCCAGTCATGATCCTCAATGAGCTCAGGCCAGGCCTCAAATATGACTTTGTGTCAGAGAGTGGGGAAAGTCACGCCAAGAATTTTGTGATGTCAGTAACAGTGGATTCACAGACGTTTGAAGGTTCAGGGCGCAACAAGAAGCTGGCTAAAGCCCGGGCAGCGCAGGCAGCCCTCTCAGCTCTCTTCAACATGCAGCTAGACCAGACACCATCCCGACAACCCATTCCAAGAGAGGGATTACAGCTTCATCTACCCCAGGTAAGAAATGTATTTTCTTTTTAATTGGAAATTGGTACAGATACTTACCAGATCAGATCAGAAACTTTTGGGGACTAAATTGGGCATCATCAAAATGCAAGTCACTGAGTTGGTGTCTGGAACACCTCATGCATGTAAAGTTGTTTTTACGCGTTCAAATTTCTAGAAAGTTTTAGACAGGCTGCTCCTGAAATCTTTTCTTCTTGGCATTTTTACACGTGCACCTCACATCGGGAAGAGATGAGGGGGAGGGGGCTCTCAGGAGGCAGTGCATGACATATAAAGAACTAAAAGGGGCAGATGAAGCAACAGAGTCTGACACTATATATTGCATTATATCAGCGCTGCGTGTGGCTGTTCGCTTACACACATACAGCTCAACCTGAAAATTTCAGGAGTTTTGTGAATGTGTGAAAGCACCATAAGATTTTCATAATACAGTTCAACTGTGGACAACTGCAAACTGCATATAGAAAAAGGTTTAGCCCCAACACCGCTTTGATTGAAATAAAAAAACATATAATCATACTTAAATCCTGTCTTGGCTCATCCATATTTTAGGCCCTTAACGCAAGGTACTTAGAAAGACAGACTGTTATATGGTACATACACAGAGAACTGTTGGACAATGATACTGTGAGAGGCTGTTGATTTGAATAAACTCATCAATAGTCAACATCGGACACAATATAATACTCCTTTATTTTTTTTAAGACGTGTTTACAGAAAATATTAATAGAGAAGAACTCTCAGGGATAGTTTGGGGAAGTTACTCTGGATCTCAGATATCATTTTTATTTATATTCTTTTTTTGTATTAAAAAAGTAATGGCATTTCAGTGACGGTAGTATTATGTTTCAAGTAGAGCTTTCTTAATCTGACCTGGCCAATCATCAGTCATCAGTTGGCTTAAAACCATCATGAGAATTTAAGAAGGGTTGGAAATAACCAAGTGATGGTTAATGAAAGGCAAGGGACTGTATAATTTTTTTTAATATGTTTTTTAAAACATTATACAGTATATTTTTAATACACTGTCAAAGAGGTAGTCAGGAATCTTATGCTGGTTGTTACATTTTTCTCCCTGAGTTATGTCATTTTTTTATCTTGGTTGAAATTTTCAGATAAAGTATAGCCCCCCCTCTCTGTTGAGTGTATTTCAGAATGAAATGCTGTTTATATCACCATAATAAAATTGATCAACCACTCCTCAGAGAGGTGACCAGACTACAAAAATTGAAAGCATTATTTTTAAATGTTGAGTGAGGTCTTTTTGGTTGTTTCCTGCGTTAAACTTTTGGATTCCCAAGTTTTTTTCACTTGTTTTGACATCCCGACCGGTTATACTCTGCTGTCCGGGTAGGTTATCTCCTAAACCTCATTCACATCAGGTACGCTGAGGCTGGTTGTTGCTTTATACGCCTCTGAAGAAGTCACTACAAGAGCCATGCCAGTGTGTGAAGAGGAATAAAACAGTCAACTAAGCTAATCAGCACCACACACTGTCAACAGTCCACTCCCCAGAGCCTTCTTTTTCCTCCTTAACTCCCTCTTTCCACTTTCTCACAACTGATTTATTCAACAAGCACCCCCATTTTAACGACAACGACCCCACTAATTGCTCGATTAATTCTCTGTCGCTTGGTATTTAATTCCTGCTGCCTGTTTCCATCTGGCAAGGAGCTAATGGGGGGGAAATGGTTAGAATCCACTTTTTCAAAAGAATATTTGAACTTTGCGTTTGTATTTTTTTGTTTAACTTGTTTTTGTTGACACTTCAACCATTAAAGCTTAGAAATATTGAATCACGCAGTGGGGAAAATAACAGACCTTTTATTCTTGCTTGAAGGGAAATGTTACTTTCAAGATCTCCCTTTTTTTCTAGAGGGATTAGGACTTTAACTTTTTTCAACCACTATGGATTCAAAGTCATTTTTATACCATATGCGACCTTGAATTGCGAAAGTCAAATGATCTGGCTACGAGTGGGTGACTTCGAAGTGGCAGGGAAGTAATATTGGACTAATCTCTTTAATTTGTGGTCATCCAGCCGTCTTCTCTCTCTTGGTTCTCGTCGTTTTCCATCACATTAGCAGTGGATAAAGAGCCAGCAAGAGGATGAGGCTGTCCAAGAACAAAAGATGTGTGAAGTTCACTCGAGGCTCTTACAGAGTTTAGGTGGGAGTTTGAAACCTTGTGCAATGAACATGAACACTTTGCTTACATGTGCTGCTCAGCTACCCTTCTTTGGTTGTTGCTTTTTGTGATTCACCGTCAGATGGGAGATGATAAATTAGAACTGTCACGCCAAACTCAGACAGCGCTGCTTGAAAGACTGTTAGGTATCCCTCAGGGGGTCAACCCAGTTTCACTTGTTGCCGTTTCAACGCTCTGACTCTTGTTTTGGAGCTGAATGTGAACGCTGTGACAGGTACATGGTGCTCCAGGGGAGGATAACATCAGACGCGCTTTGTAAGCTGACACATCTGACACAAGCTCATGTTTGTGTGGATGTGTTTTTCTTCTGTATCTGTGTGTGTGCGTGCGTGTGCGTGTGTGTGCGTGTGTGTGCGTGTGTGTGTGTGTGTGCGCATGTGTGTGATTCTAGGTTCTGGCTGACGCCGTCTCTCGTCTGGTGGTGGATAAGTTCAGTGAGCTGACAGACAACTTCACCTCCCCCCATGCACGTCGGAAAGTCCTAGCAGGGGTTGTCATGACAACAGGTACATTTGGAAGGAGAGATGGTTGGTTCTTTTTATCCTCACCAAACATGGCACTGATTGCCACTTTTCAATATTAACCGTAGGACAATTAAGGTTGCATGGTTCACAGAAACAAGTTAATACTATTATTCACAGTTAAGTAGCAACATGCTCAGGTCTCTTCTTTAAATGTCTCCTGAGAAATCAATGATCTATTTAGCAGCTTATGCATAACACTAATGAGTTAAACACAGTTTTATGTTCAGTCCTGATAAGCAATAAAAAAAATAACTTTAGCACTGTTCTTGAATCTGGTCATTTATTTCACTGAGCTTTTTTACCTTTTTTAACTTGACTTCAATCAATACCTTAACATATACATGTTAATAAATATGTTGAGTTTATAAAACAAAAACACATTCTAAAGAATCAAACAATTCAGCAACATAAAAGACAGTTTATAAACCCCAGGAGATGTTTCATTCTGCTTTTTTTATATTAAGAATACATTTTTTTCCAGTGGGGTTGCTCTAAGGTTTTCGAAGTTTCCAAATCCCACCTGTGTTTGTTACATCCTGGCATCTGATGTAAAACATCTTCCTTCATACATACAAACTCAAACTGAGACATAAGAAAAGATCCCCCGTCAGCAGATTCAAGTGAGATCCGCCTTCTAGTCTCAAATTCTGCTCACTGAAGGTCAGACGTACGTCAATTAACAGTGTGTAGAACGTAGTTTGAGTTGAAGGCAGACTAAACAATTAGTTCCACACAGGCAACCCCAAAGGATAATAATACTAAAACATCAATACATAAGTATTAAACTATCATTATTACTTTTAAAACTTAAAGTGCAGTTTTTATTTTGACAGCATGGTTCTTTCCTCACTACTATTTAAAAAAGCAATGACTCCTTTAAGCTGTCACTTTACATGAATAATAGTATGTGTCTGCTGCTGCCTCCATAAGCTACAGAAGTACCTTTTATAAACTGTGTTTGGTGACAGCTGACCAGTTAATATGGCTTTCTGCAGGGTAACTCAAGGACAAGAGCTGAAACTTAGATTTTTTAAAATGTGCTAAATATTGCACTCTGTCTTATCAAGAAGTTACCATTGAAACACACTAAAAAGCAACAGCTGATGTAAAATTATATTTTAGGGGGCGTGTCCATTCACTGATATGTCTTTGTTCCCTTTACCTCCCACAGGTACAGATGTAAAGGAGGCACAGGTCATTTGTGTCTCCACAGGAACCAAATGCATCAACGGTGAGTACATGAGCGACCGCGGCCTGGCTCTCAACGACTGTCACGCTGAGATAATCGCCCGACGCTCGCTCATCAGGTACCTCTACTCCCAGCTGGAGTTCTTCCTCAGGTCAGTGGACGGTGTGAATGTGTTTTCTTGAAGTGAAGTTTATTATTTGTTAGCGTAGGTAATCTCATGTCGTAATCTTTGCCGTATCTAATAACGTTCTTTCAAGTCCAGTTTCTTAGCCACATATTTACGGTGTCATTTGTCTGGTTGTCATAGCAACAACAAGGAAGACCATCAGAGATCGATATTCGTGCCGTGTGAAAAGGGAGGCTACAGGTTAAAGGACAACGTTCAGTTCCACCTCTACATCAGCACCTCGCCCTGCGGAGACGCCCGGATCTTCTCCCCTCACGAGGCCGGCGTTGAAGGTACAGAGTGACAGAGTGGAGCGTCCACTTCCTGCCTCAGAGCAGCCATGTCTGTGCTGTGTAGCTCTGACAACATGTTTTAAATTTGGTCTCATCTTTGCTCACAATCCAGGCTAAACAACAGTGTGTGTGTTTGTTATTGAATTACATCGCTAGGTTTTCCTCGTCCTCATGCTTGGTTTCATTTAATTAGAATTTGACTGCGACGTGCAAACACGCATTACAGACACATTTAAACAAGGCTCGAGTAATTAGAGCTTTTTGTCATTCGCTGTCTGTCTCTATCAGTCCTCCTCCCGCCCAGCACACCCACACTGTCTGTCTGATTAACCTCCCTCTTACTCTTGTCAAAGTGTTTTCGGTTGCACATGGCAGACTGAATAGAAAACAGCCACATTCAATTAGTCACTGAATAGATGGCGCCTGCTGGTGGAACAGCAGAAAACATTGATAACATAATCATAAATAACGGGTCATGCTTTGTTGAAGCTAAGATTTTTCTTTCTTTTCTCTGAATCTTTTTTTTTATGTCGTAAAGATGTATGTATATATTTGCATCATAATAGGGACCTACATTTCTTGCACAGGTATCCTGTGTAGTTTATTTACATACTGAAATGATATATATCTATATTATAGTACTAAAATAGACATATAAGCAATGACACAGGGAGTCAGTTTGTGATTCCTTCTACTGTTTTCTGCATTAATACCTTTGTTGTTGTCATGTATGATTCAGACCAGGGTGACAGACATCCCAACCGGAAAGCACGGGGCCAGTTAAGGACCAAAATTGAGTCGGGGGAGGGCACCATCCCTGTAAGGTCCAGCAACACCATCCAGACCTGGGACGGGGTGCTGCAGGGGGAGAGGTTACTCACCATGTCTTGTAGTGACAAGATCGCAAGGTAAGTTGGTACAAATTGAGTTCACTAATTCAAAGAAAGTTTTACTACAGATGTAGGCTGTGTTTTAATGTTCATTAATGACTTTCAGCTTTGTTTTCTTTCTAATATGTGCATAATGATGTTCATGCCAAGAGCCAGATAAGAATATTGGTACCACTTTGCTGTCTTTATGCTTAATATGAAGTTACTGTACAGCCTAAGTCGGTCCATTTCTCTAGTTCTGACACATTCATTAACAGGCATGTTGTTTGCTTGAAATGTACAAAAAGCAGTAACTCTCAGCCACAATTACAATTAATTTAAATGTTAAACAATTCCTTTTTACAAAGTACATTTTACTGAGAGATCACCCATTGAATTCTGGGAATCCTAAACCCTTAGTAGCCGTGTGTTTCTCTGAGGTCTGGGACCCAAGAGAAAAAAGAATTCTGGGAATTCTAGAAACTGAGGTGTATTATTATTACTGACATTTAAAAGTGAAGTGAGAGGAGCTTTAAGCTTAAGCATATGCTGTTGCTTTGTTCTGATTGGCTGAATATAAGCAGCTGAGTTTCTTAGTTATGAGAAAGAATGCAGGTTAATGGTACTTCTACATTGGCTTCACTTCACTTTTAATCCCAATCCTTACTCCACTGTTTGTTAATACACTGCTGTAGCTGAATAAACTACAAGTATGTTAATTTCACTTTCCTTTCGTGCTTAGAAATCTGCAATAAATCCATATTTCATGTTTCATGATACTCTTCTTTTTTTCTGTGTGTGTGTGTGTGTGTGTGTTTTATTTACCCACGCTGCAATGAGTCATTTCCAGTCTATCATTTTGTTTTGGGTGTGTCAGGGACAGCTGAATTGATGGATCCTCTTGTCCTTAGATCATTTTTTTTTTGCAGACAGATCAAAGCATCTTTAGTCTCTGTCCATGTTCAAGGCAACTCTGTGCTTCTCTTTTGATGAACCATGACGCTTCTCCATAACTCTTCACAGAAGCAGCCCCCCCCTCCTCCTCCTCTCTTTCCTTCTTCGTTCAGGATCATAACACCTTCCACCAAATGAACTGAGTGATTGACTACTAAGCGTTTATTTGATGAGGGTGATGTAGACTGTGTAGCAAATGTTGTTTGTTGTGTAAAAAAAAAGAGATGTTGCACTTTCAGGCAGACAGCACTGATACTACCGATTCAGACTTTGTGTTGATGTCCAAAAGTGGAGCGATCCAAGTCAGCAGAGGGCAACATAAGTTTGTCATGAGGGTTTGTTCATGCCAAGTTGTAGATTACAAAAGAAAATGAAACATGGATTTCAGCTATAGTTGCAATTCAGAATCAGAGCATCACAAAATTACACCTTTACAGGTACTTTAGGTGATTAGTATTGTAACTGCATCCATTCCGTTGTAAGGAAAAACTATTTAAGGCTTCCCAGTTTGCCAAAGAGTCATTTTGCCAGGTGAGTGATCTGCTGTCCACCTGCTCCAGTCCGCATGTGAGTGATTGTACGCTGCAGGGCTGCTATTTAACACAGCAGCAAACTGACTGGCATACTTTGACCGTGCCTGTAATGTCCCCTCCTTACACATTGTTTTCCCCCCTCTCATTTTGCTTTGATTACATGCCCGGCCCCCGAGGCCTCGACAGAACGAGCAGTGCTCTGCCTCGGCGTTCATCGTTTCCCTTATATTTGATTGAGCTCATTAGCAGACAGGCAAAGCACTCATGGGTTATTTCTCTCTGTTTGTCCTGTTTCCTCCCGTCTTTATGTTCTTTTGATTGCATTGGCAATCAGACTTGTTCACCTGCTCTCAGACTCATTGTGCACAACGATGCTGAATAAGATAACCACAAAGTGTTACAGTCAAGTTTGACGAGAAGGAAATCGACTGCCTTAGAAAACAGAACTCAATATGTGTGCCCTTGCATATTTGTGGTTCTTTGTATATACTTTGAGTGTTTTTTTTTTTTAATCCTGATGTTGTTTTGCTTCTACACTTTGTGGACGGCACAGAATATATTGTAGCTATTCGACTGTATTGAACTTGTCCTCCACTGCTCTAAGCTATGAAATCACACATTTAATTTCGCCTTGCCTCAGTTTTGCACACAATATCACGCACTCTCTCCCTCTCTTACACACAAACACACACACATACAGAGAGAGAGAGAATATTGCATATAGTTCTTGTTCCATGTTGGTAATTTCACACGGTCTCTTAACAGTCTGCCTAAAGGGAACGAAGGAACGAGAAAAGCTCAGTGTCACTTTGTGTCATTATTAATTTGGCTAGTCCTTCAAGCTAAAGTTGTTCAATCATTCAGTCTTTATAAAATCATTATTAAGCTTGCCCAGTTGAGCTCTGTGGCTCAACATGTGATCGAGCCTTTCTTTTACATTGGATGAATTGATCCTTTTCTACTTTCTTACACATAGGTACTGTAGTTTCTGTTAACTTAATTTAACTTGTACTCTCATCTGAAAATAGTCCCTTACAGACATACTGTTTCTCCTTTTTCTCACTCCTCATGCTCCCCCACACTGTCTTCATCTCCCTCCCTGCTTTCTGTTTTGCTTCCTTCCCCCTCTCTCTCTCTCTCTCTCTCTCTCTCTCTCTCTCTCTCTCTCTCTCTCTCTCTCTCTCTCTCTCTCTCTCTCTCTCTCTCTCTCTCCCCCTCGCTGGTGGTGGGCAGGCTTCACAGAGCATGTCAATGGGAAAATGACTGGGGAGAGATGGTTAATAACACAACGTAGAAATACACAGAAGTTTGTAGAAAATGAAATTGGATACCTCGGAGTGAACACAGCTGTAGGGTTGTGTGCGATTGTGTGTAGTGGGTTGCATTGACTGCTGATGTACTGATATATTCTGCTTGTGCGCTTGTATGTTTGTTTCAACTCATGCGCATACAACATTTTTTTATATCTTTGTATATTCTGCTTCTTAACTTTTCAATGCTTAAAAAACTTTCCCCCCTTTTTATCTTTCACAACACAATTCCTCAACTCAAAGCTCAGACTCTCAGCCCTTTTCAGTTCAGTTATATTGAATTATAAAGCTCTGTTTCTACCAAGCGGTCCTGTTCAGTTCATTTCAGTATGGTAGCATTTATTGGCGTTTCCACTGTCAAATGTTGGGAATGGTACCAAAATAACCGATCCATACCGTCCTCATTTTTTATACCCTTTTATTGGGGTGCCTAGCGTACCGATCTGACCCTAAAGACTGGATCAAGACACATTGCAGTTCGTTGATTTGTCCAAATGATCATCACTTCCCATGCAACAGCGGTAATAAAGGACAAACACAAAACACAGCATGTTTAAATATCCTGTGGATTTCGAGAGATTCTTTCCATGGTTGTGTTTGTTTATCACGACTAATATCAGCACCTGGCACTGCCCGGTGGACGACCCTAGAGGTCTCTGCTGGACGTCCTCCACCTCCACTGTGTTACACTGCAAAGATGTCTCGCTCTTAGTAGCGGACGCTGCTGTCGCTTTCTGGCTTACACTCTGCTTACAAAGTAAGGGTACGGTTTGGCTGTGGAAACGCAGGCAAGATCAGGGTACCAATCTCTACTGAACCAAACTGGACCGCTTGGTGGAAGCGGGAGCTGAAGTGGCAACTGTTGAAAGTTATCCAGTTTTTTGGAAGTATACCTTCATGGTTAGAACAACCAGGAGATCACAGTTTGTTGTAACAACTACAAAGTAAAGGAGAAAATGATGGAAGAAAGATGGTGTTTCCTGTTGCTCTTTCAACGCTAAGGGTCACATTTTTCACCCCACTTTACCTTGACTTTTTCCTGTTAGCCCCCTAGTATGATTTCAGTGTTAAGTTGGGGACAGCAGCTATGAGAAAACAGCAGGAAAATGAACCGCAAAGCGAGCCTGCAGGGGTATTGATGTTTATATCATGCAACAGGTACATGACAGGTGCAATCTTCTTCCATACAATTAAACTGTTTTTATAATGATTTCAGTGTTAAGTTGAGTTCTTTTCCACTCTTTTGTTGATACTGTGGATACGTCAGATAACAGTAAACATTGAAATGAAAGCAAACCTGTCATTATAGTGTCAGAAATTCTCAGGAGCTCAGGAATGTGAATTGTTTGACTGTTGTTCCCAAGATTTCTTGACTAATGATTGGCAGTTAATGCAGCAGGTGTTTTTCATTTAACTGTCACATAGATATAAAAGCATATTGGCAACAGTCCCCCCCCCCCCCCCCTCCCCCTCCCCTAACTGCAGTTTATCTAACCAGTGTGTTTTTCATTTTTCACAGGTGGAATGTGGTGGGCATTCAGGGCTCTTTGATGAGTTACTTCTCAGAACCAATCTACTTCTCCAGCATCATCCTCGGCAGTCTCTACCACGCTGACCACCTCTCAAGGGCCATGTACCAGCGCATCGCAGATATCGAGGACCTGCCACAGCAGTTCACTCTCAACAGGCCTCTACTCAGCGGTGAGCAAATAAATAAATAACTGCTCCCTCTGGTACAATTTCGGCTAAGAGCTCTCAGATGTAATTGCATGATTCTATTTTGAGGGAATCTCCATGTTTATCTCTGCCAGTCAAACTCAAGCTGTGTAAATATCAAAGAGGAAGATGCTTATGCTGATCAGTAAACACATCTATCCATCCTCACTAGTCAGTCCACAGCAGGGAGACAGTTATTGCTTCTCTCCTCTGTTTGGTCTGAGCTGACATTTACCTTCTTCGTGTGGAATTTGAATAGCTTTATCATTTTCTTTGTAAATGTTTTGACCTTTTTGTATAAAGGCCATATTTACGTCGCACTCAGTCTTTGTCCTCTGGTTGCTCTATTTGTTAAACATTAGCATGTATCAGTATCAGAATCAGAAACACTTCATTAATCCCAGGAGGAAATGGAGGCGTTCTAGTTGTTCCTCTACAGAATAGAAATATGGAGAAAATAGGAAATAAATAGAAGTCACATTTTAAATACAGTTAAATATTCAACACAATATATATGAAGAAATACGAATACATCAGAAAAACACGTGGGAATTCCACATTTTTAATTTATACATTTAGATAAATGGATTAATATGTGACTCTAAGAAGTTTTAGATTTCTCAAACCTTTTTCTAAGCCTACAACCTACAGGGCAAGTATGACTTTTGAATGCCTAGACCTTTCTACCTATAGCTAGCTTTTGCTAATCCCGTCTCTCGAATGAAACACACACAAAGCCGCAGATTTACCAATGAAACTGAAAGTCCTGGTTATTTATTAAACAACAGGTTAACCAGCAGTAAATTAAATCATAATTTCAGGAGTGTTATTTTCTCTGACTGAATGGCGAACTGTCAGCTGCAATTGGCTATGATTAGCTAACTGACTTTACAGTGTTACAACCTCCTTTCAAAAACAGAATCAGATAATATATATATTAATACTGTTTGTAATTAGAATGATTTTAACCAAAGAGAGGGCTTTTAGCATGATGCTAACTATGATATGTAATTTTTACTTGGTTTTATTAAGTCTAAATATACTCAAGCCAAATCGATAGCTAATGGCTAATTTTAGCCTAAACTCTGAAATCTTCCAAGATCAACTTCAACACTGCGGGGAAATGATTTGTGGTAGTTTCAGCTGTTAATGATGTAATAACTTATGACTGGTGTAGGTAGTTAAGCTAATGGTTAGCTTTGGTACTGGTTTATGAAAGGCTAAAAGTCACAAAGTTCTCAGTCTTTAAATGCAGAAGTCTAAAGCTTGACAGCTGATTACAGCAATGGCTACTCCAACACTCTGCATTAACCTGGTGAAGGGACATTGTGGTCATTGGTTTATATCTTATGGATGACAAGCAGCTATCAGCTCCCCCTGCTCCTCCCCTCTGGTTGCTCTCTAAATGGCGGGTAAGGGAGATAATGGTAGGAGGTTATTAACCTTTTCCGCTTTAGAGAGTTTTTAGCGGTGAAGCACTGTGGTGTTAGAGCACTAAGGATTTCATCCCCTTTAAATCATCTGCTGCCACAAGTGCTGCCAAATGGAACCAAGAAGCTTAATACACACACACACACACACACACACACACACACACACACACACACACACTGATATACACACAGTGCAAGAAACCTGAATTTATGGCGTCCATATATCTCACAGTTATGCTTCAGGTACTGTGGAGGCCTGTGCCCTGTGGTTTGCTGGGAGAGAGCAGGCTTTGACCTCAGATTCCCCCTCGGTGGATGATATTTTGTTTCTACCCAGCATGACAACTAGAAAATGAACGGGAAAAAGTTGCTTGGTTCTTTTTGTTTTCCATTGTTTTATCAAGGCCTTGGAGTAGAATGGCTTGTGTTGCTGCGTTAAGCTTTAAATGATTTTTTTTCTCCATTTCAATTCAGTTATAATCAGGAAAAAAAAAATCATGAAAGGCTTGCAGATAAAAGTATGTCTTGAGAAGGATTTAAAAGAGATTTCAGACTCGGTTGACTGAGTACTTTTCAATACTGAAATGTTGCCAACGTATTTGTGCCGTCACGTCAGTGTGGATGAGTTGGCTTGCTGTATTTATTCATTCATAAGAAGAAATTCCCCAATATTCTGTACCTTCAACTATTTTTTCTTTGTTGCCATGGAAACAGGTAGGGGTATTGGAATGGAACGTTTTCTGTGTTGTGCTGTTAAGTCTGTAACACATTGGGTTTTTTTTTTTAATTCCAGGTATAAGTAACGCAGAAGCCAGGCAGCCGGGGAAGGCCCCCAACTTCAGCGTGAACTGGACGGTGGGTGACCAGGCGCTGGAGGTAATTAATGCAACTACAGGCAAGGACGACATGGGCCGCGCCTCTCGTCTCTGCAAGCACGCCCTCTACAGCCGCTGGGTGCGCCTACACTCCAAGGTAGTTTAATAAATATTAGTTTTGGCCTGTGTTGCTATGTTTCCTCTTGATGTTTCACTCATTCAAAATCCACTCAGTGTTATAGTATCACCATATACAACCACCCTTTACTTTTAGATGATTACTCATTCATTTTTTCATCATATGACTCACTTTTTGTCTTTTTTTCTGACCCTGTTAGTTGTCGTCCATCTTGTGGATCAAGATGCTGAAGCCCAGCTCCTACCATGAAGCCAAGCAGGCCGCCACAGAGTACCACTCTGCCAAGCAGGCGCTCATCAAAGCCTTCCACAAGGCCGGCCTGGGGGCCTGGGTCAAAAAGCCCATCGAGCAAGACCAGTTCTCCAACAGCTCCTGAGGGAGTCCAGGGACCAAGGGAACCCTAAACCCTCTCTCCACTCCTCCTCTCCTGACCCAGGCCTGAAAGCAAGAAGCCCCCACCTCCCTCCCCCTTATTAACAACCAGCCCACAGAGAGACTTACCTCCGTCCCGTGTGTCGACACGCACGTGCACTTTGTACTTGTGGAAATAAGTGCGTCGTTTCACAAACCATCCATAGCTCATCGTTGTCATTCCTCAGAGGACGTCTGCCTCACGTTGTCTTTAACCATCATGTTGATTTTTTTTCCTTTTATTATGAGTTCGACCCATGATGCTTTTTCATCTGCTTGTTTTCTGTTTTAAAACTGGAACCATGGTTTTTACATGGCTGAGTTGTTTATGTTTCCCAGAGCAATTCTGTTTTTATGCCGTAGATGTAAAAATTGAAATGATTGAGTTGTGTCTATTTTTCTTGATCGATGAGGGTTAAATGTAGCCTAGAAACACGGGATCTTTGTTCACTAGAATCATGTGTATGGACCTAAATTATATATATATATATCTACTAGCTAAAATGAACCATGACATTTAATTTAAATATGACTAAATCTTCAGGATGTAAATCTAGCATTAAAAAGAAAGAGAACAGTTAATATGTGGTATTTGGTCCGGTCCTTAGGTGAGACTGTTCTTAGCCCCTCTTATTAAAGACAAAAATGTGACAAAAGATCGTGGTCCTGTGTGATTCACTGACTGGAAAGAGCAGATTAGTACTTTGTTGTTCTTTATGTTTTTCCATTTCTTCATACGTTTTCATGTCACTCTCATTCCATACTTGAACCGTGGGAGGGGACTCCTCCTCCTCCTCCTCCTCCTCCTCCTCCTCCTCCTCCTCGCCTGGGTCTTGGGACAAGCTTTTTTGGAGTGGCTGCACGTTGTATTTTTTTTTCCTCAATCCAAGCCATGGCTTTGCATGGGAACTGAACTGGGAGGCGTACAGAGTCGAAGAAAAACACGTGGTGGAGAGCGTCCATCAGTGAATGATTTTTTTTGAATGAATGCCAGCATCTTCCTCCACAGGCAGCTTTGAATCTTTGTCTCTATTTTCTAGATTTCTCGGGATTGTTTGTTTCAGGGGGGAGGGAGGGAATGGGCCGTCTTTTTTTTGTTTGTTTGTTTGTTTGTTTCATTGTTGTTGTTTTCTTGTTTTTGGGGGCATTTGAAGAATCGGGGATAATACTGCAGTGAATACCACATAAACAGACCTCTCTCTCAGATCTTGTAACTACGTAAACTTTGTGGCAGGGATTCATGGTAGCTGTCAGTTGAACTATTAATAGAAAGCATGGTCTATGTGCTGTAGAGACTCACACAGTATATGACGTTACATTCACTAGATGCAACACAGTCTGTAGTGATAGCCTGGAATGCTAACATGTTGTAATCCCTCCATATGATTTAAAAAAAAAAAACAACAACAACAGAGGTCCAATACAATAACATGCATTCCCTTTATGCAAATATCTGATAAACCAGTAGGTTATAACCAAATGTTTCAGTGTGATGTCACTTCCTTTCTCCTCTCTCCTCCATCTGCAGACATGTTAGTTTAAAGAACACCTTTGTGACTCCAACCTGCCATCTTTACATGCTGAATGTCCTCTTCTTTGAAATCTGTAAACGAGGACGTGTTTTTCCAAAATGACTTGAGTGAATCCATATTCCCAGCTGTATGAAACACGTATGCTAGTGCGCGTGTGTGTGTGTGTCAAAGCGTACTCTGTGGAATCTTCACCAAAGATGATGATGTCCATCTGTGTTTCCCCTCTCTCTTTTATTAATATCTCGCCCTTTTTCCTGTTAAAAAAAATCAACCCTTTACTGTTTGCTTTTTGTATATCCTCTAAACACTGTATTTTGATTTGTACAAAATCTGTATATTCTACCAGTATGTGGGGTGGTAGGGAGGGAGAGGGGAGGGGGGGGTAAATGAATTGTCAGGCTTCTTTAGTGCATCTGTAGCCGTCGGTGGCCAACGTGTATATTGTGACCTGCAATCATTACTGCTGCCGTGAAGTATTTCTGTGTATATAAGGAACAACAACAACAACAACTAAAAAAAAAAATGACAAAATCTGTTACCTGTACAATCAGTTCATCCCATCTGGAAACTGTTTGCTGGGATTGTGAAGATGTTAATTTGTGGTTCTCTGTGACACGCCAGGCACCGTAAAGCATGGCACTAACACTGCCGGGGTTAACAGGCTTCGTCCCCATTGTAGCCACCTATGTTATACAAAAAGAAAAATATGCACTGTATGGTGTCTCAGCTAAAAGTGGCATCCACCAGCTGGCACGTGTGATGTCATAAATGTACATTGTTTTTATTTTTTACGTATATATTTGGTTGTTTTATAAGTCAGCATTAGAACAGCAGGAAGTGGAATCTACCGGTGTCGACTTGAAGGTGGAAACTTTGAAATTTGGTTCCAAAAATAATCACAGAAAATGTCAGGATCCAAAGCCCCCCCCACCCCTGACAAATAGACCCAGACCAAAGTCACAAGCAATACTCCTGATGTCTCCTTTAATGTCAGCTGTCACAAACAGGAGTCTGAATGAAGTTCCCCCCCCCCCCCCCCCCGCTCCTCCACTCGCTGTTCTTCCTCTGTGTTTTTCTCTCTCTACAAAGCTGTCTGAGGTTTTATTTTGTATATTTCGCCCCTTAAGACTGTCTGCTTGTAGATTTTTTTTCTTTCTCCTTTGACTGCACTAACGATGTCAACTGATGATGTCATGATATAAAACCGTCCCTGTCTCTGGATTGGATGGCAACTATCACAGCAAGAACTGAATTGCTTCTGCTTAACCCTTTGTGAATCCTCGATGATGGTCAGTATCCCTTCATGCAGCTGCGTCTGTAGTGGATCTTTCTTTTCTTTCCTTTTTTTTTTTTTTTATGGTGACTCCAGAGTGGTCGATGTGTGTCCGCTCAGGGTTTCAGATGCCCGTTCTCTCTCTCTCTCTCTCTCTCTCTCTCTCTCTCTCTCTCTCTCTCTCTCCAGCTGTCCGATGTGTGAAAAAACCACCGACAAAAATCCACAACCTTGCATGTACTACCAACACTGAAGCTGCACCTCGCATGATGACAAAACTTTTAAAGGACTCGAGTAGATAAAAAAAAAGAAAATAAACATCTAAAGATAGATATATAAAATGAACAAAAAAGAATAAAAGAGTTCTTAGTTTACTTTCGCACACCGTTTGGATTCTTTGTGTGGATGTCTTTGTGTGTCTGAATAAGAATTTGATCACTGAGTGGATCATATCAATACTTAAAATCACATTTCTGGATAGCATCTGTCTACATAGATAAACTGTATTTGATGTGTCCTCAATGAACGACAGTGAGATTAATTGCATCATCATCTTGATGCTGTTAGCCTGTGTTTTTTTTTTTTTACAGGAAGACAAGTCAATGAGAATCATGGATTGATGTCTTTCTCTGCTTTGCTGAAGTAGCTGCTGCTTCGATTATAGCAGGGAGAGTGATGTTATCAGTGTCAGATTCCTCAGTGGTGGAAAAAGGACAAAGATCCTTAACTCAGGTTAAAAATACTTCAACTATGAAAACGTTATTCACGTATTAAACACCAGGCTACCGACACCCCATGTCATTCAATTTTAAATACTTATGCTATAGCGGATGAGCAGCATTTTACTCTTGTAGCTTGTGGAGCTCGTTTGAACTGGTTCGTTTATAGTTGAGCGGCTTCATCCAACCATTTCAAAACAAAATGTCCAAACTCAAACCAACTTTGTATTTATATAATCAACCCTTTCTCTGACTAACTATTTAGTCTTCCCTTTTGAACTTGAGTGGAAGAGTGGACATTTAATTAGTGGTACTGCTGCTAGCCCTCCATAGACAGGTCATATATGACAATACATTGTTAACGAAGGGAGACAAAAGCTGTTCTGTTTCCTACAGTTTCAATATTTTGTTTAAATAATCTGATTCTCAAATCTACTAAGAACTAGACAGTAAGGCACATTTAGTGTCAAAGTACAAAAAGGTAGATGTACTGTAGTGTAAAGATAAACTGTACCTGACTTTCGACCACTAAATGTCCTTTTAAAACAGATGAACCAGAACACACTTGTCAGCAACCCAGCTGATGGTGAGGTAAGAAAAGCAGCATGGCTTTTAAACTAAACCTCATACTAACTATAACTGAGCATATCTTCTACAGTGTACATACTCTAAAGATTTCAACTCTACTTCAACCCTATTTGTCCCAGAAGGGCGATTGGTTATGCAGCAAGGCATTAAAAGGACAGAGAAAAAGACAAAACGGAAAAAAAGGTAAGAGGCAGTGAATAAAGCAGCCTTGGAGAAACAAGAGTAATCCTTGACTGCTGCTCCTAGCAGAGCATTTCACACAGATACTGTAGAAGCCATGTTCAGCAGTATTTTAACAAACACTATTAAAGGATATCAAAACAGCAAAGTAACGTCTGGAGAGCTGTATGTTTTATCAGTGATCTTCATCTTTATCGATTCACCCCTGCGTATTTCACATCTTGAAAATCACTCAGGATCCTGCATATTTTGAGTAAAATATTTGTTTATGATTCAGTAACTCCATAAGAGAGTTCAAAATACATCCTGTGAATGTGTTCCTTGTAGCTGTCATACTCCATATTCAGCAGAGTAGTTACTTTTGCTCTCTGAGAGGAACATTTATGCAGACTCAAATTGCAAATGTGTTTAGTGTCAATCAGACTCAAGGTGAGGTTGGATTAGTCAGACGGGAGCGTCTCATGCATTTTTCTGCTGGTTTTAATCTTGAACCTCGCACGGGGAGTCGAGTCAGGTCATCAAGTTTTCTCTCAGTGTGTGTGCGTGCGTCTGTGTGTGTTTGCTTTACTATTAGAACTGGCTGCAAACACTTGAGAAACGGGAATTTGTTATATTCAATTCTTATCTGAGAGAAAATTGGTCTTTTGAACGAAGACTTTGCTGAATAATAACATTTACTTGATAACGGTGATTTCAGGATGGTTTTGATGCTGATTAGAACTCTCAGGAACAGCTGTGGATGTTGTGCTTCGCCTCTGCTCACTGCCTGGCAGCACCTGGGTCTAATCGGACTTAAAGCTGTTCGTTTGCTCTTGTTGTTTCCTCCTTTCTATCCTTGCTTGTGTTGTTCTTACTCTCTGATGTAAGTCGCTTTGGATAAAAGCGTCTGCTAAGTGAATTGTAGCCCTCTATCATCATACAGCAAACTGAACAGCAGAGGGCATTCTGCAGATAGAGAATATTTCCCCAAGTGTAACATGTGTGTTTGTGTCTGTGTAAGTATACCAGCTGATCCTGCCATCAGATCAATAATAAATCACACATCACACTTTGCTTGAAACACTCAGCCCCCCTGCGCTACCAAACTCTATAGACATGATGAAAGCTCATGAAAAAGGCAGATTGGAACTGTAATAAAAGGAGAAGACCAAAACATGTTAGAAACTCTCTGCTCTTCAATAATTCAGGATCCATCTGCTGAGTGTTAACCGCCGCCCTGCTGTTTACATAAACATTCATATCACCATATCTGTCAGGGTGCAAGTCCTGCGTTTAACACCATGTGCTGTTTACAGTGGACTGCAGCCATGCACATCAAATACTCATGGGGGGGAGTTTAAGAGTTACAAATTCAATTGGCTTGTAACTCTGCGCTGGTGGAATTTGACAGCAATTTGAGCACCTTTTTTTTTAGACACGTCAAACGTTTCCCTTGAATCTGAATGATTCTTGACATACAGTAAACATACTTTAAACAATCATATAAGCCCTGTTTTGAAGGCTTGAGGATGAATGCAGTCAGCTATGCCGTCATGTTGACAATCTGTCATGTTGAAAGCTGTGAAACATCTTTTAATGAGCATCTACCAATAAATATTTAAAGCATTCACACATCTTCACGAGAAGCCTCCTGACAGATTTCTGCAGCTCCACATACGCTTCCTTGTTAACAAAAACCTCCTGCTAGACTTAAAGTGAAACAGAAACCTTGTGCAGGACGTCAGCTCACACATGTAAATGGACAGAGTTTACAGTGGAGGACGGTGCAGCTGCCCCCCCCCCCCTCCAGTGCAGGATGAGAGTGTTAGAGCGAAGGCAGCAGCTCGTGCCCCTGAGAGAAATGACATATCATTAGCTCTGGTCCAGGGCTAAATGGGAGCCACACTCTTTCAAGGCCCACATTTCCATTTCAATTTTCTGCTCAGCAGAGTTGATGTATGTGGCGAATCACATGGCGGGACCACTCTTCAGCTCGGCCCACCGCAGTGTCCTCTTATTCACTGGCTAGAGTACCTCTATGACCTTGTGTGCGTGCGTGTGTGTGTGTGTGTGTGTGTGTGTGTGTGTGTGTGTGTGTGTGTGTGTGTGTTTGTGACAGTGGTAGCATCCAGGCCATTGTCCCTGAGCGCAATGTAAACAAACGAGTGTGAAGGGAGTCTCTGGGCAGAAGTGTGTTTATCAAAATGTAAAATTTAAATTGATTCCATTGTGAGGAAACATGTTAGTTAGACAGAAAGTAAAGAGGAAGCTGTCTTCTGGAAAAATAAGTTATATTGCAGGAGTGAATAATAAATCATTTTAAATCAACAAAGTGACCCCTGATGTCCATTTAATGTAAATACAGGTCTTTTAACAAACCTGTGATGAAAGGTACAGTGATGGAGAACCTTGTAGAAAAGGTTAAAGCTGCAACTAGAAACCACAAGGAGAACAAAAAAAAAAAGTTCAAAAGTATATTAAAAAATGGAAGTGCAGTGAGTGCCAAAATAGTTGAAACACAGATGAAGCAACAGAGGAGGAACATGCAGTAATGAGCTGCAGTGGGACAGTCAGCAGCAGGCCTGAGGTCCCGCTGATCACAACACCATGAAACAGCATTTCCACTGTGAAAAGCATGGCTCTTTAATTCATTTAGTCCACAGGCAGTTACACTTTAAGGCCTGAGATTTCTTCTTTTTTTTTTTTTTAGGATACAAGCTAAGGTCATTCATGGAGGAAAAGACAACCAGTACACTCGGGCCCCAGGAGCTTTGACACAAGTTGTATTGCAAAATGTTATTATCATTTTCAAAGATGTAAATCTTTTTTTTCTCTTCTTCTTACCTTTTGTGTTAATGACATTTTTTCTCCATGGATGTTTTTGATTATGCTGTTGCTTCTTCCTACATTGTGTTATGGTTTGTTGAGTGTTGCTTTTTGCTTTGAGAACCGGGTTTTGCCTTGGATTTCATTTTTGATTCTGTTGGAAAAGACTCAGGGAATGAAGAAAGTCAGAGAAAGAATTTTAAAAAAAGGAAATCTAAGGTAGTTGATCTGCAAAGCTGTTGAGTTCACAAAGGTGTAGTTCAAAAGAGTGCAGTGCATTTTGGCTGTGCTGTGGCCTTCATTTGGAGCTATTGAATTGAAATGCCTGCAAAAAAAAGAAATGTACTGAAAATGTCTCACAGTTTGTCATGTAGGAATCGGTCTTTACAGACGTAAAACTGATCTGTAAATTGACTTTATTTTTTATAATCTAATCCAATTCTACTAGACTTTAATCTCACATCACCTGAGTGTTCAAAACGAGCTACCAAGAAGACACCCTAAGGTGTTCATGAATTGACTTTATATCCACAGTCAGCTGGTAATTACTAAAGCATGTCTTGGGCGCCGTGTTCACACTGATACATTGTAATTCACTTTGAGGTAATGCTAAGTGCGGCTGTGTGTGTGAGAGGAGTGCAGATAGGCTAAGTATAGAGAAGAAAAGTGTCAAGAGGAGACGCAGATTGAGCTTATCTGTGAGCTCAGGCCTTCCTTTGTCACAGACGCTCCTTCCTGATGAAGACTCTTTGAACCTGACAGAATAATTAAAAAGGCATGACAGGGAAAAGCTGACATTTGCATTTTGACCTTTTTTTGATTTACCTGGCGAAAATTGCCACTAGTTTCCTCCAGAGCACATTATAATATAAGCCTGCCCTTTTATATATATGTGTGTTGTGGGTGTGTGTGTGTGTGTGTGTGTGTGTGTGTGTGTGTGTGTGTGTGTGTGTGTGTGTGTGTGTGTGTAAAACTATGTGCTTAAGATTTCATATGCGTAGGTACATAATGGTTCTATAAGCATACAGGCAGTGTGTATTTATAAATGTGTGGGAAGAATAAAAGAATAGATTTATGCCATATTACCCAGCCACCTCTTCATTAAGGAGCTGTTTTCCTGTAAGCGCCTCTATTTGAATAGCTAAATTGTCCGAGCCGTGTGCAAACGACGACTAATAGCTCAGTGCCCTTGTCACAGACGGCTCCACCGCCAAAGTCAAACTGAAGAATCTTGGACCTGAGATTGTGTGTGTGTGTGTGTGTGTGTGTGTGTGTGTGTGTGTGTGTGTGTGTGTGTGTGTGTGTGTGTGTGTGTGTGTGTGTGTGTGTCTGATAGCATGCTCCATAATAGTGTTGTCCTAAATGTCTGTGTTCCTCATTTGTATTTGAAATGCAATGTCCAATTTGCCGTTAATTTTTTCTTGGAAAGTTGTCAGAGGACAATTTTTGAACGTAACAGCCGTCCACGCTTATCCTTGCCCAGTGATAGCTTGTGAATTTTTCAGTGTTACTTCCATTTTCCTTCAGTGAGAGTCAGCGGTATGTAAAAGGCATCTTTACTCTTTGTACTTGTTTTCGGAGAAGTAAATGACACGGAAACCCAACTTTTCCTGCCTTTAATAAGAGAAATGAAATGATTTGGTATTCTTATATCTAGGGACAGGTTGATTTGTGAGAAACTAGTTTAGCATTAACTCAAGTGTCAGGTGTCTAAAAGACAAATTGAGCTATTTTCAATACAATACCAATCCGTCCATCCATCCATTAACCATACTACTTATCCAGATCAGGGTCACAGGGGATGGAGCCAATTCCAGCTGACATTGGGAGAGAGGCGAGGTACAACCTGGACAGGTCGCTAGTTGATCACAGGGCTGACATATGGAGAGTGAACAACCAGTCACATTCACACTCTGGGGGAAGTTTGAGTCACCAATCAACCTAGAGAGCGTGTCTCTGGAGCAGTTAGATCATCTATGCTGGGAGGTCCCTGCCCGGCCAAGGATTCAAACTAGGAACCTTTTTTTTTGCATGGCAACAGCACTAACATCTGCCCCAAGGGTTCAGGCAGCCCCCACTCCCAGTCAGGCAAAGTTGAATTTGATCAGAGGACTGTGTGATGAACATAAAGGAAAAACAGAGACAAATACATCACTTTCCTACAGTCACCATCAGACGATGGAATTTACAAGTGGTTGCTGGAGAGGTGTCTTTCTGAGCACCCTGCATGAGGTGCCTTTGATTAAGGCATCGGACCCTCAATTGCCCGAGGCGCCGATCCCTGTGCAGCCTCCTCACATCCATCCATTAGTGAATGTCCATTGGATCCTGTATGTGCGTGAATGTATGTGGCCTGTGTGTGTGTGTGTGTGTGTGTGCGTGTGTGTGTGTGTGTGTGTGTGTGTGTGTGTGTGTGTGTGTGTCATGTTCCTGAACAAAGTTTAAAAAAAAAAAAAGTAATTTCTCTTGGGAATATTAAAGTATATCCTTTTCTTTTTTTTTCTTCTTCAAAAGGAATAGGAGAGTTTGATGAGATTATTATGAAGATTGTCTCTACCTCTAATAAGTTATATTCCAGGAAGTCACTTCTTCCAGACAGGAAATAGTCCAGCACACTTTAAAAAACTATGACAGCATTTTTTTCTTTTAAGTTTTTGTTGAGTAGAATATACAAAATGATGTGTATTTATTAGTAACCTAAAGAGTTTCTGACAGGTGGATAATGTTACCTTTGGACAGAGGCTAACTGTTTCCCATTACTTACACTTTTTATGCTAACCTATGCTAACAGTCTCCTGCCTGTAGCTTTATATTTAGAGGTCAGACCCAGACACTGTGACACTGAAGATATTCTCATTGAACTATACCTACCTTTTTAAAGAAAAAGTATAGTAAATAAGATTAAAAAACAACAACTTGCAAGATGAACCTTTGTTGTGTGTTTTTCTGTTTTAAATGACCATGCAGTTTATAAGACAGCATCACCTCCTTTACACTGTGATGGCTTTATCTGCATATTTATCTGACTTTGTGAGATAGTACACCATCATTCTGCCCTTCAGTGGGTGTGTGACTCAAACGAAACACCTCCGAAATGTGATACTGAAGTCCCAAACAGTCCCCTCCAGACTTCTGTTCAAGGTTAGGACCGGAAACAGGAGATTGGCATTCTGGGATCCGGTTTGATTTAAAAAAAGACACCTTCAGATTTGCAGCAGGTGGAACAACAACCTCACATTCAAGAGAAACCTGACAGTTATGTCATGATTGAATAAAGCTATAATTTGTTTGCTTTTAATGGTAGGCATACTGTGCTTTAAAATTGCCAAGTGATCTGACAACTTGTGGAGGAATGAGTTTATGAAATGCGTCTTGCTGCAAATTCCTTTCACAGAGCTCTAAAACAGCTCTGCGGTGAGTTGGACAGGGAATTATTAGACCAAGGATTCAGGAAAGTCTGTGTATAAAAAAAAAAAACACACACATCTGAAATAACCCAGGAGTGTAAGCCCATGAAACCTATTTCTGGAGAAAAGTAGTTTGGGAAAAAGTTGGGAAAATCTCTGCAGAAGTTTCTGCAGAATCATCTTGGGTCCATCTGAAAGAAAGAAATCTGAAAAACATGAGAGGAGAGCAGGAACACAATAGCTTCAGATATCTGCACTGACAGGGAAAAAGAAGCAAATGCAGGAGATGTTTGAATAATTCAATCATTTCTCAGTAGATGTTAAGAGATATAACACCAAGGAAATTTAGATTACTGACCTATTTCAAATGTTTTTGTTTCAAAGAAATGTAAAATAATTAGGTTGGAGGATGCATCTGATTAGCTCTAATAAGGCTTTTGGTTGAGAGCTAAGACTGCAGTTGCAAGTTTGCAGAATCGTTCTGATATATTATGTGTGTACCAGCGCCCAGTCAGCGGACTTTTTACTTCAAGAGGTGAAGGCACAACATGCTCACCACAGTGGGATAACAACAATTAAAAGGAGCTCATTAATCGTAGCTATGACAGCAGTAAACTGCATGAGGGCTATTTGTGGCAGTTCAGCGTTGGCCCATTCTGTGGAGGACTGAGTTATTTAGAGATGTTTATGTTTCACAGTAATCACGGATGAACTGAAGAACAGCAAGAGAAACCTAGATTCAACCTGAGGACAAATGTACGTCTTTGGACAACTGTTCAGGGACTTTAGATCAAATGCAAGAACATAAAGACTGTCAGGCTTCAAGAGAGAATCTCATCGTGCTACAAATAATTATAAACAAACCGTTCAATTTTTCACTAAACAGTTTTTCAAAAATCCATACAATGCAAGATTACAGTGTCGTTTCTATGGGACATGAGTACAATTGCTTATGCTTCAAACTTAACCATCTTCATACAATGTAAGTAATTAAACCAAAAGTATATCCTAATCGACATGATTATTATCAAAATGATTAGTGGAAAGAGCCAGAGCATCTTAAGACATCAATACTATGCTGCCCTCTAGTGGTTGAAACATATCATTTTGGGATGGTTTTGTTTCATTTTCTTGTTCATAAGTTTTAAGACTTCACTTTCCTGCTACGACATGTACAAAACAGAACTTTGCTTCTACAAAGCCATCGTCAGTGAGGATCAATTATTTGTTTTTGAACCCCTTCATCCAGATTCTCTGAGGAAGAAATGAAGGGCAGCCGAGGCTCAGTCGCAGAGTCTCTCGACCAAGGACCACAGCTCCTGCAGTCACATGTTTGAAATGTCTTTGTGCAAGACACTGAACCCCGAGTTGCTCTCGCTGCTGCATCAGCAACTTGGAAATGTGTATGAATGGATTAGTTAATACTGGTGGAAACTTTACATAGCAGCCTCTGCCATCAGTGTGTGAGTCAATTTACCATTTACTCTGAGAAATGTTCTCAAAGTACAACTCCATCAATTTGAACTTTTATCAATTATTATTCATTTTTAAAAGTCCAGTCTTAAATATAATAAAAATAAAACTGACAGCAGAAAAAAACAGCTTTTCTCATCTCAAAATAAATCTGTTATTTATAAAAGGTTGCTAAATATTTAGAAAAAGCTCTTAATACTATATTGGTACCAATTGCCTTTATTATGAACAAAAATGTAGGAATGAATTCAGTGTCAGCTTCTTAAATATATAAATCATAAAAGTATTGTATTCTTAATGTCACTGAAAAACGACAAATCATGAAGTTTAGCACCCTGCTCACAAAATCTCCAATACCCCAAGGTTTCCATCAGCAGGATTTTTATGGTGTAAAAAAAAAATTGGACACTAATCTTTTTTTTTAATTAATAACTATTTTATTGAGCTCTCAACAAGATGTTTCCATTCCTGTGCTGATCAATGAGCATGGAGCCCAGCATTGCTGAAGGATAGATAGAATCCAGTTGCCAGGTGGAGCCCGTTTAGAGTTCATTGTGCATCAGGAGTTTGGCTTTTTTCATGTTTTTGGCCACTGTGGAAAGAGGGAAGAAAAATAAGATAATCAGAAGAACTGTTTTCTGTTTTCTTTACCAACAAAAAGGTTCACTGTGAAATGCAAAAATGCCCTTTCAAACTTATGTGAAATCAATTTAGTATTCTTCTGCTTAAATCTAGCGAAAAGTATCTGAAGGAGCAGTAAGCAAACACTGCTTGATAAGTCTATATATGCTGGCTAAACCCTGCTCCTCTTCTGCTACTTTTTAAGAGATTCAGGGCTTGATATAAAAGACAACTGAACTTAGATAAAGGTTGTGAAGTTGCTTCACCTCTCCTTTCCTTTTAGGAGAGTTTTCTTTATTGAAATCACATCCTCGTTTGACAAGTTTGATAAGACCTCGTCTTGCTTGCAGCAGCTTCCGCTGAGGCTGTATTTCTTTAAAGTTAATTTTGAGTTTATTTGCTTTATACTTATTTACCTGGCTGGGAGCCTTGTATGTTTCTCTTTTGTGCATTTTTTTGTTAAAGTTCCCTTGAATGAAAGATAAATTTTCCTGGTGTTAATCCAGCGTTCCTGAGTTAAATGTTTATATATCTGCCATTATCTGTGTATTATATTCCAATAAATTATCTGAGTATTTGTACATCAAAATAATCATATTTTCTCTTCTTGTTGTGTTTTTCAAATGTCTAATGACTCATCCTGCACTCAGGGACGTTTACTAATTTTTCAACCAATTAAAATGCTTTTGAAGGTCCGTTTCATGGGAACTTTGAGAAATCCACCAGTTTATTTTTGCAAAGATTTTGGCCTCAAGAAAAATTGTCGAAGCTGACATTTTTTTACTCACTAGCAGTGCCAAACAGCCACACTAGTATGTAGACATATTATCTGTTATTCTACAATCATAGACTGTTTATACATGGACATAGTCTCAGTGATGTCACACGCATTGGTTTCTGAAGCAAACTTTTGAAGCCCATCAGTGGTGGGTGTCATATTGGAAATGCTGTCTCAAACTAACTTTCAGTCAACCTAGTGACAGGTACAGAGCTGGAGCTGAGATGGGCTTTAAGCCTCCTGACGAACGGGTACAACAAGCTGTCTGTCAGTCCTACCCCTTATTATTAACTCTTGTCCCTAATATAATTAAAACAGATTAGTGACTAAAGGAAATCACTCCCTGAACAGATGGTGTCCTATACCAGTCTGTTAACATGTACATTTATGCTGTCAAAATTGACATTTCAAGATTGGGTGTGTACAAGACATCCCCTTTTGGAGCTTGCCTTAAGTGGACACTCAAGGAATGTCTAGTTTTTGGCACTTGCACATTGGATTAATTTTTTACCACTTGGCTCAAATCATTTCCAAAGATGTTATAACATTGTTTTCCTCAGTTCCTTAAAGTGCCCCAACAACAAAAACTTAAGTCTCAAAATTAGACAAAAGGATGTGGGGAGAATAAAACATTGTGTACACCTCCACAGTTCTCCCTCCTCCTCCTCCTCCTCCTCCTCCTCCTCAGCGCAAGTCCACTAACATCCACATAAATCCCATTAGACTCTCTGGCAGACTACTTTCACAAAACAGTTCGCTATCTCTGTCAAAATAGTGAGCAAGGAAGTTAGTAGTTAAACAGTGAAGATTCACGCAGTCCATACACTGCTGACGGGTGCTACCAACTTCCTAGCTCCCCCAAACTGTCATAAGAGAGGGAGGAAAGTCACTTACAAAGTCCCATGTCTTTTGGGTCATAGGTGAAGAGGCGTTCGCTGTACTTTCCAGTAATGTCGTTACGCACAGCTTTTGATGGATCTGCAGAGAACATGTTACATGATCAGCTGAGGAGAGGGATCATTAGCATCTGATTATTTGTGCATTTAATTAAGTTTGTTGCAATTATCAACTCATTGGTATAATTCAATTAGAAAACAGGAATAGAAAGAACTCAACGTCTAAATAAAAGAGAGAAAGTGAAGATCTGTCAACAGATAACAGGTGTGAGGGAGAAATCACATAGCTAGGACCTTATTTAGGACTGAGTGAAAAACAAAGTCACCGTTTCTTTTTCTTACTAACACCTCCTACACATTCATTAAGATCATGTTACTGTATGTACCAGCATTAAATCGATCGATTCTGGAAAACATATTCTGCTAAAAAGGAATAAGAGCTACTACAGTATTTCTGAATGAATGCAAAAATCAGTCCCTGGATCAAAGAGTATATTCAGCCGGCTCGTACTGAGTGTTGGGATCATAAGGAGTCTTCCTTATGAATGATGCTGAAGGCTAAAAGAAAGTCAGAGACATGAAATGTCCCCCTTTGAGAAATTTAGTTGAATCCTAATAGACAGTCTTCTGTCCTTTTTTTCCAACACTTTCATCTAACTTACCAACAAAGAGGATTCTGGGGACATAATAGCCATCAGGGGCCATATTTGTGTCCGTAGTCTCTTCCTGTAAAAGAGGAAAACCGAGGAAATTGTTCAATTATTAGTACAATGAGAGTATGTATAAAGTATTTTTCAGATGGTTTCTTTTTCATGCCAATCCTCTTTGGTAATTGTCACATTATTGGGATTAATTGACCAAATGATTTTTGGTTTATTTTAATTGCACTGTGAGAACTCTTTAGCCAGTAACTTCTCAATGCAGTGGGTTACATGTTTACATAAGTCCTCCTTGAAGCATATGTCATTTCTGCACTTCTTCATTTCTACATTGAGTAGACATGGATGTACTTACCACCACGTTGAGCATAAGGAAATCCTGTTTGGCCATTTTCTGGATGGACTTATCGCTGCTAAAAGACTTCCTCAGAGCTGTGGAAATGTGTATGTTTAGTTTAAATTAGAGGAAAAGAAAACGTTAAAGTAATAATGAAGTATTACTCCAGATAACCCTAAACAAGTAGTAAGGTTGTATCCAAAATGATGGCCCATGCATTTGACTTGATGTACAGGTTAGGAACAAGTTTTGTAGGTTGGACCAACAGAAAATCCATGTGTTGTGTTCTTAGCTGCGATTACGCAGTGTAGTAATCAGTTATAAATCAATAAAACTAAACTTATTGAAGTTGTCCTTAAATATTAGAATTTGATCAGAGTCAAGAATTGTCTTGACAATCACAGGATCCACTTGTTGGCATTCAAGGTAAGCTCTAAAATACTCAGTTTGTTTTCCTCAAAAACAACAAATGTCAAACATGAGAGGCAGATTTTGCCCTGTAGGTGGTCTGTAAGGTTTATGTATTAAGAAAACCACAGTAGAGACCTCTATAGAGCTTACTGTCAGGACACCAGCTGTGTGATTTATGAATATAATTCCAACCTTTTTGTCAGAGCCTGTTTGGCAGGTATCAAGGAATGCACCCATTGTGTTCCTTATGAAGCCAAGCCCAAGTCTGGGTGAAAAGGACAATGCCGTTTTTGCTCGCCTATGGTTTTACATTTAATATTATTCAGCTGTGAAAAATGAAGTTACTGCTGTACCTTCACTGTGCGGGCAGCCTTTCTTATGATGGATGACCATCAGGGGCTTCTGACTGTGAGAGTAAAACCACAGAGAAACAAGTCAACACATTCCTCAACACAATAAGCACAATGATGGGTGTGAATGGAGTCTTGTGCAATATTATCCAAGAGAAATTGAGGTTGATATGCATGCTTTTAAATGATGAATGAAGGACAAAATACATGTTTTGGCTTTTATAGGACATTTATGGTGCTGTATTCCATAAGTAACAGAACAGATGTGGCTCTTGATTTTCACTCCAGCTCCCCTCATCATCCTTAAAGTCTTTTCATTATGAAATACATCCCTCTCTCAGACTGACTGCAAATAATAATAAGGTATGCCATAAAAGACTCTGTTATCAAGGTGTACAGTCTTACCTTTTGGCCATCTTTGCCAGTCCATCTTCATAACTTTTTATCCAAGTAATACCATCCCCCCAGCCTGCAGAACAAGACAGATAAGAATACTGAACTTTCTTGACTTATTTTTTGTTTTGTAACACAGATTCAATCTCTCAGTCGTGAATTCAATTGACTTTGAATTCTTGGGACGTATAAACTCAGCTATGCATGTCTGACAAAAGCAGGATCACCCACCTCTCGACAAGGACTGAGGCGTTGGTGTCTTTCTCTTCTGTTCTCCGGCACTGGCACAGATACCAAAGAACAGAGCGAACAAGACCCAGCGAAGCATCATGTCCTGTCCTGTGGGAGACCTGCAATGACAGTGTTGGGAGTTGGAGGGAAATTCATTGAGAGGTTAATTTGAACAACAATTATGTTTTCAACCTTCTGCAATCACAGAGTATTCTTACAGCCCACATCACAGATGTCTGCCGTTTTCTACTTTCTGCAAGTCTGACTCACCACACAAGCTCGACAAGGCCGGTTGAAATGACTGTACATAAATGTCAAATAAGGACTTAAGAAAGAATTCTTAAATGTCATCCTCAGATCAAATCTTAACATATATTTGGCTTCATTCATATTAAATATGTGTTTGTAAGCTATAGGCTACTTCTGTAGTATAGGCCTATTATTGTTATGAAAATACAGTAGACTAGCCTAAAGGCTGCAATGTGTCAGAGTTATATTATTTGAACACAAATATAGCCTATAAACTACTAAGCATTGCCTTACCTTCAATCCAACTTCAAAAAACAAAAGTGTGAATAATGAAGATTAAATGATCACATGTAATCTTAAATGTTACTTTAGATGCAAAATTTCCATTCAATCAAGCCATGATGTTCATATTAATCATCTAGGCCTACATGTTTTTAAAAACAACTAAGGTTGGATATTTCTACCTACTGAAGAGACGGCTAGATGTCTTACCTTGGAAGCATTAAGCTACAAGCACATGTGCTCACTCCTTTTTATAGGCTACTGGCTCTTGGGTTTACCTTCACCTGAGCTCACTAAACAGGTATATCAAATGGTGTGCTATAAATAAAGAAGACTAATAACTCACAGACACACACAGCAAAACTGAGATCCAGATTGTTTAGTTTTTAGTTGGTTGATGCAAAACTGGTTATTATTGAACTCCAATGTTTCACACATGGTCTAAAGAAGAGCGTGGCTTTAAAAATAATTTAATCCACCTATGGGGGGTAATGTGAAAAGTTCACAGACACAAATTCATTTGTGTAGAAAGAGTAGTCTTTGTGTTGAGTCTGTCTGTCTGTCTGTCTCTCTCTCTCTGTATGTCTGTCTGTCTGTCTGTCTGTCTCTCTCTGTCTGTATGTCTGTCTCTCTGTCTGTCTGTCTGTCTCTCTGTCTGTCTGTCTGTCTGTCTCTCTCTGTGTCTGTCTGTCTGTCTCTCTCTGTCTGTATGTCTGTCTGCCTGCCTGTCTGTCTGTCTGCCTGCCTGCCTGCCTGTCTCTCTGTCTGTATGTCTGCCTGCCTGTCTGTCTGTCTGTCTGTCTCTCTGTCTGTCGACCTCCAACTTTTTTTTTTGCACATTGTTAGTTGTTGCTATGGTCATAAGCAGCGCTTGGCAACCGTAAGCCCTCGGCGCAGGCGCAGTCGTTAGTCATGATGCACTGTGGGATTGCAGAATATTGACATAGCAACCAGGCGACATAGCCGCGGAGTTTTCTCTGCCTGTGTTAGATTTTGCAGTCTCTTCTGCGTTTGAACTCGTTAACCGCACTGTGTCGAGTGCTGCCATGAATGGGGCAGTTGTAAAAAAGACCCATGACACATTGGGCAAGGTGATAAAGAAACCGCCTCTCACAGAGAAACTGCTAACCAAGCCACCGTTTCGATACCTACACGACATCTTCAGTGAGGTGAGACTGCTGTGCTAATGTTAGGATACCGTTTGCAAACTGACCTTTATCACTACGAGCATCTTTGGTTCTTATACATGAAAGGTTGACGTCAACTGGACCGATGTTACTTGACAAATAGCCACGGGAGCTAGTTAGCAGGCTAACAGCCAGGCGTTAGCACGGACTAAGGAAGTTACGCTAAATTAGCTAGCTCACGTTAACTTCGCAGTAATTTAGATTTTCACGAACCACTAAAATTATCTTTCGTTGGTGTGAATATTTACAGGGTTGGTCAAGCAGCAAACCAGTAAATATCAACTGTCAGATATAGACTAAGTTGCTGACGGTGCTTGGTAATTAAAAGTTAAATAAACCTTAAATTAACAAGCTGGGCTAACCTAATCACCGCCAGTTAACAAGCCGTATCTACGGCGTCGTCTGGTTGCTAGGCACGAGCTGAGCCCACACCGGAATCAACAAACCGATGTTGTCAAGTTTTAGATAACATTAACCATGATGAGTTGACTTTGAGTCCTGTGCGGGCCAAATGAGCAGTCAAAAAGGATTAAACCAGTTAATCACAGCATGTCTGTTTGATAATCATAATAAGGATCACGTTGCGTCATACTTAATCTCTATCAGTAGCATGTAAATCATCCTTCCAGTTGATTCTGTTTGTAATGTTCAAAGCTGCTTGAATGGGTATGTCCAGGGTTGATCTTTGGGGAAACTAGTGAAATGGTATCAGAACTCAAGTCTGTTGTTTTACAGCTTAGCCAAAGCAGCTGTCTCTCTTATAGGTCATGTCTTCAACTACTCTTAATTATAAGCACTTTTGTTTTCCTTCTTATTCTTTTACAAAAAAAAGAAGGGATAATCTGTACCATTTGGTCACAGTATTATTTAGACCAGGGGTCTCCAACCTTTCTTCATCTGAGAGCTACTTTGAAAAAATGGAAGTGGCCAAGGGCTACTTGCATCAAATCGCTTGCATTTATTTACATATTACACATCAGCTGAATTAAGCTACTGTTTGTTCATGTGTGAAATTGCAATAAGCCAGTGCTTATCAATAACTTAAATTCACATCAAGGTCCAATAAAAAAAAAAGTGAATATTTTACGCTTCTTATTGTGGCCACATAGTAAGCTATGTTACTGAAAATTCACATCAATGTCCAATAAAACATTAGTACTTTACACTTATTTTTTTGGGCCAAATACATGAGTAGTGGGAAGAGGTGCATTTACTGCAGTCAGATTTATTTTTATTTTTAACACAGACAGTCAACCTATAGGCGAGCAACTGAAAACCTGCCCGCGAGCTACCGGTAGCTCCCAAGTTACCTGTTGGAGACCCCTGATTTAGACAGTGTGATAGAATGTGTTGATCTCCAATTGATTGGGGAATATACAACACTTACTTACACCCATTTCAAACCTACTTCATGTAGATTTTTGTTAGCTACATTGTCTTTCTTTGTCATGTAACTTTTACACACAACAGAACCCTTTACATGAGGTGTCAAGCACGATTAAAATCTGTTTCACTTATCTGAACTGAGGTGAGATCTCATTCTCACTCCCCACCCGTTGAGGAGTCTAGTATTTCACTGTATGTTCATGTATATTTGATAAAGCGTGTTGGCATGTCGCTCCCTCTTTTATCTTGATAGCAATGTGTTTGTCTGCACAAGTAAGAAGAAAACTGCATTTTCCTTAGACGTAAACTATGCATCTATATTATAAGTCATCTTTTTAAAATACTGTTTTTTTCTGTTTCTTTTTCTGTTTTCCTGCAATAGTGGTTTCAAACCTAAACTGTGAATTACTGTATTACAGTGATTTCCATGTGGACTCAAAAGCCGCTCTGCAACAGCTGTAATTGATTCCAAAATATCAACACAATTGCTAAAGCGTACATTATAAAAGACACCAGTGCTGCATTCTAGAAAACCACATGGATAGATTTAAGATATGGATGTTATCAAATTTAAAGCCAATGTTGGGGTCAGCCACCCTACATGTGGTTTACAGTATATAATATAACAGCAAATGAATCAGACAAATGAGTGTGACACCTTTATTTCTACCACTTTCAGGTTATCAGGACCACTGGTTTTATGAAAGGCCTGTATGGAGAAAATGAAATGAAGTCTGATAACGTTAAGGTAAGACTACATCACTGTGAACCAGGTTAAACTGCTAGGTTGTTATATAGTTACTTCAGAAATCAACTATACAACTGATAAGACCATCCTTAGATTAGTGGGGATCTTTTGCTAATATGCTTGCTTGTTTAATTACAGAATATGAATTTATGTCCTTTGTTATGTGTGAGGTCCTCTGTGTGTTACATGGGTCGGTCTGAGGATGTCTATATATGGGGAGGTAATCGCACACTGTGTGTGACACACTGAGCGAGAGGATCTGGCAGGACACGATTCAGAGAGGCTGCCAAGGTGTCAGAACTCAAGTCTGCTGTTTTAGAGCTTAGCCTAATTTAATGCTGGTTAAGAAAATGGAAGGCTTCTGATAAAGGCCGTACAATGAAAGCTGTCGTAAGATGACATTTATTTTTGTTGTATTTAGAAATTGATATTGTCTCTTCATGTGCCCTAGGCCTTGTAAGAGTGGTTGACAAGTTGATTGATAATGGCAGGTACATATTGGGTAGAAAGGACAACCCCCAAATAATTGTGTGTATTGTTTACATTAAATGCTATGCTTTTTAAAACACACAAACACTATCGTTTAGATGATATGGACTTACTTTGAAAAGCTGACATTTTATTCTGTGAATGAGTTTTCTTGATTCTTTAATGTGAGGTATTTTAAATTGAATGTCCCGCCTTTAAAGTAAAGATGTATTTATTATGTTAAACTGACACAGGCAGACAGAACGAAAGCAAGAAAAACAATACTATAACCAATCAAATGAAAGCTCCTGATGGAAACTACAATCCCTGTCATACTTATGTGACCAAATCATAATTGTGTTTAATATTGCTAAACCCTTTGTATTTCATTATTGTACTTTATTGTCTACCTGTGCAAGGGCATGTTACTCGATAGAAAGGCCAGTCTGTTATCAGATGTTATACAGAAGGGCCAGTTGGTTGCACAAGCTTGAAGTGCTTATGTAACACAGTTGGCAGACTTTTCAGATGTAGCTGGCTGATAGACTAAAAGCACTCCTTATCCAGATCATGTGTCTGGAACAGGGCCTGTTTTATTTACATGCATGCTGAAATAAAATCTAAGAACAACTAGTATTTATTTTTGAAAGGCAACCATTGTTATAATTCCAGGTTTTCTGTATCTTCACTCATACTCGAGTAAAGTCAACATGTTACTTATTGGCCCTTATATGTTCAGGAGATAACCTTGTTTTGTAAGATTTCATGTTCAGAAAGCCAACATCAGGTCGATTTGTATCATGTTTATTATTTGAAGCAAATTCTTTTCAATCAGAATCGGTTTTATTGCCAAGTACATTTGCACATACAAGGAATTTGACTTGGTGTTTTGGAGGGGAAGAATCTGTTTTTGTGGCGTGAGGTTTTTGTCCTGGTCTCAGAAAGTCCGTGTCCGGGATGAAAGGGGTCGGCCATAGTCTTACCTGCACGCCTCAGGGTCCTGGAGGTGTACAGGTCGTGGAGAGATGGCAGGTTGGCAGCCAATCAACCTCTCTGCAGAGTGGATGATATGCTGCAGCATGCCTTTTTCCTTTGCTGTGGCTGACAGGAGACAGCAGGTGAAGCTGGGGAAGCATGTCTCAGACAGCTTTGCTGGGTTCTGTCTCTTGAAGATCTTATTAACATCTCTTTCAGTGACAGAAAGAGGTGTCGCTGGGATGTGGGGGGAGAGGGCTGTTGGGATGGACAGTCGTTGAGAGTCCTGAGCCCCTGCTGTGGTGGGGTTGGTGAGTTGTGGAGTTGAGTCGAGTCGTTATAAAGGATGTTTCTGGGCTGTCACATTGTCTTTCAAAGTGACAGTAGAACTCATTCAGGTTGTTGGCTAAGCGCAGGTCACTCAGGTTGTGCCTCCTGCACGTTGGCCTGCGGTGGAATGTAAACACCGACCAGAATGAATGAAGCGAACTCACGGGGGGAATAAAATGGTTTGCGATGGATGTAAAAAATTCCAGCTCAGGGGAACAATGCTTTTGGATCACGTTTACATCTGTACATCAGTCACTGTTGACATAAAAACAAATTCTTCCACCCTTTGCTTTATCGTAAAGTTGTCCGCCTCGATCCGCTCTGTAGAGTTGGAATCCTGTCAGCTGAAGCACAGAGTCCGGCATCAGTCCACACAGCCACATCTCTGTAAAACACAAAACACAGGTGTAGAAAAGTCTAGATTTCTTCCCATCAGTAGTTGAAGTTCATCCAGTTTGTTGCACAGTGAGTGCACGTTGGAGAGAAATATGCCTGGTAGAGCATTGCGTAATACGTGCTTTCTTCAAAGATTTCTTCATTGAAATTATTATGAATTATTAATGAATCATTCTAAATTGTTTAAGAAACTTCCTTCCATTGAGGTTCCTTTCCTTCTGTGTTCTATTTCTCCACTGAATTCTCCTGGTCATAACAGCATTTTCTTTTTTTGGTCTAGGATAAGGATTCAAAGATAGTCTTCCTCCAGAAAGCAATAGATGTGGTGATGCTGGTGAGTGGCGAGCCTCTAGCAGCAAAGCCAGCCCGCATTGTAGCCGGCCATGAGCCTGAGAAAACCAACGAGCTGCTGCAGGCCATGGCCAAGTGCTGTCTCAACAAGGTCTGTACTCTAGAACATGTCATGATGCACACACACACACACACACAAACACAAAGAAGGGCGTAATGGTTAGCTGGAAAAAAAACAAGACTGCAGTTCTCTAGTGGTCTCTAGACAATTTATTCCTCATGTTGTCAGTGTTTTAGTAAAGAGTGTGTTATTTTTCCACATCAAATACTGTACTCTTGAGGAAATACTCTCATCACCTCAGGGAGATCTTTGCAATACTTGAATTGAGCCCTGGAGGAGGAATGTAAACAGATGAGCTTTTGCTTGGGGGATAGTTGTTCTTTAAACTGTATTTTGATTTCATGTTATGAAGATGTAGGATTTAAATTAATTAACCTCAGATTTTATGCATGATTTGCTGTCTGCTTTTAATATATCTGATAATGTCTCTACAGTAGAAAACTAAACTATCAGCAGTGGCAAATATGACTTTTTTAATTGTTGTCCCCTCCACAAGAAAGGAATTTCAGCTACAATTAAGCAGCTGAAATTCTGGAGAAAAATGTATAAGAGCAGATGCTTTCCTTCATATTTAAACTTAGACATCCGTTAAAAGGAAACGCCTCTGCACAATGTGTTACCCTCCTTGTTGAATACACCTACAAGGGTAAATATCTCATCATGATATAATGATATAGTTGTCGGAAGAATGATTCCACTGTATCTGATCTGCAGTTATCCAGTGACGATGCAGTAAAGCGAGTGCTTTCAGGAGAAAAAGTGGACATCAAGACCAAGGCCAGCACCTCCAGGTCCCAGGACAAAGAAAATAGAGAGGGAAGTGAACAGCATCTTGATAGAGAGGTGAGAGACCTTAGCCTGCTCGAAATGTGGATTTTAAAATGTGTCACTGACCACATTATCCTTCATAGTATGTGAAATGTTCTGTTTGTGTTGGCATTTAGCCTAACATGATACAGGCTTGGGTTAAAAAATATGAATAATTAAGTTTTGTTTTTTTTTCTATTCCAGGATAAAAAAAGGATAACAGAGCGCAGTGGGAGTCGGGACCAAAAGGACCCAGACCCGCCCAAAGAACAGGAGGGCCATCGCAGAGATGGAGAGAAAGAACGCCATCGAGACAGAGAACGCTCTGACAAGCACCACCGCAGTGAACAGGACCACCATGCCAAAGATCGGCACAAAGAGAAGAGCCGTGACAGGGATCGAGACAAGGAGAAAGACAAAGGGCGAGTCAAAGACAGGGAAAAGGAGAAAGACAGAGAGAGGGATCGAGACAGAGAAAAAGACAAGGAGAGGGACAGAGACAGAGAAAAGACGAGAGACAGAGATTCTCACAGAGACCGGGAAAGAGACAAGGAAAAACGAAGAGACAGAGACAAGGACCAGGGCAAGGACAGAGAGCAACACAAACATGGGGAAGAGAGAAACAAAAATGGAGACAGTGGCAATAGCAAGGTTTGTCACTTAATCCCACTCAAATCATCAATGTTAGCAACGGATGTCATTATTTACACGTCTTTGTTTTTTGTCTTTGTGGTTAGGTGAGAGTGTCAGAGGAGCCTCATCAAGGCAACCATGAAGAACCGAGCAAAACAGCCAAACCTGTGCCTGCAGTGAGTGTGATCTTTAAGCAGAATATTTTCACATTATACTAAGTATCATTGGGACCATTTGATCTTATCTGCAGTCATTGTGGCAGAGTTTCATGAACTACAAGTCAGCCAAAAAAAAAAGAGCATGAAGTTTGACAAAGATTTAACAAGAATAAAGATTTTTTGAATGTACCGGTAATTGTAATTTATCTTCTGATTTTGTACGTCTCTTGAAAAGGAACCTAAACCAGCTGAAGAGGTATTCAGTCAAGAATTTTACATGTTTACGACAGACATGTTAGTGTTAGAATTTAGCATCTACTGCCACAGCTTAGTGATAGTTGCCTGCTTAGTATAGTGCTTATTTGGGCTGTAGCGTGCAACAGACATGTGAGGCCTTGTTTGTTTTGATTATCTCTTTTGGATGTGACCATTAAGTCTGGTGTGTATGTTGTGCTCTTTGCCTCTGCAGCCAGTAGAATCAGCTGAGAACCAGGTAAGTTACCCAGTGTCTAAAGATCTGGTCTTTAACACCTCTTCTTTTCAAAATAAGACACACCCGCATTGATTCTTTATCAATGAAAGGACAATGCAAACAATGCTTTGTTTTGAAATTCTTCAAAGATGTTGCCATTAATTTGTAACTTGAAGGTTACTGGTCATATATTCTATAAGTTCACTACTGCTGAAATGGTTTATTTCCCTGTATGTATGAGGAGCTTCACTGTTTAGTGTGCATCACTTTTGCAGACCTAAATCTGTGTTTTAAAAAAACAACAAAAAGACAAGTTATTTGTGCCCTATTGATAAGGATAAGTGCTCAGTGAGGAAACCCATCTCACTATACCCTTCTCACACTATTAAGACCTTATTGATAAGTTACGTAACCCACCCCAGGCCCCTTAGTGGCCAACCTAAATAGCATTGCCACCTTTCACAGACCCAGGCTTACTTCCTGGTATAGACAACATCAATTCTACCTATCCTACTGAATGGCCCCTAATGGCCCCCATACATACTGAACATCAACGGGTATCAAGAATTACTGATGACAGAGTGCAAACAGTATACGTATTAGACCCCTAAGTCAGCTGTGAAACAACGAAGTTCACCAATTTTGGTGTTCAGATGTCAAAAAGTGATGTACTCTATTTTTAACCTTGGAAATGACTGAGTTACCAAATCCAAATGTTTGTTGCTAATTAAGATAGCATCATGCAGTTAGTCATTGCACTCACACACATATTAAAAAGTAGTAGTAGTTTATTTAACCTACTGTAAACCTACATTTTTCCCTCAATGTGTTTCAACTTTTCTCTGTTTATTAGTACTTAATAGAACTATAGAATACCTCAGTGTGCCTGTAGCTTACCAAATACATATAATAGATGAGGATGAATGGTTGCACACTGGTGTTTGGAAATGAGTATACCTTGTATCTCTTATCTTGTTGTCTTTTCTTCCTCTCACAGTCTGATAGTCCAGCTAGAATACCTCGGCCATCATCAGCCAAAGGGCAGCGAAGGAGACCCAAAATAGGAAGTCAAGGTAAATCCTTCCTTCAACTTGATTTCCCTTTCATACCCTGTTTTAAACATCAGTATATATGAAGCGTTACTTACTGAGTTCCTAGCTGAGCTTTTATTAAAGCCAGAATGGATTTTAAGTATGTCCAGATTTAGGCTTTCTATTTACACTCACTTGTTTAACAAAATTACTAACTGTTGAATTTAGGGGTTGTGACTCAGCACAATGACTATTGCAAAAAAAGTAAATATAACTAGAACTGACATGGAGACATGTGTCCGATATTTGATTATTTTAAAGCTTCAAGTTTAATTGTTCATCTGTTACATTTAGCTTACTCACATTTCACTTAGAAGGGAACCTAACAATGCCTTTGTCTTTGTCTGCCCTGAACAGATGAATCTGACAGTGAAGGAGGCAAGTGGTCTCTACCTTATCTTTCTTTTACAGAACATGGGTAAACGATTAAAAAGAATTGCAACTTACACACAAGAAGTTTTCATGTGGAGAGTTAGTTATTTTTCTTATTCTAAAATACAATTACAAAAGTTTTGATTCTCTTCTATAATATATAAGCAAAGTGTTGAAATTGAGCACTCAACCAAATAAACCAATTAAATCATATTTAGTTGTGATATCTGAGAAAGCACAGTACTATCTTAATATTGAAAAGAAATGCAGAAAACAAATCATCGTCGTCCATGCTGTCATTAACATTTGTCTTCAGCAAACTGTCAGAGTTCCTTTTGGTTCAAGCTTTACATGTTAAGCTTTGAGTAATTGGGTAACCGACTGTATGAATATGGGAATGTATAGGGGAAATGTATTCTTTGTTGGAGCATCAAAGCAAGTCTGTCAAGTTTATTCATCAAGAATTACATCACATACAGGGCGTGATGGGCTTTACAGGCCTACAATGGCAACTGCTCCTGACTCCGCCCATCAGGTCAGGTGTGTAACATGAAAGGAGCAGAGATTGTTCGTTCTAATAGTTCAGCAGTTTAAAACTCAAGTCAAAAATTGGATTGATTGGCTATCAAAAGGAGGCCAGGGTAATAGCTCACTTTATGTGCCCTTGTTCAAATATGCCCAACACTGTCGTGAACTAGCCGTAGCTTTGTTACAGATGTGAAAACATGAAAAAAGATACTTTGGTATGTTCTCGTTAAAACAGTCTGTCAGTGTCCACAATAAAAAGGGCTGGTATAATTGTTTGCAATTATATGCAAAGCTATGAACAAGCCATTATTTTCCTTTTACAGAAGGAGATGCCCAGTTAGCTCAGAGACCTGTTCCACTGGAAAATGGAGACACCGCAGTCCCCTCTTCTGAAATCTCCTCCAGGTCTGTACAAGCTACATTTAACCTTCACTTGTGAAGCACCTTGCTTGAGGTGCTGTACAGGATACTAATCCAATTTTATTCTCTTTCTATTGGCTCAAGTTGAAATCTCCGGAGTATATGCTGGCGCGTTCAGACATCAGCTCACTCAGATGTTCTGCGGAAAAAATACTAGGGGTCTTGCCGGAGAAACTCCGGGTAAAGACCGCGCGAAAAATGCGGCTGTTTGCGTTCACACATAGCCTAAAGAACCTCCGGGTAGCCAAATCTCCGGAGTTTTTCAGGAGATTTCTGTATGTGTGAAAAGGGTTATAAAGTGACCTTACTATATCATCACGCATTAAGGAAACATGCTAAATTGAAGGGCTGGATTCTGTGACAACAATGCCGCAGACAGTATGTCCTTCTAAGTTTAGATTCCGGTTTGGTATGGTCTGTGTTTGTTTTGACCAGAGAAGGTAAGCGGTTTTAAGGAACCCCCACATTGCCATATTGGATATCCCTGAACTGGTTCAGATACTTGAGTCTACCCGACCTAAAATGCCTTGGCAGAATGCAGAAAGGTTTCAAGACCGATGCAGACCTGGCTAAACACTGAAGCTTTCCGTACCTGTGACTTGGCAACCCTTGTGTGCATTGACTCTGAATTTGGACTGCAGTACAAATTTTAAATGCTACGTGTTGAGGTTTCATATTGCTCCTTTAACCTATGAAAAGCACAGCTCCCATTCATTACTTCAACAACTTAACATGTATTCTAGTTTTGCTTCTGAAAAGATTGTTCACTTCTGGGCCTGAGCCGGTTGGGTAAATGTAGAACATACAATTTAGTCAAAGTCATTTTAAATATCGTGAGTGTTCTGTTCAATTGATAGGCTATGCAGCAGTTTTAGTGTTATTTATGCTGTAGAAAATATTTCCAAACCAGAAAGCTTTAGAGTAAGCATATGACTTGTGAAAGATGTTTAGAAATAAATACTTAGCATGTGAAAATGCATGCAAAATGTAGCTTTTAAAAAAATTTTAGTTTACAAGCCTGCTTCAGTCATATTCATTATCCCCTAATTCTATTGCAACAGGAGAATACCACGGCCTAGCAGTGCTCGCCCAGCCCCTCCTCGAGTGAAGAGACAAGAAAGTTCCACTGATGTTACCCCAGCTGAGAGGTGACTCCATCACACATATTTTCTGGCGTCACAAGTCTGATGTTATTAACACTGAAAAGAATGAGAGCTTCTTATTTGTGAATACAGTTTTCTTTTTTTCTGAAAACAAGCATTTCCCCTTCCAGCAGGAGAGATGCATCACTTCTGAGATTTTTCAACCAGGTATAACTGACACACTGGGCTAACTGTGTGATAATTGTCTTTTATTTCAGGCTGTCAAGTGCCAAGCCCTCCGCACCAGTCATCATAGACGGAAAGAGGCTGTCTGATGATGATGAGGATGAAGATGAGCAATTTGTCGTGGAGGAGGCAGCTCCTTTACTTTCAGATGCTCCTGAGATGGAGGTGGTAAGTGGCTGTAACAGTCCGTTACAGGATTACCATTGGGAAAACACAAGCCTTGTTTTGTAATATTCTGTTTTTTGGTGACAGGAGCCTGCACAAGAAATCAACGGTGAAGACAAACACGGTACAATGACAAATTTATTTGTGACAGTTTTTTTTTTTTTTTTTTACCTTTAGATGAGCCACATACTTCTAATCCTTAAATTTTTGAGTAAACAATCCCTCACATTTCCGTTCATTGTTTCCCTCCCTGTAGGTGGCCTTGTGAAAAAGATCCTGGAGACCAAAAAAGACTATGAATCATCCCCATCCTCCCCAAAATCTAAAGAACAGGTATGTATATTAGTAGTTCTCCTCCATCTCCACTAGAGGGCAGTATCAGCATATTTCTCTCCATAGTCCTTCCACTATCAGATATCTTTTTCAAATCTGCTCCCCAACTCAAGTGTGTTAACCACAGTGAAATGCCAAATGCAATGCTGGTTCTTATCAACAGAAAGATATAAACAAATGGAGGGAAAAGGTGTAATTGCACCGCCTTGTGACCACAAAAATGTTCCCCTTCAGTGAAGCCAAAAGGCTAATAACCAGACAAGAAAGTATGGCCTCTACCAGACCACACACTACTGATATGCACATCAAGATGTCTGGAGCAAATGAGCTTGTTTTTCTGGGGTTACTCAATTATCTCAGATATGCTTATATTATCTTTAAAACACACGTCTCTGTTTTGTGTACAGTTTTTGTAACCAGTTGTGCAAGGTTCTCAGCCATCTCGGGTACTAGCTCTTCTCAGTTGTGTTCTAGTTGCTCCTTCTCATTGTGTGGACTTACAGAGAAGAGAAAATGCAAAACCACTTGTCATTCATAGGGGTTTTAAACCTTGTTTTATTTTGTTGATAACAATCCCTTATTAGCACTACAACATACGCAGGCGTACATTTTTTCAAGATTTAAGCTTTATTTAAGCCACAATAAGGCTTCTTTTTCAAGGTGACTCATTGCTCATCTATTCCCTTTGGTCAGCTTATTTATCGGCCAGACAGAGAGCGAGAGAGCCGTCTTTCATCATTTGTTGCAGTGTGAATCAGTGTGAAACTTACAGTTTGGTCTGTACTCCATGGTGTGAGGTAGCACACTGTCTGCTTTGGGTGGTCCTCTGCACTGAAGCATGCTCTCCCAGCATCCCTTCCTCGCTGACCACCCTGACTCTGATGGATGAACTGTTTTGGGCTGTCACTCGTGCAGAAAGGCCCCTGATCCATCCCCTCCTATACTGCAGCCTCAGACATCATCCCTCGTAACTCACACCTGAAGTTCAGTCAGTGTAGCCACCAAAAAAAAAAGGATTTTGCTTGACAGGGATTCAACGAAGTGTGTGTATAAAGTCATTTTTACTTACCTCTACTTATGTTGTCAAAACTTAACAAACTTAGATCCTATTCAATACAACATGTTTTCAAACGATTATTTTTCTGATAGATAGTATTTAAAGCACCAAAGCTTTATAATAAACTTCAGTTGCTTAATAACTGATTGATACCGTGAATGAAAGAGAGAGAGAGAGAGAGTACTGTGTAAATGTCTCATTGGCAACTTTTCGGTTTGTAATTTAAAACAAGAATGACCAAATAGTGGGTGCCTAGGACTTGTGTGTTTTTTTTTTAATGTTATCGAAAAGGGTATCAATATCATGTGAATTTTACTAGAATCTTAACAAAGTTTAATCTAGTATAGTAACAACCCTAAAGTCTACTCATTAACCCTTCCATAGAAATACACACCAGGCAAAACATCCAAAAGAGTTGAGCTCTTTCAGTAATGTGAGCACAGCCTTGTGGAGTTAATGGTAATTATCTTAACCCAGCCTTCTCAGTTATCAAGGGGTTCAAACCTTCATTTCAGGGTATCCTGTATGGTCTTCACAGGAAACTCAAATGCAGGTATGCCTGCACATAGGACCTGTTCAGTCCAGCCCCCCATCATTATTGGCCTTGCCTCGTCAGCTGTATAAAGAACTATAATGACTTCCTTCCAGACATGAAAGGGTGGAGAGGTCAGCTTAATGGACTCGTTTTTTTCTCCTTGTAATCACGGCAAAACACGCAGGGTCAAAAATGTAAATATTGAGCTTCCTTATTCTATGTGGTATGACAGGTTTGAAATTTCAGCTGCCGCGATTAATTTTCTAAAACACTAAAGTTTATCAAAACATTGTGTCTGAATGCGTCACACACGTCCCTGATATAAGACACAAAATCATGTTCAGTTCTAAAACACTGGCCTTTGTACAACTTTGTTTGTTTTTATTAAAATACTGTTATCCATGATTTTAATTTATGTTCTTTAGCATTTCTAAATACATTTGAGCTATTGTTAATACCAGTGCTCAGCTTCCCCTCTGCTGCACTGATATAAATAAGAGCAATTCTCAAACTGTTCAATGATTGTATTTTGCCATGTCCCTCCACAGTGTGTGTGTCTGAAGAATTTGCCGTATATTTATGGGGATGACCTTCCTCATGACCCCTCGGCTGTATTGTATATTATTCCAAGATACTTCTCTTTTTATTTAGACAGGATCTGCCCCTTGCAGCAGCTGCGTTTTCATAAGATTTTTTGTGTACTCTTTTCCCCCCTTTTCTTTACCCCCATCAAATTAGCCTTGATGAAGGCTTGTAATGTATAAATAAACCCCGTGGCATACAAATGGATGGCTGTTGAGTGAGAGTCACGGAGGAGAAGGGCCAGAATACTCTCTGCAGAATTGTCAAGAAAATAAATACTCCTCTCTGCAGACCTCTGTGTCTTCATAAACATCCAGCGCTTTTTGTAGAAACACAAGGAAGTGGCCCTGTGGCATTCCATTAGTCATATCACTTTTGTGGAGGTCATATTGACTTGTTGGAGGAATTTGGTCAGGTTTACAAAGAGTGCCCACCCAAAGCACCCACAATGTGTTATCAAACCCCACCCCAACCTTTTTTTTCAACAGTTTGACTTTAAGTCATATCAACAAACCCTTCAGATTTGCCTCTCTATGAGAACTTTTGGATAATACCAATTTTTTAGATGCTTTTTCCTTTCAGCTACTAAAGCAAAGCCAGTGGTCTTTTATGAAGTTTCCTCCCAGTTCCCCCTGTAGTACAAGGTCGTGATCTCACTTGTCTCCCAAAGGGGCAACAGAGACCTTACAACAACATCCTGTAACCTCATCGGCCGTAGGCTTTTCTCTCCACCTCACTGACTCCGAGTTATTTTTATGATCTAACTTTACTTTAAAATGGCCTTTTATGAAAAATGGCAATAGAAGTTCAGAGCCAATTCTCATCCTATGCTCCACTTCCTGGCTCACCTCTCAGATCTTCTGAAAGGGACACATTGTTAAAACCATCAGGAAGTGCACCAGTGTTCTCAAATGGACACCAGTAGCCAGTAGAAAGGCTTGTCAGAAATCTTATAACAGTTCTTCAGTGATCTACACAGCCTCTACCAAATCCTATTTCTTTGTTTTTGCATTTTTATGATGAAACCACTGAAGCTCATACAGACTAAAGGTCTGTAGTTGCGGAAGGTTTGGCTTGCTGTGCAACAACCTGCGGTAACCACTTTAGCTTAAACTTGGATTCATCTTGATTCTGGGTGAAGCAGTTTTAACAAAGTTTTGTGTATTTGTCTCTAATCCTTCTATTTTGACCAAAGGAAATCTAATTATTGCACAGTAATGAATGAAGCTGAAGCAAATTTCTTGCCATCAACTAGTGAACTAGTTTCTAAATTAATATTTTCCCAGCTAATGATACTCTGGAGGTTTGTCTGCAGCTGACAGGTTCTCTGCATGCACCCCATTTTTCATGTCAGAGGATACTTTGAAGAATGTTTTCCTCTTGCCTCAGAAAATCCTAATAAACAGTCCATAAATCACATTTTGCACACATTTCCTAATTAAGTTGATTAGGCAGGAGATGACTGGATGAATAAAACATTGTGGTGTGCCCTGCAGTGTCTGAAAAAAGTAAATGAGAACTTCATCCTGTTGTCTCCCCATTGAAGGAACTGGCAGAAAATTTGTAGTCAAAATGAAAGATTTCAACTCTACTGTAGTTGCTATCCAACAAAAATAAAAAGCTGGTGCAAATAAGATTATGGTCTTTATTAATGTAATTCTACCAGATCAAGACTTCTCAGTACAGCAGGGAACTGTAGGTCTTTTAGTCCACCTGCCCTTCGATCACTAGCCTGAGGCTGTGTCTTCCCCATCGCCCCAGTCTTTCATTATTGTTTGAGATAATAGGAAAACCTCCCTTTCTTTCTCCCCTCTCCCCTCCTCCTCCTCTTTGGTCACCACGTCTAAATATTGCTCTGTGATCTGGGTGAGAAAAAGGAAAACTAGGAGCACACGGGTCTCGTAGACCACGACAGAGACCTCCATAAAGCTGTGATTTATATCCTCCCGGACAGAGTGCACACGAACCAAGGGTCATGTTTTCACGCCAAGGTTTTTTATTTTCCAACAGAGAAGGAGGGGGGGGGGGGGGGGGGGGTGCTGAGGTAGCAAAGTAGACGGCAAATAGACTGAAGCCATGGGTCCTGTCTGGGCTGTGCAGACCAAACCACAGCCAGGCAGGCCGAATGAGCCGTAGAGTGTTTGTCTAGCTGCAGGGTTCACAGCGCCCAGTGGAAAGCCACCCACCTTGTCAGGGGACCGCTGCTCCAAGGCATCTCCTGCCCTCACACTCCTAAATCACCACAAATAAGTAACAAAAAGGGAAGTTGTCAAAAATGTGTACTTGCTTCCTGTAAAGAAATGATGGCGGATAATGATGTGTGTTGTCATTTCTGCTGTGGGGTCTTGTCTTGTCAAGCTTCCTTTTTTCAAATTCTAATTACTTCACTGTTTGGTTTGTTTTCAGAGATGTCTCGATAAGGCAAATGTTATATGCACCAGCTGTGCCAAGCATATGTGGCCGGCTACACAAGCAGGCTTTCTGACAGATTGTGTGTTTTGAAGAGGAAGCTGTCATTTGGTTTACACACCGTCACAAATATGATCCCCGCTGCCTCGTGAAGGCAGGTGCTCCCATCTGTGCAGCCAAACAGAATAAATTGGGCTAAGAGTTGAACTTGAAAGGAGGAATAAGTGTAGTAGTTGTTACTCAATACTGTAGTAAAATAACCCCACTGCCACAGCCTGTTACTAAAATAAACAAGAGCAAGAAGGCGGGTGGGGGTTGTGTGTGTCAACTGTATGCTTCTCTGAACCTCTGCTTAGCTCTTGTGCCTGTGTGTGTGTGTGTGTGTGTGTGTGTGTGTGTGTGTGTGTGTGTGTGTGTGTGTGTGTGTGTGTGTGTGTGTCTGTGTGTGTGTGTGTGTGTGTGTGTGTGTGTGTGGTGCTTTGCATTACACACACTCAGGGGCCTTGCGTGGCCCAGCTGAGCAAACATCCTTGGGTTTGCTCCCTGCCAAGGGAGGTCCTTCCCTGATACCTTCCCCTCCTTTTCACCATCACGGGTCTGAGTGTAATGTGGATATGCTAACCCCCCTCTAACCACACACTGGAGCCTTCATCAACCAGTCCCCCTACTTTGGCCAACACAATTCAGCCGCATGTTTGATCTTTATATATACAGCTAGGTCGGTAGAATTCCTGCCTAACATTTTTAGCCTTGAAATCCTAAACCACTAAATGCAGCCTTGCTCTGGTTCTGGCCATTTGAGACTTTGCTGGCAAAGGTAGAATTCCTAAGGAGGGTTTATTATGGTTTGATCTTGGGACACACAAGTGATTGTTGTGTGTGTTCATACAGCTGTTTGACACCATGTGTAGTTTGAATCAAGCAAATTATATGAAAAGATGCAAGTCTATTTCTGTGCCAAATTCTCCAAATATATTTCTAAATATTTATTTGTATTCTTTATAAAGTGATGGCTAGAGCTTTTTTAACCCCCAAATCTCCCCTATTGTTTTCTTCAGAACGTGGTGTCCGAAGCAGCACAGAAGAAGGAGCGGGACATGGTGACGCGAGAGATAGAGCGGCTCCGCTCATCCATCCAGACGGTGTGTCGCAGCACCCTGCCTTTAGGTAAGATCATGGACTACATACAGGAGGACATGGACGCCATGCAGGCTGAGCTGAACACCTGGCGGAAGGAGAACAAAGAACACGCACAGGCCTTGCTGCAGGAGCAGAGGTGGGTTTGGAACATAAACAAAATGTTTTAAGTTATATGTTGTTTAATATTTTTTATTGAAGGCACTAGTTCATATCCATATACGTTTGATATTCCTGTTCAACTGCGATGTGACTATGTGAATGTTTCATTTAAATATCTATAAAGGTATTTGTATTGCAGGTCCCTGTGGACATTTTCTCATGTTTTCTTTTATTATGCTGTTGTATGGAATTGATCATCCCTTCTGTGGTTTTGTAAGTGTGTGCTTTGTACGTGTGTTTCTGCTGCAGAGCCACAGACAGGGCAGTGGAGCCTCTTAAGGTAGAACTAACAGAGCTGGAGCAGTTGATCAAGGACCAGCAGGACAAGATTTGTGCTTTAAGATCCAACATACTAAAGAATGAAGACAAGATTCAGAAAATGGTGACTGGAATCAACTTCGCCTCCAAATCCTGAAGTGAGGAACAAGGTCTCTGATATTAGATTTTTGTTTTGGTTTAAATGCACTGGAGGTTTAGGGGTGAACAATTTCTTGTTCATAAGGATGGAAAGACTTTCCATTTTCTTCTTGGAGCTAGTGGGACCAAAACACTGCACTTTTAGGGGTTTTGTAAAAGATGGACCCAAATGCATATCAAACATAATCAGTCAGGTAAAGTGAGTAAGTAAAAGCTTTTGCTTTTCCCAATCTAACGTCTGCCATGACTGAAGGTTAAAAAAAAAAAAAACCTTCCTTCTCCGCACACTTACCTTACCCCGTCTTTCTCCCTCTTACTGTAACAGTGCCTTTGTGGAAGGAGCTGGTGCACAGCCTGCGACTTGAATGTTAGACTAGACTAGATAGAACTATTTAATACTGGGTCACTTCATAAAGTTCATATCATCCAAATATATACAGTAATAACATGACAGTCTGTTTTGCTGTACACACAGCGATCACTGGACACAATTTTAAACCTAAATGTTTGTTTTATTAATGACCATTGTGGGAAAAGGTTATCTAATGTGTGGCACTTCTTTTAATTGCCTCACTTCTTATGTTGCCAGGTAGTAAAGACTATGGAATAAGTCGTTACTGAACAAAAGGGTACAAAGCAGGCTTTACTGTTGTGGTGATCAATGCATGTGCTTTAATGCTATTGGACTAGCTACAACACCATTATTCAACTCTCGCACATGCTAACAATGTGACATTTAGCTGGTTGATTAGAGCAGGAAAGTGGCTTCATGGATGGAAATGTAAACTTTATAATTGGGGCTTGCATTCTTCCTGAAACCTTTTTCATGTCATCTTTTCTTTTTCTTCCAAAGGCGCTTACACATGATCAGCAGTCAAACAGCTCGGTGCTTGCTGTTGAGTAATTTTCCTTTGGGGATACTAGTGACACCCAGGTAGATGGTTGTGCTTGATGTGGTAAAGCACTAGTGATAGTAACAGATTATATGTTTTTGTCTTAAACCTCCTATCTTATTAAATAAAACACACATATATCATATGGTATGGTACTTTTAAGGAGAAGTAAGTGTATGTCCCCTCACTTACAGAACAGCCACCATTATGACGATCTCCACACAATGTTTGTTCTGCAGGATATGCCACTCTGTTTTTGTTTTTGTTTTTGTTTGTTCATTTGGGTTGGGGGGGATTAAGGAAACTTTCTGTCGGAAGATGACTCTTTGTGAGTAACCCCAACTCTTTATAGATTTAGACAAAAAAGAACATTATTATATTAGCTTATTTTTGGATTATAAGAATTTGCTTAACAGATGTAGCTTGTATGAAAATTTGAAGCAATACTTGACGGATAACTTCAGTGAATGATTGGAGATGGAAAAGTGAGTCTGAAAGTCACAGTTTTCTTCACAATCCCAATAACTCCATCATACTGTTGTGAATGAATTCTAAAGAACACAAGCGAAACTTGTCAGTGTCATTGAGGCCCTTCTCACCTTCTTGAAAATGCAGTCCCCGTTGTTTAGTTGTTAGTCTAAAATCTACTTTAAAGTCTGTGAGTACTTTAAAACTGCAGTTGCTACCTCTTTCAGTTCCTCTGCAGATTTGTGTCCCATGAGATGATGACTGCCGTTGTTTACAGGGAATTATTCACAAACACTTGCCATGACATCCAGGTTGGATTGATGAATGTAATCCAGGACTTTCCAAAATGTTTTTATTTTTAAATGTAATGGAAAGTTGTGACTAAAGTAGTTAAAATTCTCTGAATGTGATATTCAAAGTCACACATTTTGTACACAAATATGGTTTTCCACTTACATGGCACTGTGTTTTTCTCCTTTTGATACATTTATTGGATGATTTATTTAAAACCATAGGCAGGAGCGTTAGATAACACAGGTTACAATATGTGAGGAAGCTGCATGGCTGGTGAATTTCATGAACAAAATGTAGAACGAGGAAAAGTTCTGCACCCCAAAATGACACTAAGTGTAAACACTTACACTACATTTTAAGAACAACTGGTTATGAAAAACCACATTGGCATGAATATATTTAGAAAGAGTTAATGTAATCAAAGACAACCAGTGGTTACCAGTAGGCAGACTTTTGTAGGGTCTGACTTTTTATTAAGAGGAACTCTGTTATAGACTTGTTAAATAAAATGCTCTCAGTTTTGTTAGATATTTACTATCTCAGTTCAACAGTCAAACTGTACTCTTCTTTAGTCTGACTTTACTCCATTTTCACGTCAGTATTATATTTAGTCCATCAAATATAAACGTGAACAGTTTCCAACCCTATATGTTCAATTTTGAGAATCTTAAAAGAAAACTCCTGGAAAGGTGAGAACTTGTATGTTTAATGTGTCTGATATAAAAGCACTATTTACACTGTAAACAATTTGTATCATATCCTCTGTTTGTCTTTAAAGTGTACATAATGTATATGTGAAGACTGTATCATAGCTAAATGATTCTATAATTTTGTAGTGGAGTGAAATAAATGGTTACATTTCAATAATCATCTGTCTCTTTTCTTCCTACAGTCTAAAGCCTCATAATGAAAACTTAACAAGAGGTCTGTGTTGCTGCCTTCACAATATTTGCAGGATGACGATTGTTCCTTTTGAGATTCTTTTTTTTTTTTAGGTTTTTATTCAAACTCCCTGTGACATCTGGCATGGTGAAGTCACACTCCCAAAGAGTTTCACTTCTTTTGAAGCCAATGTGACATGACAGAAGTGAAACATTTAACTGTATTCTTTAGACCCTCAAGTCATATTAGCAGAAACCTTTTCTCTGGCAAGCAGCTGAAAGCCACACAAAGTGTATTAGGAAGCAGCATCAACATTTGTCATGCAGGTTAGAGATTTAGCCGAGGGCTCCTTGCAGACGGCACGGACACCTGCTTCAGCAAAGAACTGGCCCCAGACTCAACAGGTGGATTAAAAATCAGCATGGTCCATGGAAAGGACGGCTCCATTGACCCCTCTTTTCTCTTCAAACTCAGAGGTACTTCAAAGTGAAAGTGACTTAAGCCATGATTGCCTCTTTAAAAAAGCCTATGTTGATTTTTTCCTTTTGATTTTAACAATTGATCATGCTGCTAATGAGAGACTCAACTTTTCCTCATGTTAGGCCAAATGAGAGGGCCAATGACTTTAATATTGAGCATTAACTACACATGGGCTGACTTTTGATTGGTCAAAAATCCCTCTATAATCTCACTCGTTTACAATCAGCTCTAATAGAGAACCTTTGTAATGGTTACTGAGTGTTGTCATTAGTTGGATGAGCTTCCTACCATGTTTCCAGGTCGATTTAAAAAATTGAATTTGAACCTGGTTACATTATTAGGCTACAAGAGACACTGTATAACTCAAAACTACTGCTAGATAACCTGGTACAATCATATCTTTTCAGAACAGTCTCCTTAAGGCAGTGTGGACCAGCTGATATTTTTTTCGATCACCACCAGGGCTTCAGTGTCAAAGGTTTATCTGTCATTAGACAGTACAGACCATTGGCTGCAAGCCTCTCTGGTCTTCGTTACTGAAACAAAAATGACTCACCATGATTTAAAAGTCAGAAAGAGGGTTCACAAAATATGAGAGATATATTCAGTACTGAAGAAGCAGAGGATTATCTGGAACAACTTTGCCAACTACCAATGTGCATGAAGAGTGAAAGGCTTGAAGAGGTCAAAAAGATCCAGCAACACTTTTAGTACAAAGATCAACTTCAGTAACATATATATAGATATATTCAGTACAACACACATGCAACCAGCAGCTGAACAGAATCCATAATAGGCCTACTTGTATAGATTACATGGAGATAGCCTAACAGTCTGTTGGAGCTTATCATTTCTGAAGTTCAGTCTCTCACTTAGATTATGAGCAAGAATGCACATCAGACATCATGATAAACCTCAGATTTAGATATAACTGACTTATCTTGAGTACATGTTCCTTTCTGTTTCTGATCAGTTTTGACATTTTATTGGCCTCCATCCTCCTGTATCTTTATCTTTACTAATCAAATACCACATAAGTATACTATTTAAAAATCATTAAAAACATACAAATACTTATAAGGAAGTTAAAAATCGACAAATTGGGAAAAAAAAGTAATTTATTGCAAAGCTGCAAAACAAATAATATCGAATCTAACAGTTTTAGTTAAAGTTTCTCCAGAACTTTATTTTGACTCTGACTTCAGTAGGACTTTGTCTATATTATGAAAATGTCTGTTTTAATATAAGAGAACAGTTGTTGTTTTTTTAAATTTGGTCATGTTTTCATTTTATTTAAAATATCTGTAAGGTCATTTATTATTAGTCACAATACACGGTGCTTTGTTTAAAGGGACATTTCCCCTTTAAATCCGTCCAGCTGAGCGCAGACAGGAAGTAACGCAGAGGACTGTGCGGTGGCCGTCATCAACACAGTCACGTTTGTTGATGTTTATGTCTCTGCCCTGAGTTAGGTTGTACGAAGAAACCAGTGTCAATCTAATTTGAAAGCACTGTTTTCAGTTGGACGTCGTGACATTTCAAGACTATGGCGGACGGTCAAGAGGCTGATGTCGACGACCCGCCCAGTATCAATTTCCCACCGCTCATCACTGTGTCTGATCTGCCAAATGCCACTGCTGCAGGTAACAATGATTCATCAAAGCTGTAAAGGGGAGCATGTAGCCTCCATGTGGAGAGTGTCAGATCAGAGGACAGTGGGTACAAAAACACGCTGAGTTCATGAGCATGGCAACAATAATAGATGTTGTGTTATTGAGGCTGATTCATGTAATAAGGTGTGGCTCATTATGGTTAATGTGAGTGTGTTAAAATATGTCTGGACTTACAGAGGTATGCATACGAAGCAGTGGCCCACACTGCATCTGTAATATTATTATAGCCTATTAATGATGTAGGTATAATAGATTGATAATTAGAGCTTCTAAATAACATCAACTCCTGATCAATAACATTCAACGACACCACAGCCTGGCATTCATTACATTTTGGTTTGGTGTGTTAAATGCCTATGTCAGAGGGTCTCAGATAACTCATTTGTGGGTTTCATAAGCTCACCAGAAACAGAAGAAGTTGTTATATATTATATATACAGTTTCCTTCCACAATCAGTCACCCTTGTAGACCTGTAGCCTAATGTGAGGATATGAAGTGAGTGAAGCATCTCTCGAGTGCAGGATTCTCATATTTCATATTAGATTATGAAAACACTCTGGCATCAGTGCTGGGGGAGCTGAAAAAAACAAATATGCATAAACTAGTTTATAGTACGCATCAGCTCTTTACAGATAAACTGTAATAATCATCTCTCAGTAGCGCAGCAAGCCGTGGTCTGACAGTTAAGTATCTGTGTGTCCTTATTAGGTCGTAATCTGAAAGAATGGCTCCAGGAGCAGTTTTGCGACAAACCTCTGGAGCAGGACGACATGCGGCTCCACAACGCAGCCTACGTCGGAGATCTGGACACCCTGAGGAACCTGCTGCAGGAAGACAGCTTCAGACGGTGGGAGGGAGTAAATGATGATCTTTATGATAAGGTTTTATTTGTGTCACACTTTTATAATAAATGAAGCCTTCCAGATATATATATATGTATATATAGCCTGGCCCACATTATCTGCCTTTATGGATCTGTTTCGGTTTGTTAGAATAGAATAGAGTTACTTTATTGATCCCAAACTGGGAAATTGTGGCGTTGTTATGCCCCAATATGAAAGGAGCAGCATGGTTTTCAATATCCTTATACTGTCTGAACCCCTTACATTAACAGCATTACAGCTGAGCAGATTGAAATATTCTTAATTTAAGTTATTTGTTTAAAACAGCCTTTTGAGTATCTCTGCATAGTTATATGGTTGTAAATCTGCACCAAGTCAAAAAGGTCTATTTTCATTCCAGTGCAACAATTCACTAGCTTTCATATCTGTAATCGGCAGTTCACTGACTTCTGTATTGGTGTCAAAAATCCCAATTCAGTCTGGTATATTAACAAAGAGTGTGTGTCAGACAATAGGGGGTTATAAAATGAGGTATTGTAATGCATTTCATGCAACTATTTGTTTTGTTGTTGTAGAATTATAGCATATTCTTTGTACTTTGTTGGTCACTTCATACATCATCTTACTGCAGAACCAGAGGCTTGTGTCCACAGTGCTCTTGTGTGGCAGTAAGTGGTCTGTGGTTTCAGTGTCGAGTGGGTTTGTGTGGTGGGTTTGCTGAGTGACAGCCTGAGAGAGAGACATGCTGTAGAGAATGTGTCCTTCCACTTCTCTACCACTTAACAGTGTTGTACAACGTAACACACTCCACATGCTGGGTACTTTATCCTCATGAACGTACAGTGCTATAACCACCATACTCCTATGCCGCTGGGGGCCCTGGTTCATTGTTAATTGAGACCGATGTGCACTGACATCTGGTTGTTTGCATACTGTCAATACAGGTACTGATCATTAGAGGTGGGGAAAATAGTTTTATGTGAAAATCGAGATTCTTATCTTCTGAGATTTGAAGTAGATTCATAACTTCCAATTTTTTTTTTCATCAGTCACTCCCTGCTAAGTGCTAATGCTAGCTCTTTAACTCAGTAGAATGCCAAATAGAGCAACAAGAAATTCAGCCAGCCTCACGGATGACTGGAGTAGATCCTGAAGGATGTACTAATTCAAAAATAGACTTTGAATCCATGAATCAATGAATCCAGAATCGCTTTGAATCGAAAATAGATTCTGAATCGAATCGTGACCCCAAGAATCAGAATCGAATCCCAAAGAAAGATTCCCAGCCCTACTGATAATGAACCCATGTGTCAGAGCCTGACAGGAGCATGGAAGAGAAGTCAGCACTCTGTAACTCCCATCCCTCAGTGGTTGTTCAGTATGCACCTCACAATCTCTACATCCAGCCAAACCATTATTACTGTTATTATAGTTATTCATATAAACTACTACTTCAATGAGTTTGCCCTGCCCTGTGTATTCCAACTGGGCTTGGTCACTTGTGTTTAGAGCAATATATTTTAGCAGGTATCTGTGTAAATATTTCATTTGCAATGACCGCACAGTTATGTGATATCTTTAACACTTAAAGCTAATTGTAATGCTGTCCATGTGTATTTGTGGTCATTTACCTGCTTTTATACAACAACACTTCTTAAAAAAACGTTATAAAATTCAACCAAGACAATCCCACATCTTGTATTTTAGGTAACAACTAACAACCACTCCCTTCTCTCCCTTCCAGGCGTATCAATGAGAAGTCTGTGTGGTGTTGTGGCTGTCTGCCCTGTACCCCTCTGCGGATCGCCGCCACAGCGGGACACGCCGCCTCTGTGGCCTATCTGATCGCACAGGGAGCCGAAGTGGACCTGGTTGATGTGAAAGGTCAAACGGCCCTCTATGTAGCTGTGGTTAATGGTCACCTGGACTGTGTCAGGATCCTCCTCGAAGCTGGAGCTGATCCAAATGGAAGTCGCCACCACCGCAGCACCCCACTGTATCATGCAGCACGGGTGGGACGGCTGGACATACTGCAGGAGCTCATCAGGTTAGGGTCAGGAGAGGGTCACTCTCAAACCCTGTGGTACTGGAATGTTCATCTGTGATAGGAGCACAGAAACAGAATGTCTTGTATATGGGTTTTCATTATTTCAAGGTGAATGTTTAAAGTCACCAGTGCTCTCTGTTATGCAAAAGTGAAGCCAAAATACCCCCACAACAGAAGGCAACATTTAGACCCAGAGTTTGCATAGTAGGGATTGGTTGTTGGAGCTGCTCCTTCCACTTATCACACATTTAACCTACCGTAAAATGGCCCATATGCCTCAGGTCAGCACAGTCCATAGCAGAACAGATTCCTGTGTTGGTTTGAAGCAGACACTCACAGTTAAGGAAAGTTTAATGACTATTTCCTTCCTTCCTTCCTTCCTTCCTTTCCTCTGGCTGTTCCTCCTCTACTCTGCTGATCCAGTAGACACTGAACCAAAGGAACCGCATTCGTCAACAGAGCTGTCAATCAATGCATTACACCCCTTTTAATAGCATCAAATAAATAGTTACAAGTAGACATCTCAATAAAATGAACACTCAGACATACATCAGCATCATGAGAACAAATTATAATAACAGCAACCGTGTTTGACCTGTATTTTCATTTTATAGTCTGACTCATGTTGCATCTGTAAACATCAAGGAGCCGGGTTTTATGTCATATACTGCAGTCAGTCAGTAGGGGGAGCTCCAAAGGTTGTGGCTTTGCTTTTGGGTCATGTCGTCTGTCGTTTAAACCAGTCTACACCTTGTTTTTTTGGTTTTTACAATTTTTGTTGTATTGTTTGTTTATACAGTGTGTTGTCTCCAGGTTAGCATTTTAAACTACTGATAGCTGTGTGATACAGTGTAACAGCATTAGTCTCTCCTAAGTTGCTCACAGAAAACACAAGAACAAATGATTCCATTATATCAGCAACACATGATGATCATGAGGATTTTGCAAGAAAAAAAAAAACAGTCAAAAAAAACAGGAAAGTCAAAGTTTCTGACCGAGACACATATCATGTTTGTATACTTCTTTTTCTGTGAAATTAAAACAACAATTTATGTATTTTTAAGGTTTAATAAAAACTCAGCTGTACCTATGTTTCCTTCTGTCCAGGTTCCGTGCTGATGTAGACATGGACCACCAGCTGGGACCCCGACTCCTCTTAAGCGCCCGCACACTCAACACCCTGGTGGTGTGTCCACTTTACATCAGTGCTGCCTACCACCACCTCTCCTGTTTCCGGCTGCTGTTGCAGGCTGGAGCTCAGCCTGATTTCAACTACACAGGGCCCGTCTGCCATGAGGCTCTGACTCGCGGCCTGGCTTCCTGCCTGCTCGATGCTGTGCTGAGACACGGATGTGAGGAGGCCTTCATCCACCTGCTGCTGGACCACGGGGCCAACCCGGCCTTCGTGCCCTGGGACGAGGTGGAACTGGAGGCTCCTAATCGGAGGAAGGTGGATCAAGAGGCACTTAAGGTCTTCTTGGAGGCAAGGAGTGAGTACAATCTTTGAATATAGAGGCATTGATGAAAATCATCTTTTAAAAAAGGGTCTCTAGAGTAAAAAGTATGTTTAAAGTAGAAATTTAAGTAGGTGGACACCGGTAGCCTAGTGGTTAGCGCACACTTCATGTCGGAGGCTATAGTCCTCAAAACGGACGGCCCAGGTTTAAATCCAATCTGTGGCTCCTTTCCGACTCTCTCTCCCCCGTAATCTGACTCTACCCACTTTCCTGTCCCTTAAACAAAGGCATAAAAAGCCCCAAAATAAATCTTTAAAAATAATATTTTTAACAGGGATATTAGATCAATGTATTTATTTACTTCACTGGCTTCATATAGTTTTGGTTTGTTGTTATTTTCTCATGATTGCAACAGACTAATTCCTGTTTTCTTCCAAAAAGTAACATCTCAATTCGTCTTCTTCTGCCATCTTGGATTTCCCCTCAGAACACTTCATACTGAATTATTTTTTCTTAGGTTGAAACATACCTGAATTTACATCATTACAATAATATACATGTTAAAGGTCTGTTCATGCTTCTACATCATTTCTTTGTTTAGACCATAAAAGTGAGGGACCAACACAACTAATTAAAAACTCTCAGGGAACAAAGGTGCTTGGACTGTACCATGTTATTATCATGGGAAACCTGACACTCTAATAAACTTCTTCTTCTAATAGGATCAACTTTTGCTTTTTCCCTTCTCAGAAAGCCCGCGTAGGCTCACACACCTGTGTCGCATCAGGATCCGCAGAACGCTGGGCAAAAGTCGTTTTAACCAGATAACCTCATTACCACTACCACAGCCCATCAAGAACTTCCTTCTTCACCAGAACTGAAAACCATCCGCCTCCTTCTACAAAGCTCTCCAACCCAAACCTTCGAAAACACCCGAGGCTAGAGCATTTTTATTATTTTCTGCAAGTTGATGATTATTTTGAAGAGTTTGAAGTTTGAACCAATAGGAGAAGCCTTAGAAAGTCTTCTAAATGTTTGCCTTGTAACTTCCTAAATCGCCAAGATGTGTTCTGCTCGTAGCACTTTTCAGCTAAAAAGCCATATCGTGAACAACATTCATTTTGAAGCAAAACTTAAACAGGTCATGTATAAAATATCCTCTTCGAAAGCAGAGAAACAACAAGTCAAATCTGACTCAAATCTGATTTTAGGCCTTTTACCATCTCCCAAGTTAATGGGACTAAATGTGCAGCATGTTAGATTAGAAGAAAACTTTATTCATCCCCAACGGGGAAACTCATTTCCACCTTTTTGCCAAATGTTCTCAAGTTCCCAGAAAAAAAAGAGTCTCCTATAGATTTAATTTAATCTGTAATGTAATTTTGCTTCTTCTGATGCATCAAGCACTTTCAATTAACAGGAAGAAAAAATGCTGAAACGTGGGTTAGCAAACACTGGCGGTCTGTGTTCACAGTTGTCCAAGGTGGTTGTAGATCTTTTTTTTTAGCCGTATGCCTTAACAGTGAGATTAGGAAAATGGCCTCATAGATTGGTCAAACCTGAAATTATTGCTAAAGGTCTGAATGTATTGAAGCAGAAAAAATGGAAAAGTTTTCATGTCATCGATACAAACTGAAACGCTTCCAGTTTGAGAGAAGTTTACATGGTTGTACTAATGCACGTCGACCTATGAAAGAGACTTTGTAGAAAACATGTACCGCCTACTTGTATTTAAGACAACTTCCTGTTATTGAAACATATTTAAAATGATAATGCTACATGATGTATTTATGATCTATTTAGAGTATATTGCACCAAAGTCTTCTGTGCATGTCTGTTGCAGAGCTTTGCTACTGTGCCTACATTTTATAGGTCAACATGACATGTCAGTGTGTTTGGCCTTATATATCTCCTCTTCCTTTGCAAACAGTAAATGTGCAATAACTCTACATACTCTGCTGCCTTTTTTAAAAATCTTCTCACACTACGCGGGAAAGCTTCCACACCACCAGAAAGCGCAGTGACTCTTCAAAAGTGAGATCCCTGTCCACACTTCCTGTTCTGTGAGTGACCACAAGAGGATGATATATTTTCCTCTGCTTGCATCCTCTTCCAAGATTCTAGTCCAGATCATCTGAGCCAATATCTGACAGAGTCTCTGTAGTTTAGGTTTGGTTCAATTTCATGAAAGAAAATCAACACACTTCAATATCCAGGCCATGGGACCTACATAAGATGTGGGGATGTTGATCATACAAAGTGTCAGCTCATTATTTCTAGAAAACCTCGAGGGACATTCTAGTTTAATATGTATCCATCGTACAAGTTCCAAGTCTGGGACAGTTAACGGATTTTCTTCCCCTACAGGTTATGGAGCACTGGGTTATGGATTAAATCCCACCATAGCTTCTTTTCTGTTTCCAAAATGGGTTTTTAAATATCTTAATTAAACAGTGAAGAGGAGCAGGCTTCAATCAGGAGGGACTTAAGTAAGAGTTTACCAGGATTTATTTGACAGTTTAGAAAAAAAATAAATATGAAATGTCTTTGGCGATTAGACTCCGTCATGACGAGGGGTAGGATAGGATAGGATACCCCCCCTCTGGAGTCTAGACCCTGGTGGTGGTGGTGATGGAGGTATGGAGGATGTGATGAGGAGTGGGTTTCTGAGGCTGGATCTGAACTCTGCTGAGCTGGAGTGGAGGTAACTGGGGCGGAGGGAGGTCGCAGCGATCCCACTGAAATGACAAACTGACTGCGGAAGAGAGAGAACAGATTTTAAAATTTGACTTCAGCAGGATAATTGGTTGAGCGAGGTTGTGGCAGAATCTGGTTGGATTATTACTTAGAATAATCAGCTGATCAGAACATTGTTTAAAGAGGACTACTGTCTGCTCAATGACAGAAAAAAATAATAATGTGTAAACTGAAGAGGCATGATTGTCCAGTATGTTTTTTTAAAACCAGTTGATACACAGCTTGTGCACAGTCATAATAACTGATCTCTGAATTTACTCATTTCTCTCTCTCTTGATGCTTCACTTTATTACTTTTCTTGATTTCTAGCTCTCCTTGTTGTCTTGTAAACGTGATATCCTAGAAGAGAAAACATTACTGTTTAATACAATAGGGATATAGCCTTTCTATAGGGTCATTTAATAATGTTAGGATGTTGATAAATGAGCCAAGATGTCATGAGATTGAAGAAAAGCCACAATTTGGTAAAAACCCAACTGGCCCCCGTGGATAAAGGAGGGCATGGGAACCCGAGTGGAAGCAGCAGGGAGGAGGAGGGCTCTGACTCCAAGAAGGTCTGTGCAAAAACTCCATAAAATGGACTATGTTGTTCATGGTAAAAGTATTGGGTGTGTTTCCAGATTTAATGCAAACATACTGTATTTCAAAGAATTCTCTTTTAGGAATAGAAAAGCCTTTGAACATGATTTAGGCTCTCATGGGGCAGTTTTATTCTAATTTACTGAAACCTTATTATTCGTTTATTTAAAATGTGTTACCACTTAATAGCAACCTGTGCATGACAGTGACTAGTTTGTGTGCATGCTTGAGTACAGCAATGCACAGCTGTCACACCAGGTCCCTAGATGGCACTGTCTTCCTTTCAAGCATAGCAGACACCTCAATGTCTTCCAATATCTCTCCTTTCCTTCCTCTCTTTTTCTCTTCTTCTCCACAATCTCTGCCTTTGTCTCTCATTCATCCTTTTCCTTTACATTTCCTTTTTTTTTCCTCTCTCCATGTCGCTACATTTCTCCTCGGTCGGCCTCTTCTAAGTTTACCACCGAGGTTTCAGCTGTAGGCCTCAGCATGTGTCCTCGGGAGCCTCATCCTTTCAGAACTCATTAAAGAGTCTTTCATTAACAGAACTCACACACAGTCGCCGAACGGGCCCGTTTGCATCAGTGCAGAGTGAAGCAGGGCTTGGACAGCTCGGTAAACCACTATCTTCCTGTGGGGAGTTTCCATTTCCTTGCTCTTTCAAGTCAAACTTATTTTATTTGACAATTTATTCAAGAAGTAACCCCACTATGTTCTCCATGGGCAGATCCATTAAAGGGTTATAATAAATATCGCATTGAACAAGTTTTATTCATCAATGAGATACCACTGCTGAGAGGAATCATGATAATGAGGACACACATACACGCACTCCTCTTTTGAATGCTCAACAGGAAATTCTATTTTAATGGTCAAAGCTTTGTCCATTAAACTTCAAGTCATGATCAGCATTAGCAGAATTTAAATGTGTTTTTTCCTCCGCAACAAAAGAGAAACAGAGATGGTTAAAGGTTTATTTCTTCACTGAGAGTCTGGAAAAGCTGAATGGTGTTGTTCATTCCAGAGTTTTATTTGCACCACAAACTGCAATCAAATCTCAGCAGCCTTTGCTAATATTACCGCAGTGTTCCGCTTCAATCGGGGACAAGCGTGCAAAGGGATGTAAAATGCAGTGCAGCTCTCTTCATGAGGCAACCGCAGCTTTCAGGCGAGGATTTAAAGGTTGTTTCCATGGATTTGGTGTTTTTTTTTTCTTCTTCTATAAAACACTGCGGGGAGTGTGCGTGCTTACGAATACGTTAGTAGACCCTGTTTGTGTAAAAGAGAGTCAAATTTATGTTTGTTTATGTGAAGAGTCACCTGTAAGTTGTTAAGTAGTTCACTTTGTGTCTGACTCTTTATCAGGCGGCCTGCTCTCCTGCACTTGCACCATTTGGTAATTGCCACGCACTTTAATTTGAATGATCTCACTCCTCAGGCGTTCCGGAACTCTTCGTTTTCTCCAATGACCACATCACAGTGTGTTTACTGCCGCCACACACACACACACACACACACACACACACACACACACACACACACACACACACACACACACACACACACACACAGAATCAGGTATTCTAACCAAGTGCAACTCCACATTAATCACGCCTAAACTCCTTTTTTTTCTACCACACAGCACGAGCAAAGGATTCTTTTTAAACAGAATTAAGTTTTATATGACTCACAGAAATTACATGAAACTTTGAGTTCCCAAGAAAAGCAGCCTTTCCCATTGGAGCTCATGTCAGATCAGTTGAACAGGAAATCCATGGGTGTAGAAGAAGGTGTTTAAAGAATACTGATCATTTTTTATCTTTGTGTCACACTCTTAGCCGCACATGTGGATCACAACTGCACGTCCGGAAGCACTTTGCCTCCTTTAAGGTCGTCTTTCTCTATAAACCACTGAATTCAGTGCAACACCCATGAAGGGACTTCCTTCAGCTTTATTGATATACTTAGGTGGTATACGGTTGGAAATATTTGAAGAATTCCACTTATAAACGTGTGTCTTAATTAAAAACCTCAGATGGGCTTAATGAGTCTTAATTTGGCTGTTTTCCAAAAGAGCCGGTAGTTGTGAAATGTGGCCAAGGAGCAGGAAGGATGTGAAGTGATTGCTTCTGTAATTACTGTCACAGTCTGTAACTTGGCTCCCACATCACGCTTAATTAGTTCCCTCTCATTTGAGATATGTTTTGCTATTGCGTGTGCTCAACTTTTGCTGCAAGGTCTGACTTTCCAGAACAAAGAGGCCTGTTGAAACCAGGAGGAGAATTTGTAGTCAGAAAAAACACTTCACCCATAAGCATGATGATGGCAAATAGAGATCAGCCCTACTATGATTTTCTCTCTGCCCTGTTCCAATGATTGACTGAAGGTGCTAACTAGGCGTTCTGAAGCATCATCAGCTGAGAAATATTCCCTGTAATAAGAAATGGATGAAAAATGTAGTTGTTCAGCACCTTATCATGACACTTGTATATTTGTAACATGACGCTAAAATATTTGCTGTTTGAAAAGACTCTGCGCTTCTATAGTTAAGCATATAGCTGTATGGCTCAGGGGAAGGCAAAGTTGGTCTGGTAATCAGTCATCTGCTACGATGAAGGTGCAGACTGACAGCTGTTGGCTTGAGTGCCATGAAAATATAAGCAGCTATCCTTGTTACCTTGGAATAACATATCATTTAAGTGATCCCTGACTTTTCATGAAGCTTTCTTAAAAATATCCCTCTTTTTAAAACTTTGCTTTGACATAAAAAAAACCTGCAAAAGTAATTACATTCTTATCATCAATACTGCAATACTGGATTTAATGCTAATTAGTAACAAGAGATCAAACTAAAAGGGTCAACGTTTAAAAAAACCTTCACCTGTTAGACATTTGCTAATTACCATCAAAATGTTAGGTACAGCCTCACAGACCTGCTAAAGGGCCCTGTCATACACCTTGTGCAAAGTGTCAGTGCAGGTGTCTTTTCTTTATCCCACCTGACCCAGTTGTCATCTTCACCTGGTGTAAACGTGTAAAGCAATCAGGACTCTGAATTCTCTCCCTGTGCGGGATGCACCTGGTTCTTGAATGACCTGGAATAAGATGTGACACAGGAAGTGGTTTGATTATTACACCCAAAGCACACCTATGTATGAAAAAGGGACTTGATCCAACCTCTCTGCACCTGCACCTAGCTTAACGCCCAGATTGTGTGCTGCTTAGCTACAACAAAATGTGGTTGGACACGCCCCAAATCACTTTGCACCACATATTTGGGCCTAGATTGTCAAAATAAAACAGGCAGTACGTTAGTGTATGCTAGTCTTTACTATTTAACCTACAGTCTTAAAACTGACAACAAGAACACCGTGATCCTCCACAAGAAAAATACACAGATGTAGTTAAACTGTTAAACAAGCTCTGTGATTGGGTTAAATTAACACATTAGTCTGACTGTTTTTTGCTCAACTGCTGGTCAAAAACAGACATTTATTAACAAGCAGTCTCCTTTTCCTCATCAGTACTGACTTTTTGTTGTGTATCTGAGTTTGTGAGCCTGGGGATCAGTAAATGGCAGCATGACAATGTCCATTACACCAAACTACCCATGTTTAATTACTTCCTTAGAGCTGAACTGCTCATGGGAAGGATTTTCCGCCACAGAGAGGATCCCGTGGTTAGGAGAGGGAGGGGGTGTCTTGGATGGGGAACAAAGCTGTGGAGCTGTCGTGGACGTTGGGGTTGGAGGGATTGCGGGTCCCCCCCCCCCCCCCCCCTTCTCTTTCTCCTTCTCATACCCCTCACAGAACGGACCAGGAACCATCGGGCAGCTTCCCAAACCGCTGCCTGACAAACAACATGGGTAGAAAAGAAACCCCAGTCAAAGAGAAGAGGGGAGAAGAGGAAAAGAGCCATTCAGTGGCCACCACTGTGGGAATGTTGTAAACTGTGCTTTCTTGAGGCCTTGGGAATCCCACACCAGAGCTGGAACCTGCGGGCATGGAAAACGGGCCTGGCCTGCCGCCCCCAAGAGACGAGATGTCAGATGCAGAACAACATCACTTGATCACTTGGTGTGGGGGGAGCTGGCAGTGACGCACTTTCTCTTCTTTGCAACAGGGGGCCAGTAGTTTGAAAAATATCCACATATTACACAGCAGAGGTTTGTTGCATGAGCTACAGAGGTGAAATACTGCTGCACTTTACACCTGGAACAGAGGATGTCGTTTTTTAAATCAGTTAAATCTCGATAAACCATTTCATTGGAATACTGTCCTTTTCAAAGAATAAAAGGAGAATCATTTTATTGACAGAAAAATGTCCAACTCAGCTACAGTAGATGGTGATATGCCTCCTCTCAGCTAGTTACTACTGGACCTTCTTCTTGACCTTGCTATCGAGTTAGCAAGCTAACAAACAGCAAAGTGGTGGTTGTGTACTGAATGGTGAAACAACTTTACAGCCCTGTTCATTGCAACATACTCTTTGTACTCTTGGTTCAAATGCGATAGACTATCACTCTAGCTTAGAGGTTGATAACTGAAAGAAGATGACGCGACTTCATTTCAACACCTGGTGTGTGGACTGTGGAGCGTTCGCAGAACTCTTAGTACAGTTTGGGTCTGATTAAGGTGAATACATTCAAGAGTAAATCTGCATTCAATGTCAATTCAACTTCAAGAAGTTCAAATTGGTACCGTTTCAGCCACTTACATGTTTATGTGCATTTTAAAAGTCCAGTTTTAGTCGGACAAATATATTAAATAGACTTTTTCTAACTGCATGTAGGCCTACTGGGTTTTTCAGAGGTTTTAATATAGTTGTAATGTTGGCATTGAACATGAAATTAAATTCTTACTAGTCATACAAAGTTTTGTGTTTTCACCCCAAATTAAAAAAATTGGAAAGCCTTGTTTCACAGCCACTTTGTGGCTCATTCCCACCGCCTACTCAACCTCCTTCCTAGAACGGTTTGTTCTCAGTGGATCTTTGTGATCTCAAGGTGATGAATCATACACTGATGATAATGGCAAGCACTCTCAGGCAGTCTTTCCTCAAAAGTATTCATGTTTCATGTGGTTGTGCACGTTAAAAGAGACAAAAGTAGTTGTGTGAAGCCTAAAGGCCCCTATAGGTCATGGAACAACAGTGGCCAAAGTTTAATAAACTGCAAAATATGCATTATTATTATTATTCAAAGATATATACACAAAATGTTTCACTGGATAGTATGATTTTGTTAGAGAGATTTCAGTCCTTAATTTTGGACACATTCACAGTTATGTCTTTGCTCATAAATACTCCAAATTGACTGTGAGGGGTCCCTGTGGGATTTAGGGCTGTTGGACAGCTTTTCTCTCTTTCTTTGGTCTCTGACAGGAACAAGACAGTATCTATAAGAGAGGCTGTTACACCTTCAGGCCTGGTCAGTTTCTGTATATTTTTTCATAAATTTTCATTACTTGTTGTGTTTGAGTCAGTCAGGTTCCAGATACTGTTATAATAGCCTACGAATCTGGCTTTTACTTTGAAACATCGACAGGATCAAATCCCAGCGAGAACCTTCTTAGCACACATGCTGTCACATCTCTCTTCTCTCTCTCTCTCTCTCTCTATCTCTCACGTCTTTAAGATCTGCTGTCACCAGTTTTTCTTCAACCACAAACTCAAAATAATTTTCTACTGATTAAGCCAAATAATTAGCTGACATGAAGCGAGAAACCACAGTTTTGTTAAACACAACTCACCCTTTAGATGAACTCCTGTCACTTTATTTGATTCAATGAATTTCACTGCCCCTGGTGGAATCAATTAGTACTCACAGGAGCTGTATGTAGGTCTGGAAATGAATTGTTAAACCCCATTTAAAAAAAGGAAGAGTTCAATTTTTATGATCTGAAAATAATATTTGACATGTTGATGCCTGGAGAGAAGCCTTCTTAAATCAAAATATGTTCATGCTTGTTGACTGTTCTGCACAGGTTCAGCTGCTAGGCCGCGGTGGAACACCAAATCAAATCGACCATTTCCTCCACAGATAAGCAGCTTCCCAGATCTGCCAGAGCGAGCAAGAGGAGTTAAAAAAGACATTCAGGGAAATGGTTTTGGCAACAGAAAAGCTGTGCTCTACACACTGCAGAAAAAAAAAAAAACTTTGTTCTGTTGCTGAAACATGAAATCTGGTTTTACTCAAACGAGTGAAACATTCTTCATATGGTGTGAGACATACTGACTTGTTTCCAGCACATGCATCAGTGTTTTGCAAACTGTCCTCAGGCAACTGAAAGACTGTCAAGAAATAGAACTGACATCTCAGAGCACCTTCAACAACAATGTAAATGACTTTAAGGGGGTTTGTTTCTTTGTGAATTAACTGAAAGAGCCGTATGGTGTATATCTGCTTTGTGTGTGTGTGTGTGTGTGTGTGTGTGTGTGTGTGTGTGTGTGTGTGTGTGTGTGTGTGTGTGTGTAAATTGCAATCTGCAAAACAAAGAGTAGAACACAGGTCCAAACACACAGACATTTATTCAGCATCATACAACCCTCTAGAAACATTCATTAACGGGTGTATTTTGCATATTTTTACTAACATTTTCCCCAAATCTCTCTCTTAATATTGCAGAATAATATAGGACATCTCATTGCATTTACAAAATACAATAAGATGTGAAATTGTTTCGACCGGACTACAATTCTGCAAATCTACCGATCTCGTCCTTTCTTATGATGCAGAGTGCAGTAATAAGGTCTTGATCCTTTGTGGCACTTGATACATCTACATGCTGATATAATGTGTAGTGGGAATAAAGCGTGTATAGGCTGGGGTGAGAGCAGCAGCATTGCGTGACCGTGAAGCCAACATCCTGTCCTCACTGAATTCCATGGAGGAGTGTGCAGCTCCTTTGGTTTCCGATGCTTTTTTCTAGAGTCCCAGTAAACGGGGGGAATGTGTGTGTGTGTGTGTGTGTGTGTGTGTGTGTGTGTGTGTGTGTGTGTGTGTGTAGAGAGGAGAGTGACTTGATTTACGTTTCTAAAAGTCATCTTTTGCACTGTGACATTCCACTGAGACTAAAGTGAGAGGATATGTTAAAGAGAAGGCATAGGCAGCTTTTTTTTATTGATAAACAGATAAAAGACTCCTCGCTGCATTTCAACCAGGATTTGTCTCCATTGATGTCTGATTGTTAACATATAGCAGTGTTGAAATCTGCCAGAGGAAAAAAAAACCTGTATCACATCAGATATTTCTAAATGTTTCCCTAGTGAAAAAGTGCAGGTGTAAGTAACAAAGTATGAAAGGCTCACTTCCATTTACCTGCTGCAGTTTCAGGGTTATTTTCACAGAAACATTCAACTTACCATCACATGAAAAGTACAATACTGCCAACCATAAACATTAATCAGGAAGGAAAATGGCGGCGGGTGACGGTGGAGGTGCAGCAGCACTAAGTAAATCTCGGATTAAACCAGAGATATACACGGCTACTGATGGTAAACTTATAGTGGAAGATGAACTCTTAAACTTCCTCGTTGTTAAACTTAAGACTCTAAGCCAGGATGATATTGTTTTACTGGCTGTGAACCACTTTGGATCCAAGTGGATTGAGAGTTCCAAAAAAGTGCTGTTTGAACTCTGCCCCAGCTCCACTCAACGATTCGTAGCACATAAAGGTCAACAGAAAGACATAAGGGTTACTTTTAACAGCATTGAAATCGAGCGGCTAAGCACCGAGATATCTGCCATGAAACAGGCCATGTGTGCACAGACAAATATCAGTGAGGAGCTACGAACAGTGACTTCGGATATAAACAAACGCTTGTGTGTGTGATTGAGCAGCCCGATCTGTGTAGACGAGGTGCGCCCCTTTCCCGACGGACCAGCGTGGAGACCCTGAGCCAGGGAGCGGAGAAATCAACTCAGGCTTCCGGAGCCACGGATCACGAACAAACGGACTCAGACGGGGTTAAAGTGTCCATTCCCCGGTGCAGCGAAGAGACAGCGAGCCGGGAAATGAAGAGTGTTATGCCAGCGCAGTGAACCCGCTGTTTCGCGCAAGATGTGAATGTGAGTGTGACGGTATGTTTTTTTTTTTTGTCTCTATATAACCCTTTTCACACATACAGAAATCTCCTGAAAAAAGATTTGGTTACCCAGAGGGACTTGTGTGTACGCAAACAGCCGCATTTTTCGCGCAGACTTTACCCGGAGTTTATCCGGCCAGACCCCTTTTCTCCACAGAAAGTCCGAGTGAGCTGATGTCTGAACGCGGTCGCATATACTCCGGAGATTTCAACTCGAGCCAATAGAAAGAGAATGATGTTTATATACAGTGACTGCCTAAAGTTAAACGGCTGCATTGTGTTTTCTGTTCGTCAGTATGTTGTTCTCCACTCTTTTGTGGATGTTTTCATTCCACTGGATTTCACATAGCATTGATATAAAGGTGAATATTCTCATTATAACGTCGTGTAGAGGACTCTGTTGCTTTGGCCGCTTCTTCCACGTTGTTTATTTACGTCACGTCTGACCTCAGGAAATCCCCCGCGCCCCCCTCCCCTCTGACAGGGATAGTCCCCCGCTGTGAGGAGCATATGTGAACGGCTAGGTCGGGAGAATCTCCGGAGCGGTCCTCCTGTAATTATCTAGATATTATCCGGAGTGCGTATGTGAAAACGGCTTATGTTAGTCCTGGGATTGACGTGCAGTTCAGGGTGTACCCTGCTTCGTGCCCAATGACAGCTGGGATCGGCTCCAGGCCCCACAACCCTGAACGGGTATGGTGGTATAGAAAATATATGGATGCATTCGCAGGTTGGGAGGCCTGCCCTGAAATTAAAAAGTCTGATTCATTGCATACTTTATAGTCATTAATCCGAAAGAACCAAGCATGCCCGCCTTGTGTAAAGTTTTGATTCAGTCGGTTTTTAGGTTTTTAGCTCTGAGGGGAGCACAGATGGCAGAAGGAGGGGACATCTTTGTCCTAAATACCACTGTCAACGGCAGGCTTATGTGCACTCAGACTACTTTTGCTTTTGTTAGTTTTTATTGATCCAAAATAATCAGAAAGGAAATTACACCGTGACTAGGATGAATTTAGCTTGGCACGTTTTTTCAGTGTTTGCCTCTGTTTTGGGACTACTATTTTACTAGTTCATAATTATTTAGACAAGAAATATATTCCTTATTTTATTACAATTGTTGTTATGTGCCCTAGTGTGTGTGTGTGTGTTTTCTCTCTCTATCACTCCTGTTGTTCTGCAGGTTGGTGCTCTCCCTACTACAGTTGACGATTGAGCTCCCCTGATACCAACCATAGACTGTAAAAATATACCAACTTGCAATCAAAGGGCCTCAGCACACAAAGCAGGAGAGTGGATAGCAGTGGCCAGTGGGTCATTAAGTGATCATGTGGAAGCTGAGCTGATCTTACTTCTTCAGTGGAAGAAGGGGTTTTCTCATGGTTGCATTTATAATTAAATGCACATTGTAATTAAGGCTTAATGTTTAATAGAATATTTTTTTGTTTTTTATTGACTGAACAGGAATCCATATCTGGTCTCAGTAGACTTAAAATACGTCTCCCGCTCTGCTCCGCTGCGGGCTGTCTTATCTGTTCTGTGTCCTCTCCTGCGGTCTGAAGCCAGGCAGTGATTAGCACAATCCATCTCTTTAATCAGGCCACTGTAGGAGGCACCGAAGGACGCTCTGTTGACCGCAGTATGCCTCCTCTCTTATTTTCTCACCCACCGGCACGCCCGCTCTGTGGGTGAGTCCTGAGGTTAGTTGAAGCCTCAGTGAGTCAGTGACAGGTGGACAGGTGGCCGTTCAAGAGCACAAGACAGAGCCTCTGGGCCTCATGGGGGCTGTGCAACTAAAAATATGAGGAGCCACCCCCATACAGCAAACTAAAAAGCATGTATTAAAGCTAACACTCCAAGGATAGAAATGTAAACGTGCTGCAACCATGGGACTAAACAACACTTGCAAACATGATCCAAACCGTGCAACCATTTTCTTTCAACAGTATTTACTCTTTCTTTTTTCATATTCCTGGTGTCTATTTCTTTTTCAGATTATTTACTCTTGTTACAGACTAAAATATGATGCTCTACGGAAACAACAACAAATCTGACAAAAACACAAGAAAGAAAAATGCACAGCATCACAACCTTTCCATAATTACCCTGTGTCCCCACATAATGTTGGAGATGTTTTCATTGTTTCTCCAAACTACCCTGCAGCCTTAAATTAGAGACAAAGGTCTGTCTCAGAAGATACTTCTTCTAATCATATGTTAGCACATGTTTAGATGAGGAAAAGTATTTGCAAAGTAGTAAAAAACAAAACAGACTTTCCTCTGTTGTAGCTCTTTTCTTGGACAAACAAAAACAGGAGAACACTGAGGTTATAATGACGACCCTTTGATAAGACATTTAATGCACCAACATATACTCCAACATGTCACTGCATTAACTTGATGTTTTAGTAGGAGACATGATGTACATGGAGATTACTATTCTAGTCTGATTGGTGTTTTTTTTTTTGGTATAGACTGTTTTGTCAATTTGACACTTTTGGAATAAATTCAAGTAAATGTCATGTACCTGGTCTCAACGGGCAATTTCATCTCATCTGAGAATATGTTTAGCTAGAACCGAAGGACGTGAAATCCATCCTGACTGCAGCATGTCAGCAAAGACAAAGCTTGAGTTCCATACATTGTCTTTACATGAACATGGACTCATGGGGCCGTATTCATATACAGGCCCTGGTCTCTGTGATGTCACCCATTAGTTATTGAACGGGTCTGTCATGATTTGGTTTCTTATTTTCAGAGTTTAGGTTTTCTTGTTGTTTTTAGTTCTCATTCTTCCCTGATGGTGTTGTTTCCCTTGTGTGTTTTCTAGGTTAGTGTTTCATGTGTTATTTGTGTAACTTCATATCCTAGTGTTTCTTTATGTTCTAGTGTGTTTTGTTTCATTTTGAGTTCTGTGTGTCTTTAGTGTTTCATGATTTAGTTTTGTAGTTGTCCTCAGTGTTTCTTGTCTTGTGTTTATTCCTTCCTCTGTGTGTTTCCCTCCAGTGTGATTGCCCTCATTGTCTTCACCTGTGTCCTTAGTCTCACCTGTGTTTGATTACCCCTGTGTCTATTTAGTCTCTGTGTTTCTTCCCTTCTGTGTCAGTTTGTTGTAAGTTGCCAGTGTTGTTTGTTGTATGTTGGCGTGTCAGTGTTTCCTAGTGCTTCTCAGTGCTTGTCAATTTTGGGGTTTTCTCAGTTTGGACATTTTGATAGAGCGTTTTAGTTTTTGCCTTTTTGTTTAAATAAATATTTTTTTGTTAGAGCTGCATCTGGGTCCACCTCCTTGTTTTCCCACACCCGTGACAGGGTCTTGGAAGCCTGTCGTTGGCGGTTCTCCTTTGGAATTTGCTGTCCCAGTCTAACTTTAAGTCAACCTTACACCTCCAGGCATAAAGTTGGAGCTGAGGTGGGTTTTAAGCCTCCTGACAAACAGGTCCACCATGCCTGGCCATCACTCAGGTCATCTACGAGCCTTTTAAAGGAAAAAATGTGTATAATTCATAAGGTGAAAACGGACAATTCCCTTCAGTGTGTTACGATAAAGACATTAGCTTTTCGGGCCAAATGTATTTCTTGATCCAGGCTATAAACTTGTTTATGTCTGCTGTAAAATTGGGCATTTTTGAATGGATGTGCAAGTGACTTCTGGGGCTCTTGGCGCCACCCTCAAATTCAAGGTACTGAAGGTTTTAACACATCAGTGATGGCTTCATTTTTCAACAGTGGATGTTGACGCTTGGTTCCATTACTAGACTTGATACTTAAAAAATGTTTGAAACCATGATTAACTTAAGTTCCACTGAAAGACAACAGTGATGCCTTTTTAAAAACAAAGCTGAGTTAAAAAGATTGCAGTACAGGCAATAGACCTACAAATGGAAATTAAGTTGTCCAAAAATAGTCCACAACTAAGCTATGTCAAAAAGAAAACAAAGTGAGGTGACCTGCTAACTACAGGGGATGCGTTTAAATCGCAGTGGTCGTCGGGCACGGTTCAATTCCAACTCTCCAACCTATGATTTTTTTAAAAGGTGCTCTTCATCTTTACTAGAAGGAAGTGTAGAAAACAAGAACAATACCTAGTTTACAGCTTAACTGATTTAGTTTAGACGAATGTATGAAACACTTTTTTAAGGGATTTATTTGCTCAGAACATTGAGATTTTTTTCTCATTTATGGGTCTGCTGCAGGTGTTCAGATGTCTGTTTATGTGTGTGGGTCTGAGTGCGTGCATGTCCAATAATCAGCCTCACAAGTTGCTGCTTATTTTTGTGTATTTAATTTGGTCTTTGTTGGAAGAGGGAGGTAGGAAACAGGCCTGCTCTGGTTTCTCTTTATAACACCCCACATAAACATTTCAGATTGTGATCCTGTTTTATTTATCACAGCTCACTTCCACATCCTATGGTAATGGTCGCCACATTTCTGGGATGAAAGGGTATGATGTGTTTGCATGTGCCAGGAAGTTGCTGATAGGCTGAATATGTGTATGTAGCCCATATATACAAACGTAAATTTGAAGTGGTTCAGTTGGAGTGTGAGTGCAGTACGCCTACATCAGTAGTGTAATGTGTGTCTTTGTCTGTGTGTGGGATGCAATGCAGTGACTTCTTTCCCTGACAGTGTTTGATGGACAGTAGCCCTGCCAAGCATGTGTGTGTGTGTATGTGTGTTTATGTGTACTTGGGTGTGTTTAATCTGTTTAATATGTCCCACATGTGGTTGCAGGTTTAAATCCATATACACTTCTCTTTTCCTGCAATAATCCCTGCAACAACATCACTTGTGTGAACTAATGTTTCCCATATTCATTTTCAGATTTTTGGAATTCACAGGTGCACGCGATACGATACGTCACAATATTCTTTTTTTTTTCCATATAATGTGACAACCACACCCAAGTGAAAGTGTGTTTGCAGTAATTACTTTTTTATATTATTTTTTTCATATGTGTATAAAACAAGATATAATTAAATACCATATGATAATACGACAAAACTCAACACAATAGGTTAAAAATTACAAGACAGGACAAGATAAGACAAAAAAAACGATTGGATTAGATATGATACAATAAATATGATACAACAAGATACGACATGGTACAAAACATGATCCTTTATTTGTCCCACAGCAGGGTCATTTGCAAAACATTTCTGGATGTACTGTTGATACACTCTTTTGGTTTGACTTCTTATTTCAAAAACCTAATATAAAATAAAAAGAAGTTCCATGGAATTGATATGCTAATTAGACAATTAAATTTGTTCTTTTTTATGCATTTTTTTTATCTTGATTGCATAGGAAGGCTTGTGAGAGCATATTCAAACATTTAGTATTGAAAATAACGATACTAATGGATGATATCTCAATGTTATACTCTGTTGTTTGAAGTTAAAACAAATGTCTTTTTATTGTGCTGTTACTGTTGATTTCTAAGCCTTCTTAAATTCTTCATGACTAATGTATCTTCTCTTTCAACAGACCCCCCCCCCCCCCCTATCATTCCTCTATGATGGATTCAAGGTTATAAGGTGTATACTGGGTGACCTACTTTTTCTTCATCATCCTAAAGATGAGTAATTATCAGGTTTCTATGTTATCCTGATGAAAGTGTGAAGGCACTCACTCTTTCTGCTCGGTGAGAGTGGTGACAGAATCAACTCACTGCAGTCAGGTGTGTGGAGTTTATATAAACTCTGGGTCTGCAAAGCTCTGTACTGACTCATTATCTCACCGTCAGAGGTAGTGAGAGGTTCTCCCTGTGGTTTCTCGAGTTCTCTGTGTGTAAATATAAACACTAACTCAGAACTTTGTGTGTATTAGTTTTCCATTGCCAGTCTCCCAGAGTATAACTTGGGGTGCTGGATATTTTTGTTGCGACTTCAGCCTTTTGTGTTATCATAGGTCTCCCTGGCAGCCTTTGCCTTCTGTTTTGTGTTTTCTGGGTCTCCTGTACAGTTTTGGTTTTGAGTCTTCGAGGTTTAGTTAATCATTTTCGGTGCATTATTTAGTTTAGGAAGCTTGTTGTGGCTCTATACAGTTTTGCTATTTTATTCTATCTGTCCAATCTATCACTTTCCATTTTGTGGTTATCCTTTTGGGATAGCTTTGAGACACCCCTGGGTCCAAACCTGCATCCCAATCCCCCCACCCCCACCCCAACACAATATTGTTTTCGGACCAAACAGTTCTGGGGATATTTTGAAGAGGAACTATCCACAGTTCCCTGAGAAGTACACATTATAGGGACTTTTTTTCTGTCTGCGTTCGCACCGCCATGTTTAAAAAAAAAAAAAGATTCTAAGAGCTTTTACCGACTTATTTTTACTGTTATTTGTTAATGTTTGCATTGGGATTTAAAAATGGCTGTTGGTGGTACTGGATTGGCTCTTGTGCTTGACCAATCATCTTACACTGACTTATGGACCAGTCACCATGCAGGTAAAGTCCCATTTGTGCTCAACAACAACTATGAAAAAGTTCCCTCTGTCTGGAAACGCTTATTGTTATCCCAAATGTTGTTCTTGTCAGAAGCCATTTTATTTATCTTTGAGTTTAAATATTATTTACATTTAATTCAGTTCAACAGTAATACGACTGTATCACTGAATTAACAATTTTTTTTTATGAAGTTGAAGCTACTGTGATGAAGTTTCTATTTTTCTGTCAGTCTTGGCGACTCCTGTGGACAAAGTGCTGGTGCCCATCTTTTGCTGATCATATCTTATTCACGCTTAAATTATTTTTTGTACCCAAAGAGTCAAACATATCACTTACTGTGAATCATCTGGACGATGAAATTTCCTGACTAAATATAAACCACTTTGTCTGACATCCACCCGGTAGCAGCTGCAACAGGAAATACTGAAGAAGTTATGATGAAGAAATAGTCACTCTTCTTGTTTATGGTGTGGTTTGATCAGTGTTCATTTCATGCTGTTGAACCAATTAAATTCCTCAAAGGAGTTGTACAAGAAACATCATTAAATGTAATCTTATGGATCAGAACTTACTTAAAGTACTGCCTTGAGTTTTAGGGAAATTAAATTGATATGAACTGAATAGAAAATGTGGTTAAACTTGATGAAACAATGACGGCTAACAAGAAGAGGCAGAACATTATTTGGACTGCTTAAGGTCAACTCACCTCATCTCCATTCCAGGTCATACAAGGACCATCAGGTCTCATCCCTAGGATTAAATGTGAGCATCACTTACCCCTTACCCCCCTACTTCCTCCCTCTCCTCTCTTACCATCCCGTCCTCCAGTTTAATTCAAAGCATCTTGTGAGCTGACTTCAGTGAGAGAGAAGGATGTGGCTGAGGCAAAAGAAAGAATCATAACAACAGGATCAAAGCAGTCCAGCCAAATCTATTCCTTCTGGTTGTGGCGGCTTTTTGCATGAAACAAAGAACGTCAAAGACAAGACAGACAGCACAACGAGGAAAGAAAGGGATGGAAGGAGAGAAAAGGGAAGGGAAGGTAAGAGTCATGAACTCTGTATCTCACGAAGATGGCCATCTTGATTGATGCCCTCCATTCTTTAGGTCTCTCACTCTTCCATTTGTTCACCACAAACACGTCTTTCAGCACTTATGATCAGAGAGTCAGGACTTATGGAGTACTCTGAATATTCATGCTGACCTTTAGAATCTGACCTCAAAGGTCAATTTACTGTTTTGTGGTAAATTAGGTGAAAATATGAGTGCTGAACAAATCATTTAGCTGGAATTGGCAGAAGATCTGTTCATCTACTATTTAGCATTAAATATTAGAGCTTATTTTCAAGTTTGTTTCACTAAAGCTGCGTGAGTTTAGTTCCATTCATGAGCTTTCAAAATTTTACAGATATATCAGCTTTTGTCTGTTACTATGTTTAGTTTAACTTGTCAGGTATGCCATGTACAAAATATACATTAGTCTCAATTAATGAGAGGAGATGCATTGCACCAGATTTAGCTGATTAGCTAGTTTCCATCTGCTGTCCCTGGGCATATTCTTTAAACTTTCCTTATTTCCTGCACAAACCAAGCTACAAGTCTAATTGTACTTAATGTATGTATTACATAAAGAATAAAGCTGCTAGACCCTAATCCTAAAAAGTTTTGCCAATGTTTGGTGATAATCCATCGTGTTTCATATCAAACATTTCAAGGTTAAAATAAGTATTTTCAAATGAAAAGCAGATAAGTGAAACAACTAAAACTATGATACATTCATTTATCTAGTCAAGTGATTTAAAAATGGAAGTGTTTTTCTATTGTTATTTCACGAGAGTTTTTAAGCATGTGCCCAATGGTTTGGAAAATATTGCTTTGTTTTGACCATAAACATTTAACTGCTGTTAGTTATTCTTCAGATTTGATCACATAAAGCTAAAAAAAAATGTTTCCAGGACAGTCCTCAACAGCAGAATCAGAATAAATGAATATAAATAAGGTTTTTATTACTTCCCTGTGGTAATTATTTTTTTTGCACCTGTTGTACAAATGTAACACATATGGCAGCAAGACTATCCAGACCATGATAAGTAGAAAGAGGGTTCTTTTTCGCCTTCTCTACTTACACTTTTAACATAATGTTCCTTTGGTAGTTGTTTTATTTTGAATGTCTTTGCTCTCTGCCGGTAGGAGCCTTTGGGCTTTCTGAAAAGCATCACTGCCAGGCCTTAAATAAGATTCACATTTAAGATCTCCCCCAGAAAAGTTCTGCATTTGATCATTCTATTAGTAAGAATCTCAAATGTTATGGTAAATGACCCCATCACAGCTATTCTTTCCCTGTGCTCCTCCCTTTTTCATCTCCTGCAAGCTGGAAGAAAAATGTCTGAATAAAACAACCAGAACAGACTCAATCTGCACTCTGCACGAACTGCATATTTAGATCATGATGCATCGATCCTCATGATTCACGTGGTTCAGTCATTTTACACTCAATTTACAATATGTTACAGTTCGGGAATCCACAGCACATTTTCTAGGACATAAAAAGAGTAACTCAATTATGAAAAGACAAAATCAAACCAGCGTAGCTATTCAGAGTGGGTACTGATACTTGGACTGTGCACTTAGTTTCGAAACACATCAAAGAAAATCCGGATTTTGCCCAAAAAACCACAACACGACTCCCCCTGCCCTCCCAGCCTCTCAGTTCCCAGGAGGAAAGGAAAATGTGGATTCTCAGAAGCAATATTCCACAGAAATAAACACACTATGAACCAGAGTGAGAAATACATACTCCAGATCCACCAGTGAAACCCAAAAGTTTAGATCCAAGCCTTTTTGTTTGACCCTGATGAGATGCCAGGGGGTCCACAGGGATTGGCAGGTTTACAGTTGGGGGAGGTAAATGGGGCTGTTGGGAGATCGGGGTGTTTGCTTTGTTAAGAGCCACCTCCTGAAAGTCTTTCTGAAACAAAGAAGTTGCTGTGTGACAGTTTAGTGGAGGCTTCCCAGTCACTGTATGGGCCTTTGTAACCACCACAAAAGAACATACCAACAGAGTTAGTCCATAACTCATCCACACAAACAAGCTCTGATGTCGGTAAAGAGGCCGAACCCCAACCCCAGAAGGGTGAGACTTGGCGTTTGCGGTGCAGCCTGATGAAGGCAAACAACGCAGCTGTTTGCTGACGAGAGGACTGAGCAGGAGACTGCAAAGTTGCAAAATGTTCAATCTGAGCTGAAGCTTACCATTAACTGTCCAAAGATGACAAATGTCTGCATGAATATGTGTTATAGTAAATGTTACTGTCATTACCCATTTGTCCTTCAGGGGATTTGTACAGTCACTTTGGTGTAGCTCAACAGTGATGCCAAAAGTTTGGGATGAGTGTTTTTTTATTTTATTTATTGGTATGCCTATATTACAGAGAAAGGACAGAGTCTGAAATCAGGGAGTGAGAGAGTGACATGTAGTGACATGCGATAAAGTAGCCACGGGTCGAATTAGACCTGGACTGCTCGCTTTTAGCCTCAGCCTGCACATGGGGCAAAGAAACTAGGCCACCGGCACCCACTGGGATGACTGTTTGATTTACATTTTCAATTACTTTGCCTCATTATAAAAGTGCCATTGAAACAATTGAATTAAATTCAAAACTGGCATGGGAAACATATGTTTACTTGCCAAACAAAAGTGAAAATAAAATAAAAAATTTAGCCATTGAAAGATTCATCTGGCCTCTGGAAATTTTGGCTTATATTGTTAAAATGCAAATATCAAAATTGAGTTGTTCTCACTTTGGAGGCTGGTGTTCAGTCGAGGGTGCAGAGGGTGTTTAGCTCAGCAATTACCATGATGCTACAAAGCTAACATTTAGCATTAACAAACCCGAAGTTGCATCAGTATGCTAAGGCTACATATTTTATAAAACAAAGTTAGAAGGCCATCATAGTTTGGGATTTCCAGTGACTTTAACAACCACAGTATTTAATCTCTGAAGAAAAATGATTAGGTATTCAAAAAATCAAAAAGTAAGTTATCAATATGAGTTGTCGCACAATGACGAGTCTTAAACAGACTCGATCCATGTCTCTGTGTGACTTATGGACTTACGTTTTCTTAGTGACTCACCCCTAAGTTACTGACAACAGCGCTTGGGTGGTCGACATCAGGCCTCAGATGAATCTTTATGCTGAAGTTGTGAAAATCCCTCAGTGGGGAGACCCCTGTTTTCGGTCTAAACTTATCAGTTGAGGGTTTGACGTTGCTGCCAGAGACCTCACAGACTGCACTTGTTACAACTGAGAAACACAGAGGTCTGAGGAAAAACCTCGGCCAAGGCCATCCATGACAGCTGGCACACCACACGGCCTAAAACAATACACAAAGTGTCCCTCCTGACGGCCATCAGTACACACTCGTACAGTCACGGCATGGGGAAGAACACATGCTCGCCCTGACATCTCCAGACAGCGAAAAATAAACGGACAGATGGAAAGAAAGAAGATGCATAATGAAAACCAGTGGTCTGGGAGAAAGGAAAACTGATCTTCTTCTCCATCATACAGAGCGATGTCTACACAACGGGTGTCACTGTGCAATAAAGATCTTTCAAGCCCCTTTTCACTCGAGACTCTTCCACATGCAGGCTCCCTAAGTGTCATTGGAGAGTAAACGCCGGGACCATGAAAGCACTAGCTGCAGGTCATTAAAATACCTTTGAGAATATGGGATGCTTATCAAATAATATGAACCACATTGCTCCACTTTCCCCCTGTGTAAACGGGGAACGCTTGTGAGTTTGGGGTAGATATCTCTACCTTTTCAAGTCCTCTTTGAAGTCTGGGCACTAAGAATACAAGCGCCTGGGAAAGTTGAAAACTTAATACACAAGTACAGCAGAGAGCGAGCTTCTGTAAAGGTCATGACCTGGCTGTGACTTCAAGTCTCTGGTCTTCAAATGTCAATAATGTGCGAATTCAACTTACGAGTAATGTGTGTGTCTGTTAGAAATCAGATGTAAAAATATTTAGCTGTTTTATCCGAAACAACAGATTATTTCTGTCATCTTTCCTAGTTTAGTTTTAGGCCCAGATGATACCAATGAAATAAAAAAAAAATGCCAATCTGTAAAAATACCAATCATCGCGTCTTCTGAAAATAAAGGAATGGACAGTCAAAGGGAGGAGGATTTTCCATCATGGTCGTTTTTTCCGAGCATCAAATGTCCGGCTGATTTAACAAGAGGAGAATGCCAAAACAGCCCATCACTGTGGAATCTGTCAAATCGACTTAGTCTAACTCTTGCCGTGCTAGAGTCAAGCTAGATAAAACACACAACTGTAATTTGGATATTTTCCTTTTGTTACTTGATGTCAAAATATGTATCTTTCTATAGAGTTATGACATATAGTCCTTTGAAACCTATGGAAAATAGAGACACAGCAGACCCAAATCTGCTGTCTGAATGTATCCAGCTGGGATAATAGTGGTGGCACAAAGTAGGGGGATATCTTTTTGTGGGTGTTACACTTTTCATAGGTACCATACCGACGAAATGTGCATTTTCATACCCTTAAGGTGCTTGTTTTGTGAATAATGATAACTGCTTTTATTTCTTAAGTTTTACTTCAAGCATATCAGTGGCACTGATGGCACTGGTTCCTTTATTCTCTCCTGGTATAGCTTAATTTATCAATGCTGTTAAAACACAAGTTTTTTAACCATCTATTGTCTTTCTGTAAGAGATGTTTCAAACCCTTCACCTATGTCTCTGAATCTTCTTGATATCATAACCACATATAAAGTAAGGAATTAAGGCTTTTTTGAATGAAAAATAAAATGGGTTGCAATTTAATGTAAATTGGATTTAACCCATCACTTTGAAAATTACTGGAAAAATAGAGCTACAATCATCATGTCCATCACCCTTTCAAAGCTAAATGAACAAAGAAAATTTTAAATTTTCTCGTGCCATGTTATAAGTGTATTTTAGGCTTTTTTCAACCAAAGTTTATCATTTAATCCCGTCTCGTGCTCACTGGGTAAAATTGAGGTGATGGACCAGCTCACTCAGAAAAATCCTCAATAATACAATACGATCTGGTCAGAGCTAACTCTATGTTGTCTTGACGTGTTTCAAATTGTCAACTTCTTGTGAGAGGTATCTGTCATTGATTACAGGATATCAGGGCAATGATAGATCTCTCAAACCGATGAACATTTCACCTTCTGGTTGTCGAGTTTTTGTTTTTTTTACATCCCTAAAAAGTCTTCCCTTGAAGAGCATTTATTATACCATGAATATAATTTACTGCAGTGGTCAAACAGAAAAAAAGAAGGGTTTCTGTTACATAATATTTCCCAACAGGGCGTTTTAAAATTCCTCCACTTGACACTTCTGCACTGCTCATTAGTGACCTAACGCCTGCTGTCTGACTCATGCTCTACTCTGGATGTTCGATTCCTTCACAGTGCAGTTTGATCAGGTATCGAGTAAACAGGTCTGGGGTGCAGCAGCCTGACGCCGCTGTCTGTCTTTGACATTTCCCCTCTGACGCTCTCAGTCACCCCGCCTTGGAATTCTTCCTGCATGGCTCACACTCCTCAGCTTTGGGCCCAGCTGGATCCCCCGAGGCCCATCTCTGGGAGGAAATTATTTTTCATTGCCCACAAAACACTGCGACTCTCTTCCAGTTTGGCCGGGTCCCCGTCTTTCTAGTCTCCAGGTTGTAAGGCTGAGCTCCCTCCTGCCCATAAGGGGGCGGCTGTGAGGTCAAACCTTCAAGAAAAGCAGGTCACAACCCCGGTGCTTCAGTCCTCCGCCACCCTGTGGCTCCTGTGCCTTTGTTCTCTCCATAGAACAAGTCCGGGTTGTATATTATCTTAAATGTACTAACCTGGCTTCTCTAAAACAGCAGGAGCATCTCATCCATCTTCTCTGGGTCCCTGTAGGAGCTCTTGTCAAGCGTCTTACTTTCGTTACATTTTAAGCAGGAGTCACAGTGGTTTTATTGTCAAACCAGGGTTTCATGTTGTATTATAAAACTTTGTGTTCCCAGTGTTTATCTTTAGGGACTGGGAAAGCCTTACCAAAAATATTTCACTTCAAATTGCCTGAAGTGACTGAAAATACATATTTTGTTCTTGAGGTTTCCCCTTTGAGCCACACAGAACACTAAAAACGTTTGTGTTTGACCATTTTTGCTGCAGCTGAATTATGATCTGTCTGATGTAAATCCAATAATTGGGAGGTTTGGTATCAATTTTAATTCACCATGTGACATATCATGACTTTTGCTTCAAGAATTCAGTGACTCACACGCTGGCTAGATGGCTCCAGTGTTTCAGGTGACTCAGCAGGAAATCCACTGACAGCATGATCACAGTGGCTTTGTTTTATTCCAAAATGTTTTCTTCAATTCCAAAAGACACTCAGGACAACATTTCTCCCACAAGACAGAAGCTCAGAGAAGATAACTAAATGAGGAGAGAGAAGGAGGAGACAAGGGGCTGAATGGAGCTTCTGTCACTGCTATAATACATGAAGCAGAATGGTATATTAGCAAGACACATTGCAGACTTTGAAAGATTGAGTCCAATCCCATATGGGTTGTCACAACACCAAAATCATAAACTTCAATCTTATACTGGTAAAATTCAAACAAAATCAATACCTGTTTCAGTACCACAGCAACCAATTAGAAGTCTTATGGACCCAATATAGATAGATAGATAGATAGATAGATAGAATCTTTATTATCATTGTGTACAAGGACACAACGAAACTTCGTTAGCAGTAATCCTAAACAGCAGCGTTTACAAAAACAACAACAAAAATATATATATTTGTGGTGATATGACAGAGAAGTATGTAAAAATTGGCCAGAGCAATTGCTGTTGGTTGATTTCTTGTTTTTGATCACCAAAAAAGTGCAATCAAACTCCTTGGGCCATATTCACGAAGCCTCCACAGTACTAAAAGTTGCTCCTAGTGACAAAATTCTAAGACAATTCTTAGAATCAGGACATTTTCTAAGAATTTCCCCTCAAAGTTAGGACTAGATCCCTGTAAAGATGAAAGTTATTCACAATGTGTCTTAGCCCTTTAGAGAGCTCATAAAGTGTAAAACAGGATGAAGAGTTCTCAAGCTGAGGAGAAAATGGAGCAATGTTCTCCAAACAGGACATGAGGAATAATCTTTTTGAGTCAAAGTCGGCCCAACAGACAAATTTGATTTGTGCAGACATTTCAATCCATCAATGACATTCAGTGCAAAGTGAGACATGCATGTTGAGTTAGTCTACACGCGTTTACCTCCACAGGTGCATCCAATCACTGATTAAGACCCTTTAGAGCTGATGTAATGATCAGCATGTGAAGAAGCTGCTGCACAAGTGAGCATGTGATTTCAAACATCTTGTAGGCTATATACTAAAAGTGTGTCTTACAAATTATCACACAGATGCTGATTTCAAAGTGTTCATAATTTCACAATATCTGACTAGATTTGATGTTTGACTTTTTTTCTCAATTTTTTTGGATTAACCAATCACAGCTTCTGAAAAAATGTGAGCTAAGTTAGGAGCCCTCTGAGAAGATTCTCAGAATGTTTGTGAATACGGGCCCTGGTGTTTTAACGCAAGGTGAGGTGGAAAGCTTGACCTGTTGTGCTGGGATTGTAGGAGAGATGAAACAGTGGTGGTAACTCAGAATGAAAAGAAAAAGATGGCGTTGAGGCCAAGACAGAAGCTCCTGCAGTATCTGGCAGAGCAGAAACCTTGTGGTCTGGGATGTCTTTCATGATTGCTCTTTCTTAAATATATGTTTGGTTCCTTTTTGTGTCTTCTTGTCTCTCTCTAACTTTATTTGTTCACTTCTTTATTCATTTTTTTCATCTTTCTTCCCACTCCTCTATTCCTCATCCAACTGTGGCAGGAGAAACACAATGAATCATTGATACTCATTTTTCTCTCATGGATGCATTTTCTAGCTCCTGGGAATCTAATTTCCTGTTTCTGCTCCTGTCAACTGATTGGTGTTTATGCTGAGCAATCTGTTTCTTATAACCTGTCTGTTTTCCAGTCTTTACTCCTTCTCCTCTACACCCTACCTCTCTCCGTGTCTTCTTTGCTGTTGTCTATGAAATGTTCCAAGATTAGGCCAATTCAAGGATAAGCAGTTTAAGTCCTTGGCAGCAGTTTAACCAACTTGACGATGGGAACACCTACAGCATGAGCCTTTTAATGCAATCCAAACAACATATTGAGGATAGGGTGTGCATGTGTCTGAGGTGGGGTTCTCTCAAAGGAAAGGGAACATTACTCCTGGATGAAGTCAACCACTTCTATCAATCCTCAAACTAGTAGATGGTAAGGTTAAGAAGATGACTTGGTGTTGAAACTGAAACAAAGGTGTCAAAACATGGAACGGGAATCTTCTTTGAAAACAACAATGAGGCACAAAACAGTCAAATCTTCAACTCTTGACTCTTGGTGTTCTGCAGTTTAAAATATGAGCATCATGCAACAAGCAATAAAAGTTTAATTACGATTATGAAACATTCTCTTTGGGAGGTTTTCCCTTGTTCTGCTTAGTGAGATGAGGCTTTTAGTGTCAAAACCATAAATTCAGAAGAAATTTGGATCTGCACCATAGTCCAATTACACCATGACAAGGGCAAAAATGTCATTACATTGATTAAGAGCAGATGTGTTGATAGACTGATTTTGCTCATTTTCAGTAATGCTTCATATTTTTAAACTTAAGATGTTCCCACCTGAGAGTTGTCCAGCACTACCACAGATTATTTCTGCTCCACTTGAGAAACTGTAGGTTCAATAATTTTCTCAGCTGACCCCTGATGTTGGTAGTTATGGAAAATATGATGTGAATGAATTCAATTATAACTAACAGATTTTAAATACACTGGGACAGAGCCAAGAAAATCTACAAAACCTGAAGCCCACAAATATTAAACAACCTTTAGATCTACTAAATGATGTAGATGTATCATTGGCAGCTTCAAACGCATCTTTTTAAAGCGATATCAAATTAAAACAATGGTTTGACATTTTGGGAAAGCCAAGAGGTGTTCAGCTGAACTCAGCATGAGGGGGAAACAGCTTGGTTTGTTCCATCCAGTGTAAAATAATCAACTTATCACCACCCCATAAGCTCACTGATTCACTTACCAGCAGCCAGCTGTTGCTTCATATTTATCTTATGGACATTGAATTGGTAATGAGCTCTTCATCAGACTCAGCAATACATTAAATGTATTTCCCATGTAAAACAACTCCATTGTACATGAACCAAAGAACAGAATGGACACTGCATTTCCAAATTCAGCATCAAAGTACAAGCATCTAAGATTGTACCAGTTGTCAAAATGTCATTCTTATGTGCCATTTTGGAAAGGGCTCTTTGAGGGAGCAACATAGGGGAGGGAGCAGTCATAACTGCTTGCATGGTGCCATTCACATCTGCAAATGGACTGTAACATGATGTGTTGCTGTTTTTATGTTCAGTGTTGTTTTCTCTGACTTTGTGATGCACAATGGCTCAGACTTCATTTCTAATGTGTGTTGTCTGGTAGGATGATTCAGTACAGGCAGCAGGGCAACCCGGGTGGAGGGAGGAGGAGGACTCCTCCCGCCCCCCCCCTGCATCTATCAACTTGCAAATCAGCCTCTCATGGAAACCAGACGTTTAATTGTTGTCAGATGTTGAAGCTTTTGGTGTGACTTTGCTCTGCTCTAAGGTTGGATTCATTCTCTGACGTTGATTAAAAATGCTTGCGTGCCTCAACGGCTTGAAGTTTGAATGAATGAAGGGGCAGAGCGGGCCAAGGTCAAATATTCCAGAACAAAGATAGGAAAGAATTACTCAGGATTGTTTGTAACTATGAGAGGCAAACAGATGCGTTGGTCTCACTGTTTGATTATCTGTCAATCACACAAAAATAAACTTAATGGACTGTCCAATATTTGCATGCAATTGCGAGGCAAATTCAAACTCATCTGCTCATCTGGATGAAAGGAACCTTCATCAGAACTTGGCAATGACTGCAGCCCATTCTCAGTTAGATTTTGCAGGAGTGTCTGTGAAGAACAAGCAGCAAATTAAGAATTTCATTCCAATTTGTAAAATCACCAGCCTTAAAATAGCCAATATTTCAAAACGTCCAAACCTCTAGCTAGTTTTTCTTTTCACACTGGATCCCCAATAGTAAGTTAGAAACACAAACCATAGGACAGCTGCATAGATGTTGCTGTTCAGTTTTTGTGTTACGGCTCTAGCGTTGGCCTCTCTACTTTTTTGTTATTCCCCTTTGCTGGCTTTGTTTTCCTTGCTGCAGGTAGATGGAGTCTGAGAGAACTCAGCACACTTGAGCAGGCTGGTTTCAGGAGGATATAAAGCAGACCTGCTCTATCTTCTCACTCTCTCTAACCTGTTTGTTTATTTTGTGTTGTAGACTCATAATCATTCATCTGCACTCACACAAAAAATGTGTATAAAAGCATTGGCTTTCTTAGTCGACTATTTGTGTTCTCCCTCTTGTTTCATACAGGTTGTGACATTGAGAAAAGGACACTTTTAACTTAATGATCTTTTGGTTTGTGTTGATTTTTGCGCTCCCCTTGGACAAAGTGGTACCTCTTATTTCTTTGCTGATTTCCAAATGCATCACTCATTCAAAAAAATCACTTCTGAAACCCAGCCTGTTTAAGGGATTTCAGGCATCAGAAATAACTAAATGGAAATAGTGAATCTTTATGCTGATGGTCTCTTTTGCAGCTCATACAGAGGAATCAATATTTCAGTCTTTCTTAAAAAACACCTTACAAGATGCAGATGGCCTAGCGGTTGGGGTGTGCCCCATGTACAGATGTGTAGTCCTCCAAGTGGACAGTCTGGGTTAAGGTCCGACCTGCGGCTCCTTTCTCAGATGTCATTCCTCACTCCCAATTTCCACTGTCCTATCTAAAACAAAGGCAAAAGCCCAAAAATAATCAATCTCGAAAGAAAAAAAAAAAAACTAACAAGGGCTTTGACATCATTGTTTTACATTCATTTGCCAAGTTAAGGTGTGATTCTATGAAATACATCTCTATAAAATTCCCTCTCATATTGAAAGTCAATGCAGATCATGTGAGCTTTAGCTGTATGGAACAACACTCTGAAATGATGGATGAGAATCAATCATGAGCATTATATCAGGAAACCCCATCAGCCCTCTTTCTTTCCAGCATTTGGTGGATGATTCAAAAAGTTAGTCAATCATTTCTTGATTGTTCCCAAGTCAGCTTCTAGTTTTACGTCCAAGCTCGTCCAATCAGATCAACCTGCTGCTGCTGCTGCTGCTTCTAATGTTTCAAGATCTGACAATTGAACGGCCAGTTTTAGTCTCCAGAGGTTCAGTTGTGATTCCTGTCTGTTTGCAGATATTGGAGGAATATTAGAGCCATCATTATTCTATCAGATGGGACTTGTTTGAAATAGCTCTCTATACGTTTAACAGCCTGACCTTCCTCCTGAACACACCCACTCTCTTCCTCTCTCCATATCCCTGACAAGTGAAAAAGGAAATCTTCCTGGTTGAGATGTTTTTTTCATATGTCAGTAGAGTTATGCATAATCTAACCATATTCCTCCAAAGGTAATAAAACGACATCCCCTGCCTTTATATAGCTCTTTGCAGTATTTCTGGATTGTTTGCCGTGATGTAAATATGAAATAGTAAACAATATGTTGCTGTCAAACACATGGTAACATATTATGTTGGAGGAAAATTTACTCCCAAGCCTCAGTCATTTATCAGTTAATTCATTAGTTTTGTAAATCACTTTTTCAATGGTCTTACATTAATTCTTACATGGCTTCAACTGGACACACTGGTTTTGCTGCACACAAAGGCAACCCCAAAAGAATATAAATGGGTATACAATTCACAATTTATTCATTGTGTATACAATTTAGACAGTGACCTCGGGCTACATTTGAACTATGATCCTGTATGGAGCCCTTCAAGGGCCCTATCTACCAATCTAACCCGTCTGGGACCTCCATGACAACTGACACATTTCCCTTGGCCTCAGTTGGGTATCCCATTTGGGCCCTACATGGATGATCTTTCATGGTTAATTTGGCATCACCACATTCTGTGATTATTGTGGTTTTGCAATCATACACCTTTGGTTGGGAAATATCAACACTAAGCGTATAGGATCTGAATTGAAAGCTTGGCCTTCAGTCTTCACTCATGTAGATTGTTAACTATTTGAATGTGGCTCTGCTTTAGTTCCTCAGTGCTGTCAGTGTAAGATGACTGATGTATGTCATGATTTAGTCTTGTTTTGTTGTGTATTTTATATTTTCAGAGTTTAGATTTATTTTATCTTGTTTTAGTAGTCCTGGGACCCGTTTCTGAAAGAAGGTTTTGTGTAAACTCTGAGTCAGTTAACCCTGAAATGAGGGAAACTCTGGGTATTCCATTTCAGAAGAGGAGGTCACTCAAACTCGAGACAGAGGGGTAACTCCAGCCCGTTTCAGAGGGCGAGGTTACTTTACCTCTGAGTCAGTTACTATGGTAACTGAGTCTGTGAACCTAACCTGGTCGTGAGCAGGTTTTCTTGAATGAACCCCGAGTTTCTCTCGGTCTCCTCCCTCTTTCAGAGCCAGAAACGCCGTTTCATTTCCTCATTCTTTCATTCAGTCCGTATCAGGCCGTGTTAGTGAAGATTCACCGGTTGTTTTAATATGATATGTTAGGATGGCAATAGCCTACTACAGCGTATACAACAAACTATTTTATCGAACATGGCATGTCTTTAAGTCGGTATGAAGGGGCTGCATGAAGCTACTCAGCAGGGAATTAGAGCCTAGGCTACATTAAAGTCGGGAGATGTTAATTTAATTATTAAACTAAACGGGATAAAGGTGAGAGGTAATTTAGCCTGTGTGTGTGAATACAGCTTTATGTTGAGGATAAAGTTAATGCACATTCAAATAAACTCTGAATGAAGTTAACTATAAATCTAGGCTATATGAGCCTATTATGTTCTTAGGCTAGGTTTCATTTTGAGCTATTTTAAAGTCACTTCTTCTGCTGGATTGCATTTTAATGAAAATAAATTGTATGGGTTTAATAGCCTACCATTCCATCAGTTTTGACCTGCAATATTATAATTCTGATTAAATATTAAATTAGGCCTAATAGACTTTACGAGCTGACGCGAACAGCTGTTTTCTCTTACACCACTTCTCTCTCCTTTGCCGCTGCGCTGCAGTAGTGTCACTTTTTTTTCCTTCTTAAAACCTGTTCATATTCGCCATAGCCTATGGCCACATGAAGATATTGATGTATTATCTTTCGAAATCAATAATAGGAAAAATGAGTTCAAATAGGAAACAGAAGTGTGAAACACATCCACAGTTTTGTTTGTTGGAAAATGAATCACAACACAAGCATTTAAGTATAACCTATGGCAGTATTTGATCATAACATGATTGTATGACATTAGATACATTTAAGTCAAACTAAAATATTCATACCTTCTTGTATCTATACAGTGATTAGCTGAAACCAGCATCCAGCGACCTTTAAAATGAAGCCCAGAAATCAGGAAGTCACTGCACTTGGCTGAAATCAGTCCTGCATATAATTTCCTTTAAAACTACAAATAATTGTTCAATTGTATGACATAAACAAATGAGCCAGTATGTATTATGTCTTAGAGCTTTAACGGTGCTGGTAGGTAGATTGTTAGCTTTGGACGGAGCCAGACAAGCTTTTTGCCCTCGTTTCAAGTCTCACTGTAATTTGTTAGAATACTTTCTCAAAACAGTTCATGTATCTGACAAAATCTGATTGATATTTCAAAGTAAAATTAAAGTGCAGTAAAGATTAAAGAAAGGGGAATTCAAACTATTAGTTGTGTGAATAGAGAGTGTTCCAATACTCCATTTGGGTACCATTACCAAGATTCAATTATTTTTGCATCAAAGCCTCATTTAGTACACATTCAGATTTAAAAATAAAGGCAAACAGTTAAGGAAGTTTTTACTTTTACTTTTTTTCTCTTCTTTAATGAGGGAGGGATCCGTCCCTCCATACACATAAAGCATCTATCCCCAGAGGAAAACATTCATGTGAACAGAAGAAATAAAGACATAATTGGATTATCAGATAATCACCCAGTTCACTAAAGAGTGACATTAGAGATGCTCCCTGTTTGCATTCTTTGTTTTGTCTCTCTGGTCTCTGAGCATTCAACAGGATATTCACCCTCTTTGTCTGATGTGCTCTATCCCCAATTTAGCAATGGCTATTCTTTGCTTTGGACACCATTTCCCATCCACCACTCAACCAGTGAAAACAGAGGATTGTCCCGAGTGTGAATGTCCCAAGAGTGGCACGTTTCTTTCCAGCTCTAATCAAAAATCCAGAGCCAGAGTCCGCTCAAACTCTGAACAGAATAAAAGCTTCTTTCATTTTGTCTAAATCAAAATGGGAAAACAAGCGACACCTCGCTGACCTGGACAACAGAGTCAGGACAAAAGAGACGCTCGGACAAGTGAGGCACAACAAAGCTAGCAGCTGGTCTTTAGGGGCCGAGTGTCCACAGGCACGTCTCTGCAGTGACCTAAGACGCCCTCGTGCCTGTTAAGACTATCTCCTGAGTATCAGGCCTGTATGTGTGTGTGTGTGTGAGTGTGTGTGTGTGTGTGTGTGTGTGTGTCCCAATAGACCTGATAGTGTTTTGTTCCAAGGAAGTGGAGTTGCAGAAGGAGCGTTTTCACATCTGGTTTCAGCGAGAGTGTACGTGATACCTTCACGTTACACAACCAAATCATCACAGCTAAACATCATCCATATGTCACTTTATTCCTGTCAGAGTTACATGTTCATATATATATATTTATTTTTTAAAGGTCAAGCAGCACAACTGGACAAATAACACAGCTGCAGACGCATCTTATAGAACTCATCTATGGGATGGTGTGTTGCAGCATTGCCTTTAGTTTAGTTTAGTTGAGTTTGTTATGTTCTTTGTTTTGTTTTGAGTGATTCTAACTGATTTAGGTGATTCAGTTATTTAACGAGTTTGTTTTATGTAAGTCAATTTATCTCATTTCATGTTTGTATTCACCTTTGTTCAACCAGGAGAAAAAAACTCACTGAGATCTCTTTTTCAAGAGCGTCCTGGCCAAGAGGCAGGCAGCAGCACAGGTAACAAAGTTTCCAACAACAACTAGCAGCCATATTTACAAAAATAATATAAGACACGTGAAAGATATGAAATAGCGAGTAAAACAGCAAATATTTGTTAAGATGGACTACAATCATATATATATATTCAAGTCGTTTAACATCCTCTTAAAGGGATCCAATAAAAGCAGCTTGTTAAGTTCAAGGTCATTAATTACTTGAAGTTTTTAAAAAAATGGATGACACATAAAAACAGCTATGGAATGATTAAATGTATCCTAAGTTTGATGATATATATTTTTAAAAAATCCATTAAGCTCAGGCTCAGTGTGTGTTTTAATTAGTGTGTTTTCGGCGTTTTCTTGTTTATGTTAGAATGTTTACAGCAACAGTGTTCAATTTAGCCTGCCTCTGGCTCCTGATCACTAGTTTATCACACGTAAATGGACTCTGCTCATGACCGGCCATCCATTTAACCTCAGCCAGGCCCGCTTACTCACAGGGCTGCTTTCAGCCAGAGCCAGCACAGGTATCCCTCCTCCCTATAACGTACCTGAGTTACTTAGGGGAAATAAGAGAGTTTTACCTGTTTGACTGAATTTTCATTCTAAGTGTCTTCATCCACCTACATGTTCAAAAGGGCACTCCTAATTTTTCACATGAAGTTGACTCAACTTGCTGTAAGTGTCTGTATGTGAAAACAGATGTTTCACTTTCTTTTGAGAAGCTTTCTTAGGCGATGATGCTTCAAGCATCTAACTTTTGAGGTTTGAGGTTAAAGGACGTCACACTTACAACATTGTCTGTTGTAAGTGTGACATTTAAAGTTATAAAGTTCATCCTGACCGTTCTACCACTTATCTGACATTTCTGCTGTGTTAAGTGTATACAATGTTGCTCTGCCAGTATCATTTATGAACCACATGTACCAAACATTATTGTCTCTCTTCAAATCAGACTATACCTCTAACTCAGTCATCAACCAGTGCTCTTCACAAACAGAAATCTGACAACCTTGAACCCTTTTACTTTCATAATTATCAGCTGACTGATCTTCCTGGCTCTTGTTTGCTTGTACAACTTTCAGATGTAAAAGCATAGTGGTATGCATTTGTCAAACTATACTATGATGTGTTAACGTATTTATCATTCTTGCACTATGTATGATATTCATCATAAATGTTGACATTTGATGCATTTCACCTAATAATGAGTTAACCTAATAATGAGTTAACCTAATAATGCACATTTTGATCAGCAGTGTCTTGGCAGATCAAAGTGAACAAAAGGAAACATATTAATCAAACAGCACTGAAAAAACTAGATGACAACACTCACATACTCCAGAGTAACACAGCAAATAACACACATTCACACCAGCAACAAGAATAACACCAGCTTTTCTGACTATAGTGAATTTTATACTCAGCAGAAAAAACCTCCTATGTAGTGAACTATGTCAGTATATTGTCACCGTCATGGGGAAAAACGTTTTGTTTCTTTTCTCTCATTGCACCTTAAATTTAAAAATATGAGTTTCAGTCCTTGAGCTCAGGAAATACATTAACAAGCAGTATGCTCTGTAAGTCCAACAAAATGAGAATCCTATCTGACATGAGCTCTGTATTTTTTGGTCAGGTGACATCTGGAATTGTGCAGGTGTCACCACTGATGATTGCAGTGCACACATCCCTACAGATCAGTCCTCTCTCAGAGGCTCTGTGGGCCTCAACACATCCCAAAGAGACACACCAAAAGTCTCAAAACAACTGCGCTAATTGGGATTCATGAATGAAATACTAGAGTAAAGGGGAGGCTTATGATATGTTTTGCACACGTGCACTCATATAAAGTCGTATTATCTAAATACCACCTGTTGTCATTTAGTATACACACCCATACTGCAAAACTGATGTGTTTTTTATCAAGCTAAGGGGCTTGTGTCCAGTTTCAGGCTCTTGCCGGTCCAGGGAGAGGGGTGGTGCCGCTGAGGGGTGTTTGCTTAAGGCCCATTTTACGACCATGATGCTTTTTCCAGACCAGAAGTGGGACTGAAATGCAGACGGAGTGGGCGCTGAGCCAGTACGCTGCTACTTAACTTTAAGGATCAGAATCAGATTCAATTCTGTGGCGAATGTTGTAGACCTGAGTTTGTACGATACGTTGTTTTGGTGTCACACATCACTCAGATAACTGCAGATCACACATCCAGCATTTGCCCCAAAGTTGCAATATCAGTTTAGACGAAGTGAGTGTGAGCCCCAGGTCCACACATACTTCAAGTGCAGGAGAAATTTGCATGCACTCAGGCATTTCCTGCATTATTTTCATTCAGCTGACTGTAGTGCCCTTTGAAGCAGAGCACATATTACTGTAATGTTGATTGTACCCTACCGTTAAAGGTAAGGGCCTTAGGCTATCTGGATCCTTAATCTGCGGTCAGGGCTAACTTCTGCTGTGAGCTATCTCTTCAATGTGCCGTGACACTCTAATGGCCCAGTCCCAGCACGGATCAAAGAGCTGTTTGTGGCCAACGCTGAAGATTACACTTGGCTGCAATGCCATTCTCTCATAGCAGCCAAGACTGATCCCAGAGGCCTTCAGAACCGAGATGTTTATCAGAGCTGTACCCAAACAAACAAGATGTGCGTCACTGTGCAGAACCCTGAGATGTTCATTGTTATGTTTCACTTTATTTGCTGTATTCATGGCTTTTAGACTGTCTCATGTCTGCTTATACTGTGTGGCTTTGTGTGTGTATGTGTGTGTGTGTGTGTGTGAGAGAGAGGGAGAGAGAGAGAGAGAGGAAAAAAGAGGTGGGAGTGGGAGAAAAAGAGAAAGAAAGACAGGGAAGCTATAGAAAGGGAAAGTTCAGAGTAGTAGAGAGAAAGTAAATGTGTTAGAGAGCAAAAAGAAACAAAGGAATACGAAAGAGGAAAGCTGCATTTGGCTCTGATTCTGAAGTTTTCAACACAGCTTTATACTCTGAAGGAAATGACACAAGCCCTGTGTGAGCTAACATTGTCCACTCCAATCCCCTAAATATGTCCCTGATTAAAAATCACAATATTATGTCATGATATAAAGGACATGAAAGAGCAGGTGGGGATCAAATCGGATTTGATTTTGATTCGCAGCTTCATTAACTTCCCTGTTTTCCACGACCTAACACCCCCGTGCAGGTGGGGAACAGCTTCGAACTGCAGTCTTAATTATGAGCATGTGGCCGCGCAAAGCGTCCAAGGCGCACTTTACGCACGGTCCGGTCCCTATGGCTTGATTGTACAGCACGCGCCTCTATTGAAAACAAGTAAATCACCACACACAATGCCTCAAGGTTTTAATTTGTGAGTAATAAAACATTAAAATGACGATTTATGGAAAGCCCCACTCTCCCATGTTTAGCAACAAACCAAATGACTCAGTGGTGTTTGTCCTCGTTACTTTAAAAAAAAAAATGTATTTCACGTTTTCTGAATGGTTGCTATCGTTTGTTTATTTGAAGCACTTCAATCCTCCTGAATTGTTGTAAAAACAATTAGGCGGCTTTGAATCGAACAGGCGCGTCTCTTGAGTCCGGATCAAACCAAACCAGGACCGTCAGCTGGAGGAGAGATGGCGCTGACAGGCTGGCAGAAGGTCCTGGCAGGGAGGGTCCGCACCTCTCAACACAAGCTGTCTGCTCTTCCTCTGTCATTGAGAGGCCTATATAACAAACAGAGTGCGTAGCCTAGTGCTGATCCGATCAGAATTTGTTTCGTGATGAGTTGAAAACGTGTTTGAATTAAAAAACTGATGGGTCTATAAAGAAGATCCCGAGTCTTAAAAATTGTGTTTACAAAATTAGATATTAGATAAAATATTTTTACTCTTTCATGGCAGGTGTTTATGTCCCACAATTAGGACACGGTATGACTAAGAAGTAATTTAATTTACGCAGAGCTTTTACTTAGAAAGTGTGATTTGAATATTAAAATGTAGGTTTTTGTCACACATTCATTTTTGGCCAGAGTTTGTGTTCTCATTTAAAAATAAACATTTTCAAAAGACGCCCTGAACTCGTTTCTAAAGTTGTCGATTATGTTCCCATCAATATAAAAACGCATCAACTAACCGAGGACATGCGGGGTCAACTGAACTTGATGACGCGTTACTGCATACTTATTTTATCGTCCTGCCCGATACAATAAACTGTTTTGTTGGCTAAGAGTTGAAACAAGAATGGCTCGTTAACAATGGACCTATTATTCAGGATTTTGTTCTTTAATATTTTTTTCATTGTTTCTGTCACATGGGTTAATGGAACCGATGGCTGGTTGGCACTATAGTGTAAGTTCATTAGCCTAACTATTTTCAAAAGAACAGCAGCATCTTTGATGTGTTTCCTCAAACTAATAAGATCCCTGCAGGGAAATCAAACTCACTGAAGAACAAAGCAGACAGCTTTGTGGCCTTTTTGTATTTCACATTCAGAATATGCAAACAACTTGTCTTTGATCCAACTTCAGCTTTAAAAAAAAACTAATTCAATAGAAAATCACATCTGCAATAATTTAGGATGAATAATTTATTCAAATGCCTTTTTGCATTTGTCCAGGAAAGGAGCATGCCTCGTGGGACTTTTTTTTATTGCGATCCTTGTGATCTAAAATCAAGTACAATAATATCTTCTGGACTGAGCACAGAGAAATCTTTCGACGCTCTTCAGAATGAATTAAATACAGTAAGGTTATCCCAATCACCTGTGAGGCTTAGAGTTTTGTTTCTGCCTCTAACTGTTAGTCCCAAGCTTCACCTGTCTCAGTGTTAGTCCTCTGGATCATTCTGGTTAAATCAGCTGCTGCAGCGAAGGGCCTCCTACCAGCCTGTGTTTACTGCAACAAACAGATTCCCTTTAAATTAACATCCTGAAGGACTTTGACAAATCGAAAGCACGTGTTAGCAAACACACAGCCTTCTTGAATTAAAGTTCATCCCCGAGCTGCCCCCCATCCAACCTCCAAGAAAGAGAGCGCGCTTATTTGATTAACCCCAGAGTAATTACAGTGTGCGTCCTCTTCATGGTTTTCCAGTTAGTCGGTCATATCATTTGCAAATTAGGATGGTATTAATGTGGCTGCTATACCCAAATTTTGTGGGGATGCTGCTGGGATATTTTTGTCTATTTGGTGTAGCATCAGTGCGTAGAAATATGTCTAGACCAGAATAAACCCAAAGGCAAGACATAAAAAATGCCTCTTTTCTATTAACACCTCGTTACATTTTGTACTGACAAAGAGCTTTCATGTGTTTCTGACAGCGTTTGTTATCAGTTGTGCTTTAACAGATAAAACAATCCCATTCAGAGGCCATCGGGTTTACACGGCCTGCTGCGCCATAATGCTGGGCGCGAGCCCTCCAATGATTGCTGAACATTGAGTGTTTTTTGTCAATATTAGCTCGACTACTTGTGGGGAAGTTTCTAATTGGACACGTGTTTCTGTCGCTTTTTGTCGTCTGGGATCAACTCATTTCTTTGTAATGCGTTTTTAAAGCATTGAGCCTTCCATAAGGAGAGTTAAAGTGTTCTTAAGAGCTCCCTTTCAGCCTTTAGAAAAGGCCGGGGCGACCCGCCGAGAAACATGGAGGCCCTGGAAGTATTTAATCCAGGAGATGTGCCTGTGAGGCTGTCACACAGCAGAGAGATTCAGAGATTCAGGCACATGTAGGTGAGCAGTTACAGGTTATTAACGGAAACCAGCCTTCCGTTATGCCCAAAGAACCCTTGGTTCATCTCATCTTAAATTTAAATCTTCCTGCCTGAAACCAAAGTAAAACTTTGTTTTCATTGCACCTGTAAATATATATTTTAAAAAGAAAAAAAGGCAACAAAATCATTTTGCATTTTAAACTATGGAGGAAATGCTGTTTGACTTCGACCAGGATGGCACCACTGATTTTGCATTTTGGGGACAGATGGACCAAAACATCCAGTTTCAAACCCAGATGGACACCTTCCTCCTGGACTACAACGCGGCATCGGGCCAGCTCTCGCCCTGGTCCTCTTTCGGGAGCCAGTCCATGTTCTCGGACGCACAGCTGACCTTCACAGACCTGGACGAGGGCTCCCCGGGGTCGGGCATCTGCGCTGACGGCGAGGGATCCTCTGTGGATGAACCCCTGGAGATGGCCAAGCGCAGGGCGCGGCGGCTGGCGACCCATCAGCCCTACAAGGTGCAGCGACACGCCGCCAACATCCGGGAGAGGAAGAGGATGCTGAGCATCAATTCTGCCTTCGAGGAGCTGCGCTGCCACGTGCCAACGTTTCCCTACGAGAAGCGGCTTTCCAAGATAGACACACTGAGGCTGGCCATAGCGTACATCGCCCTGCTGAGAGAGATCCTCGTGTCAGGCTGCGACCCCAAATCCTACGTGGATGAGTGCATGAAGAGCGGTTACAAGAACCGGACCAACGCCATCTGGAACACAAGTGGTGAGCTAAACCTACAAGAAGTCCTTAATAAAACTGTTAAGCTGTGGTCAATTATATTTTACCTCTATTTCAATTAACCTCATCCAGGTTTTTGCAAATATTTCCGATATAAGAAATTGGATATTTATACTTTATTCAGTAAATCATTGAAACTGGCATTTGTTTTCTCTTGTTCTCTATGAGAAAAAGTACCAAAAGAAAACCAAAATATGAAAAAATCTGATATTTAAAACTTAAGTTTCTGATAAAACAAATAATCCATTTGATCACATTATGACAGAGAACATAATGACATCTAACACTGGCCTCTATTTATCAAGCCTTTATTTATTAACTCAGCAACAATGTTATCTAACTAAGAGCAGTTCTAGACTCTTTGCAAGATTATTCAGAAAGACCCAGATTTAATCCAACATGAGCAAACTCTACATCAGTGGCGAGGAAAAACATCCTTTAACAGGCAGAAACCTCAGGCAGAACCAGACTCACAGGTGAACCGCCATCTGCTATGGGCAGAGTAAACCCTCTGTACCATGAACACAGACTCCACTGTTATTCTGCATCTTTGTTACATTGTGAAGACATAAAGAGAGGCTTTGAATGTTTCATTTAAATCAAATTAATAGACATAGAATTAATAAACAGCCTTTTGTGTGTTCCCTACACACTTTTATCCCAGGCGTGTTTTCCTTCTGCATATACTCTGAAATGAGTCTCATATTACCAAAACACAAGTGTTCTACATCCTTGAATTCTGTGGGAATCTGCTGTGAAGCCTCTTTATGGGGCTTTTCAGCATTGAATGTGCCCCCATTCTGAAGCCCCCAGACTTAGAACTTGTTAAACAGTCATTAAAATGTATTAAAACTTAGGAGTTTGTCCTGCTTTTGTCTCCTTCTGCGCCCCCCTCCCCAGATCTGACAGCTCGTCTCTCTTGGATAAAGTGGGATTAAGTGAGGATCATGGGGCACCTCAATTGTGGAGAATGGCTTGGCGAGGCAGCTCAGGCTTTTTCCTCCCTCTTCGCTCTCTCTCTCTAGATGTCAAAGACAGGCGGCAAAGCGGGCATGTCAGAGCCGAGCGATCGACATCTGCAGACTTCTCACCGGGTCACACACCTCAGGCTTTCTCAATCCCTCCACTCCTGCATCCTCCGTGGCTTTTAATATTGTAATTTATTGTTGACTGGTAATGGAGAGCCATTGTTTTTAGGGCCAAGGAGGGAGAGAGGTTGGCATTGTTTGCCCACATGGATGGCACTTGTCACAGAGAGAGAGGGGCACACTGGCACAGGGCTGAATGGACTTCCTAAGGGCTCATACTTCTGCATGCAGCACTGAAGTGTTTTCTGGACTGGCGCTCATTAGCCTGCGAGTCGATGTGTTAAAAAGAGCCTTAATCATGTAAATGAGACAGTGGGTGCACTAATAAATGCAGGGTCTTTAAACATGTCAGCTGCTGCTGCTGCCAAACATGGGACTACAGCTTTAAGTGTAGGCTGCTGTTAGTTTCATGTGCAGTATAATTTATCTATTTATTCATTTATTTATTTTAATTATTTCTTATTTATGAGAACATGATTTCTTGGACGATGTATTTGTACAAACTGATTATTTAATTTTTGAAAATTCTACCGTTACTGTTGTGTTTTATTTTTGATGGATTGCACATAAAAGCTGCTGACTCATCACCACAGAGAAGCTCGCACAGTAGATATCTAATTTACTTTCATGAATTTGTTTACAATGTTCTCTACTCATGATCATAAAAAGACACATTTCCTTCATCCTCCATACTGGTTTAGTGCTTGATTATTTCATGTCTGTTTGTACATCTTTCATTTGGACCAATCCTCTGTAAGCTCTGCAGAGGACTCAAAGTCAGACTTTATTTGGCTGCTCAAGATCATTATTTAAAAAAAATAAACATGAAATATTATTTAGAAGTGAATTTTAGTCAATTGTCCACATCTTTAGAAGAAGTGTTATTGCCACTCGACTGTAAGTGGTAGCAAGCATCTCATTTTTAGTGACCCTTCTGGCCCTCTGAGACTCGTTGACCCCTGGATCCCCCTAGTGGCAATGACTGGCTAGACCTCTTGAGATCTTGAGATTTAATTGTATATTAGTTTGTTGTTTTGTGTCTGCATCAATAGTTTGAGTGATTGTGTAGCTACAAAAGAATATAATGTTCCTTTTTTTTTTACTTTCTGTGGTCTGTGGTATTCTGATTTAGATTTAATCTAAAATTGTTACAGAAAAAAAAACTGAAAACTGATGCATAAAAAAAAAGTAAAGTAAAATAACTAAAATGTAAATTATAAAGAAAATGAATCACTGATCCGTGGCTCACTGAGAAGTACTTTACTGTATCTTTAAAATGCAGCAACCGCTGGGGGCTTGTCAGTGTGACACATTTGAGCACAATATGAAATATACACCTGTAAGTATGAGTGCTTTGGTGTTGCTTAGTTAGAAAAATAGGCTGTTGCTTATCTCAAAATTACCAAGATTGCAATGCTAATTCTGTAAGCCTGTTACTGGTTACTTCCTTTGTGTGTTAGCACGTGTTCAGTTGTTATGGATGCAGCAGTTAAGCTACCAGCACTATTAGTTTGATCAATGTGATACACTGTAATCTTGCTTTAAAATGCCTGTGTCACTTTGATAATGTGAGATATTGATTTTTGTATTTTTGTATTTTTATTGTTCAGCGTCTTTAAAAAATAATCACCTTAATTTGTAAGACACTGTTTCTCATTTCTATTGAAGATTTATTCATTTATTTGTCTTCTGCCAAACTTCAGGGATTCTTTTGATATGAAATGCTTTTTTTCAACCAAAAATAGTTTTGAATTCATCATTTAGTTAATGATTAACAGAATCAAGTTGTGACACAATCATTAACTCAGTATGAAGTACATGGGGGCATCCCAGTAGAAATCAATGGCCATTAGTGTATTGATAAATGGATGCAGATTCATGTATTACTCACTATGTTAGTCATAGCTGATGATTAATACAGGACCTTCATGAGTCATACACTGACTCGTGGTTATCTGGGCATTAATTCAACATTAATACATACAGACGAGCTACATACCAATATTTCCCTATTTATCATGGAGCAGCATGGATACTCTTTTTGTGACCACCTACACGAGCTCAGGACCCATCAGCTCCATCAAAAGCAGCTCTGAATACCATTCAGATGACATATGGTTCAGCTGAGGGGAAATTTTGGGGCCAGAATGAGTAAGATCCTCCCGGTCTGTGGGCTGCATCAGGCTTCTTTTTTTTGTGTTGGGGTAGTTTATTGATTTAACATCCAACAGACTTACACTGACAAACACTATGAGGCTGTTTAGCCATCGGCCGGCAGGTGTGTTTATCATGTTGGGGTAACTCTGGAGTCTGGGCCATGCACTTGTAAATATCATTAGTGCATCACATCCTGTCGAAACAATGTAGCTGTACGGACAGAGGAGATCTGAAACAGCCCTGATTAAGGGGGGAAAATGACCAAGTCCAAAAAGATTTCAACTTTGCTAAATATTAGTCAGACATAAAGTAGATCCTATGTCACTTAACTCTTTGATTAAAGGTTTATACTAACATGTATTTAATTAAACAGATTAACTTTTCCTACTCACTTTTTATTGGAGGTTTTTTATTGGAAGACAGTCTAGACCTGCTTTTTGTTCAGTGTCTTGAGGTAATCAATCATTTGTTGTGAATTTGTTATGAACACAAATAAAGATGGTCTGACTGCCTGATTGATGATTTCTTCAAATCACAGCATTCAGCTGCCAGTGTCATACATACTGACTTACATGCACGAGACAAGACACATTCAAAGTGTGTGTAAAATTCCCTATTATGTTTCTTTTAATTTAATCAATTTTCATCCTTATCTCTGTAAAAATCAAGTCAGTTAGTGTGGAAAACACAACCTACTGTTGTTGTCCCTGTCTTTTGTTTATTTCAGGCGCAGTTGCAAATCTGCTTTTTTTTTTCCTCTGGTAGCCACCATTTGATGTAGTTGCTGTCCTAAAAGATTTGCGGTCATTACAAGTCTTTTAACAGCAAAATGACATCTCAAAAAGACAAATACAAAGGATGTTATGGATATATTTGACAGACTCATAGTGCTCTATCATTACAATTTGAGCTGATTTATGGTCCTTCAACCAGATTAACATGAATTTACATCTAATCTTTTGTTCACTTGAAAGAGAAAACCTCACAGATAGTCAGAAAAGTGAAGAACAGTCCTATAGGATTATCACTTTGCAGTGAATCTGAGCACAGTACAGCCACAAAACTGCTTGAAAAATGTGTTAATAAAAGCAGTGACAGTTTTGTTAATCCACAAAACAGACATACCAAAATGACTCGCATAAACAAACATCCACCACAAACAACAAAGATGCTGACTCCCCAGAAGCCTCACACCCTGCACTCATCACCATGGTAACCGGGTGTGTTGGCACTTTAATAGCTGTGAAAGTCTTGTTAAAAAGCTCACCTGTTTTTCTCATTACATCTCCTCTTCAGAAGACAGCGCTGTTAGCCTCGGTGCTAATAACTCAGATCAGAGTGTTGTGTGAGGGAGAAATGCAGTGTCGTCTTTACAATGTGTCCCAGGGGGTCGCCCCTCGTAGGGTCCTGAACAGTGGGGGGAGGCCAAGCTTTTGAAGCCTTCTCAGATGAGCACAGGAACATTCAATAACTTCCTTCTTGGATTAGAGGTACAGCCCTCCTGGTGACCAGAGCAAACACCCTGAACAGAGTCATCTTTGTGACATTTGTTAATGTTATTTATTTGGATGCTATTATAAAGTTGCAACTGAAGGTTACGGTCGTGCGTCGTGCAGGATATAAAAGTCATATAAGTGTCCCCCTTCACTTGCTTGAAGTAAATTTTCCTGAATATTTCCTGTTGCTTTCTCACATCCAGCTCACCCCAACTGAAAGTTTGCTTTCACACATGCATGTTTCCTGGGAGTAACATTATAATTCTTCTAGAAACCAGAGAAAAGTCATCGTCCCTCAACTTGAGACTAAACTAACAGTCCAGTCTGTGGCAGGGCTCAGGGTGCTGTTAGTGACACAGGTGACATCGAGGGGAGTGACAGTGGACTGTAAATGCCACCCCTCTGTTGACATCCGTTGATCTTCACCCCACTGGTCTCTGTCCAATTAGCAGAACACACAGCAGCACTGTTTGCCCAGCCTTCCTGCACGGCCCCCTTCATTCTGCCTAAGTCTAACCTCACTGTAGCCCCGCCTTCGTCGGGCCACCTGGGTGACACGACGCACCGTGAACCTGGGCTTGCCGTCATGCTAACCTTGGCACTAGGGTCACAAGTGCAGCACTAATTACTCTTTGTTGTTTGTGCAGGAGGCTGCCCTATCAGCACTCGAGTGCACAGTCTCTCTGTCATTTGTTCAGCAAATTTACTCTGACCCTATCAACAAGACCAGCACCCTCCCCTCCCCCTCTCCCTCCCCCTCCTCCTCTTGTTAGGACTGGTTAAAGTTCAGATTCTGGAAGTAGTACATGCACAATGAATATAATTGTGGTATAGCCAACATAATTGATCTGGAAACACTGTTTTTTGTAACTGTCAAGTCAATGAAGTGCATTTGAGTTGAGCGCAGGTTGGTTCGAGGTTTGTTACTCTATCTGAGAGACTAAAACGGATAAAATAAACATCACACCAATCTGCACCCTTCACAACTAATCAGTGTGTGTATACATGTGTAAATATGTAGCTCAGGTGGCAGTGCACGTCGGACATTAATCAAAGTGGTTTATGGTCTGATCCAAATAAACCATCCTGTGATTGGAAGTAACAAAGTAGGAATATTTAGTTTCTGTACCTAGGCAGAGTTGTTGGTATCTTTTCATGTATTTAATGTTGTTTTATTTAAAAAAAAAGTGATTATTTTTATTTTGCATGACGGAGCACTGCCTTCCAAACATCAAGACAGGTTTCAACCTGAATAGACACGGCAAAGGAAAAGCTCTTTTTCACATCCATCACACATTTCATGAAAGACTGAGATAGCATATCATAAAAGAAACATCAAGAAATAAGAGTATGAAACTCAGCCACTAGTGACTGACAGTTAGAAGGTGTTGTCACATAGGGGGAAAAGGTGAACCAGCCAATGGGCAGATACAGAGGAACAAGACATTCTCCATGTGACTGATTTGTGAATTCAAGTAGTTATCATTTTCAGATTAGTTTATTTTTTGTAATTTATTAAAGGGGACATATTAAGAAAAATCCACTTTTACTGCTCTTGAACATATATTTGGGTAACCTGAGTGACTACTGACCCAAAAAATGTGAAATAAACCAACCTATGTTTGTGGTCTGCATAAGTCTTACAACACAGAGAAAAATGCTCCGTTTCAAATTTGCTCAACTTGTGATGTCACAGTGGGATTCTGGTAAAAAAAAAAAAAAATCCCCTCCCCTGGTGGTGGAAAACTCAGGGGAGGGGTTATTGCATTTAAAGAGACACACACACCAAAACGGAGGTTTATGGTTTATACAGGGTCACAAACCTCCTCTGGTGCTTGATTCATGTTCTATTTTGACCAAAGCACAGCACAGATGTTTCACTTAGACCAGAGGGGACTGTTTGAAAAGGTGGAGAAGGGCTATAATATGTCCTCTTTAAAGCAAAAATTATCAAAGAGAAACAGCTTGTAGAAATGTTGTTCAGAGGGCGTCAGTAAAGAGGACACATCAGAACTTTTACTTTGATACAGACTTTGACTTAAGTATATGAGGATACCACCTCCTCATACGTGTCTAAGTGTCCGAGAGTTGCAGACTGAACCTGAAATGTTTTTAGTTTCAGAGTAAAGAGAGGAAAACGTGTAAGCCGCTTTCTTCAAAGGCTTTTTTAAAGTGCATATACAGTGATATATATCTTTTCAAATGATCTTGATATGTATTCATATTTTTCAGCTTTATTATGATGAAAAGTTAAGTGTTTTGGAACCAAGTCACCTTACCTAACAGATACAGCATGTGTCTAAAAAGGACTGAGTACTGTATATCAAGATTTCTTTTCTCCAAGCACATCTCCCAAAGCCTCAGAGAGCTTCACTTCACTTCAAAGCCCGCCTGGTTCACTGCATGGCCATAACTCTACTGGACAGCAGGGCTGAGGCAGCAGGTATGGAGAGTACAGGTTTGGGATGGGGAGGGGTGTGTGTGTTTGGTGGAGGGGGGGGGGGGGGGGGGGGGGGGGATTATTCTGCCCTATTTCCACCTCCACCTCCACCTCCAGATATCAAAGCCGACTCTGACAGTGGGGATCTCTGGCATCCCGGGCCCCTTTCCACACAGGAGACAAAGCATGGAGCGGCAAGTCTGCATCGTATTAAACAAAACCTAAATGCTTCAAGCTGTTACACACTCCCCAATGAAACCTTTATGAAAGGGCCCCTAATGCGATTTCAGAAACACCTTGTCATCAGCCCTGGAGCTGCAGTATGGAGAAGTGTGGATGTATGAATGAATGGGCTCTTGGCGTTACTCATAGTTACTGAAGAATGACTCTATGAGTGGAGGTGCCTATGGTTTTATGGCCCAATATGTAGCTCTTACTGATATCGCCTGTTGTTTCATTCACTGTAGAGGCCTCTGCTGTTCACGGCTCATATTAGAAACACAGACCGATAATGAAAAGAGCTTGTTTTGCTAATGCATAAAAAGACTTTAGAGAGACTGGAACAGCTGAAGAAGAACTCAAACAACATGAACTATTTTTAGAAAGAAAACAAAGTTTAATATGTTTTGATTGATTCCATTGTTCTTTTGAAGTCGTGAATCTGTGTCTTTTTACGCAAGGCGCTGTAATGTTTTTCATACAATTATTTTATTAATTCAGAGCTAAATTCATGTCTCCATCGGGTCTGACGTGTAAATTCTTCTTCAAGACCGACATGTGAGTCACATTTTTTAACAACTTACTGGAAAAGAATGGCGCAATAAAACAGACATAGCTTTTGTTGTTCTCAAACAGGGAACAAACCTATTTTCTCAGAAAGAGACCAAGAGTTCAGAGTGACAAAACATTTTTATTCCCTTCAGTTTTACACTTTTATAATACCAAGAAAGGATAAAAAGGTTAAAAAAAAAGAAAAAAAAAAGAAAAAAAAAAAGAAGCAGTGGCTGAGCCGAATCGTTCATGTTGTGTTTGACATGGTGGAGTCACATCATTTTTGGATTTTATTCTTGTCTATTTTTTGCTCCTTTTTCTGCTTTTTTAAAGGTTATGATGACTTTTTTAGGTTCATCTCAAAAGGAAACTATGCATCATTCTAGTCTAATTTTATTTGTAATATAACCTTCATGAAGTCTCTAGATTTCCATTTAAAATGAGCTGAACATTCCTTTGCTGCTGTATTTTTAATGCAATCTGTTATGTACATGTCATCGGATGTTAATGTTGTCAGAATTTATGATACTTCATTAACACATTCAAAATACTACAGAACCTTTAAAAAAAAACGAACAGATCTTAAGTCAATTTTTAAACATATGGACGGCAGGTGCCCCCTGTACTGCCTATTTTACAGGCCGTCCCTGCCTGGGACTGGTATTGAAACAGGTATTGATATAGTTTGATTTCAACTATCGTCATATTGAAGATTAAGACTGGTAACGTTACAACCCTATCAGGTGTTCCTTGGCAAAGTGTTTGCTGCAGAGCTAGTTAGCAGTGCAGATATGTAAATGGTTGCTCTAATGGAAACACTGGGTCTATAAGTGGCTTTGTAAGCGATGGCATTGCTGCTAACAGATACTGTGTACTGTACAATGAGAACCAGCCGGGTCTTTCCTCTGCAGAACAACTTAGGTTCATCTTGAATCACTTTTCCATACACACACGCACACACACACACACACACACACACACACACACAGGCACACACACAGGCACACACACATACAGGTGCATGGATAGAAGGGCAGATTTAGCTTCACTGATGCACACAGTGATCAGGTGATAACGCATACAGTGCATGAGTTGAAAGCATATACAGAAACACACATGCACAAGCAGACACATGCATTATGCTCACACGCAGTCTGTTTCTTTAGATCCTCTTGCCAAGATCATTTGGGGTGAGCTTCACAAGTGTTTGGGGGGGGGGTTCGAGTCAAAGGTAACCAATCCTGGCAGGCACATGGACAGTAAAATTCCACTCATCGCAGCCTCTAACAAATCATCTCTCCATAACTTCCCTCACACATCCACAGGCCTCTGTGTCAGATCAAAGACTAGTGAATCATCACACATCCATACATTTGGCCTCGCTCCTCTGTTTTTCTCTTTTTCCTCCTTTCCTGTTCTCGCTCATCTGTGTTTTCTCTCTCATCACCTTTCCATCTTACTTCTTCCCCCGCGATCAATTGTTTTATGCACTAGGTGGATGTAAAAGCAGAAGGACATGCACGTGACAAGGATGTGATTTCACTGGTGTGACAGCAGACAGGATCAGGGCTCAGGAAGGCCGTGCCCTCCGCCCATGTGGAGCTGGTTTTAAAGGTGTCAGACAAGACAGAGGTACGTCATTCTGCTCCGCTGAGTTACGACCCCAAGCTCATCTTTGATCTCAAACGCAGGTCATCCCTCTCTCCCTGCTCTATCTCTCCGCTTTCACTTCATTTTGCTGTCATTGCCTCTCTTTTATTCTATCTCAGGGGGTTCTTCAGCGAGCCACATAGACCCAAAAAATCCTCTTTACTTCATGGGGAGGCTAGTTGTGATTTACATGCTGACATCCACCAGGGATTAAAGAGCAGAGCAAGTAACTTCTTCTCTTTTAGTATGAGGGTCTATATTTCCCGATCAAAACATTTCACAGACCTTGTTGAAGAACCTAATGATCCATTTTGGATTTTTTTTAAATCAATAAATTCTGCTTCAAATGAGAAACTTAAATTCTCACAGGTTTTATACCCCAAAACTTATATTTGATTAAGAAGAAATAATGTAAATTTCCTGTAAAAATTTATGTTTAATGATCAGATTGTTTTCCTCACATTTCAAAATTCCTTTTGGGCATGATATGTAATGGAATTAGAACAATATTTTATTTAAACCTTGCGGCTCTTTGGAAAGCTGTTATCCTCATTATTTGCTGCATGTTTGCAAATTTGAATATTTGCTGGCTTATCATTGCCCAGAGCGTACACAGAGGATGGAAAAGTGCCGGCCAGGGGCCTCTCTGTTCCTTTTTTTCTTCTTGTGTAGTGTGTATATGTGGAGCCTGCAGCTCACAGACGCTGTGCAGGATCAGACTCCCACTCTGCAAGTCAGAACCTTGTCCCCTGGGCGCAGAGGCCTCCTGCAGCTGAGCTGGGGAGCACGAGGTCAGAGGGCATAATCAGGGAAAGTGTGTGTGAGTTTGCCTCTGTGTGTGTGTGTGTGTGTGTGTGTGTTCCTGCAAGTGTGTGTTCTCTCTTTAATGCAATGCAATTTGAGCGTTACTTTCATATTTGCATGTGTGAAACATTACCTTCTTTATATTAGAGAGGGTGTATGAATGAGACCAGTAAAATGTAACCACATTAGACCTGTGCTGAAGCCTGCCAGGGTCTCAGTTAAGAGCTCTGGCTAGGAGTAAAAGTAGTGTGACAGTCACTATTACTAAAGGAGCCCAAACACAAAGCAGAGCAGGGTTTCCTGTGGGCCAGGGGGGCTTTCAAGGGAAAACCAGGATATGTCCCAGTACCAAGTAAGTGCCCGTGGGTTTAAACAATGTTGTGCAACTTTCAGGAGGTTCTGCCCCATTTACACCGACTAGTCTCCCAGGATGTGCAGAACATTGAAAACATGGGCATATGCACCAATGATTCTGCTGTGTGATTATTTTCTCAGTCAACTAAGGTGTACGCTACAGTGTAAATGTGCAAAATTGCCTCCTAATAAGAGGCAATTATTCAGTACAATTTGATTAATGACAGGCTCACATAAACAGTTGAAGCCTTGTTTCAGTAATAATTTAATTAAATGTTATGTCATTTGGTGGTAAGTTAGCCAACCAAAGGCCTCTTTCATGAAAATAAGCAAAAGTCATGTCTTACATGATTATTTCAATATTGTCAGTTCAGCCTCATTTCCTTTAAATAAGTCACAATTAAGAAGATCACTTATATATTGTCAGGAAATGTTTAATTATCAATAACTGAGGCAATAGGCTATTTTGTCTTTGGTTAAATAACTGTAAATGAAAACTAAAATAGTATGTGGAATATTATTTCTGCATTTAAGGGGAGTAATTGAAACAACACTGACTATTCTGCCAAAATCCTCAACAGTATAGAAGCACAGAAATCTCCAGAGGTCAGTCAGCTGATTTTCTGCTTTATTTCCCTGTTAATTGTTTAGCACCAACACACCAAGTCAAATTCCTTGTATGTGTAAATGTACTTGGCAATAAACCCCGATTCTGATTCTGATTCTGATTTGGACAAACTGTGCATTCTGGCAGAGGATAAATTCAGCTCTATAATGTGAGCCACCTGTGCGCCTCTCCATGCAGGAAAACATGACATGACAGATGACGAGGTGGACCGCTGACAAAACGCATGGAGGAACCGTCCACTGTATGTATCCGCAGAAACCGGAGAGCTCCTCGGTTAGTTTAAGCCTCCTTCCTGTTTGACTTCCACATTATAGGAGCTGTGAGAGTGTACACACTTGATTCGATTAAAGATCAAGAAGAAAGATTTCCTCAAGGTCGATGAATCTGTGCGTAAATCGGCCTCCTCTGAGCAGGCACTCTACACTGAAGAGTTTAACATTGTATTTCTTGTTTATGGTTGGTTGACTAAAAAGGCCGTGCAGAGAGAGGCTGATCCATGCTCTATATTAATCCCAGAATAAATTAATATTTTTACAGCACTTTATGTTTTTAAGTATTATTGAGCCGCGTGGTTCAGGCTCTGTTTTATTTAGATACAGAAATATATATATATATTTTATTATAAAGAAACAGCTATGTGACATTGTATAAAAAAAATTAGCCCATAGTTAGAAGATACAAATTATTGATTATGATTATAGATTGTTTTCATTATTGTAAGATAAATTAAATAATCACGAGAAAAGCCTAACAAACGTTTAATTAGGACTATTAGAATTATTTCAACCCTTATTCATAAACAGATTGATGTGGTTCAGTTCCAGCATTTTGATGTCAGAAAAACAGAGATAATTCGTTGGTGCATAAATAAGAAAAAAATCATCGAATTCCCATCGCTTTAGACAGTCAAAATAAAAGTGCCTTGTGACAGTCATATTCCGACACATGAAACCATGACTGGTCCCTCCTGCTTATTAGCGGACCAGGGCGCACTAGCTCCCCCTCCACTCTCCAAAACCCTCCCCTTCCACTCTCAAAACTATTTAGCATCTGCAACTGGGATAAAGTTTCCAAAAAAAGTTAAGCAAAAAACTTCCTGCGTGAGGAGAAGCGTGCCAACCTCTAGTTTTGAACCAGTTTGACTCGCAGAGAGCGAGACATCTTCAAATAGTTCTCCTCATCTTAAGGATATCTACACATTTTGGTAACCACGGCTTCAAAGGTGGACAACGTTTTCTCCGCTCTATCCCTGCATTTCTTCAAGAAAGAAATGGAAGAGGGCTCCAGTTCTCCAGTCTCCCCTGTGGATAGTCTGGTGACCAGCGAGGAGGAGCTGGACAGGCAGCAGAAGCGCTTCGTGAGGAAGAGGAGTCACAGTAAAAAGTCCTGCGATGACAGCAGCGGCAGCAGCCCGGGGACGGTGAAACGGGGGAAGAAACCGAGTCCGAGCAGCACTCAGTCTTACGAGGAGCTGCAGAACCAACGCGTCCTGGCTAACGTCCGGGAGAGGCAACGGACTCAGTCTCTGAACGAGGCCTTCTCGTCTTTGCGTAAAATTATCCCCACGCTGCCTTCGGACAAACTGAGTAAGATACAGACGCTGAAGCTGGCCTCCAGATACATTGACTTTCTCTATCAGGTGCTGCAGAGCGACGAGATGGACAACAAGATGTCCAGCTGCAGCTACGTCGCGCACGAAAGACTCAGTTACGCGTTCTCCGTGTGGAGGATGGAGGGTGCCTGGTCTATGTCAGCATCTCACTAGAACCCAGAGAGATTCACTTAAAATGCCAAAGCGGTGGGTATCACATTCTGAAGCTCACATTATTACAAGCGTAATGAGTAGGATTCAAAGTAGCAGAAAATAACGGGGTTGTTTATGATTGGATGAATTAGAAATAAATGCGTTCATTGAAAATACACAAGTTTTAAGCCATTAAAAAACAGTTATTAAGTGCAAGCTGACACAGATTTTTAAATAAGGGTCAGTGAATTTTCCAAATTCATAATCCCTTTGCTGGCTTTTATTCTGCAGAATGTGAACAGTTGTTTGGTGGTGTTTTGGCCACGTGTCTTTGACATGAAGGATGAAACTCATAGCCACATAATGTACTGTACAGAACAAGTAATTACGCTTCGACCACACGAGGAAAAGTTTAACATGAAGTCCATGTGCTGAGCGCGCTTGTTACTGTTTGTGTGTCACATTTCACACCGAGGCCTCAGCATCTCTCCAACTCCGGACTGCGCGTCCGCATCTGGATACGACTGTGCGCGAGGCCTCGCTGGTCATCAGTTTAATTGTAAAAAAACATGCAAAAGTAGTGAATTATCCAGTCAAATCCGAAGGCCTGAGTTCAGCTCAGGATGTGGAAAAAGAAACATTGTCTTTATTTTAAGAGAAAGGGATCAGGCGCAGGAAAGGAGGCGGATTAACACAATAATAGTTTTGGAACGTTTTCACACGCCAGGCCTTATAAGAATATGCCTCGTTAACCAAAACTCACAAGTCTGTTCTATTTTTGATCAAAAAAACAGTTGTGACTCTCACAGTTAGTTTTTTATTCAGTCCCTTTTAACAACGCTTCTTAATGAGTGGGGTAAGAAATAAACCAGTACAGGGCCGCCACCAAAACGCAGCTGTAATGCCACCATGGGTAATTTATATCCACAATAGAGAGCTTTCCTGTGCGCAGACCGCAGGAATGGGCAGCTCGGCTGGACATGAAAAAGTTTAGGCAAGCCCATGACAATAAAATACAGAGGCCGGTATTAACGAGCGGGCAGGATTTGGTCACGTTATTTTGCAGATTCGCAGCTCATGGTTTGTTCGGGCTCGTGAAGAGGAAATCAAGTGAGAGATTCGCTATAAGAGAGGTTTTGGCCCCTGACAGCTGACAGAACACTTTTCTTGGAGCTGATGTTTTATTTCTTCCTGGGGCAGTTTTAGAGGGACAAAAATCACTATTTGGCAAAAGGTGATACGAAACAAAGCTTCATTTTGACACCATGACCAAATCATTATTTTTGGAGTATTACACGTCATTTTAAGCCAGTTTGATTGGCTTTTATGCATTTGGCACATTCTCGTATGTCTTAGAATATTAAAACGCCATTATATATATAAAGTTGACCAGTTAAAAAAACACAAATAAGCAGAACCAGGGGTTTTCAGTTCTCGTGGGCCTCACATGCATCATTACAGTGATTTGTGTAAGCACAGTTAATTTGATGTTGTTGTTTTTTTCTTTCTTAATAATTCAGTCTACTTGACCTCCACAGATTTACGTCCTAAACAAGACTTACAAAGCATTAAAGTGCAGCTTTTTTTAACACGCGTTTCCTAAGAACAAACATTAGTTTTTAGAATTAATTCAAATAAAAGCAACGCCATATGTGCTGTTATTCAACAGGACTGTAACATTTTATTTATAAATTGAAACCTAAGTGACTCCATACTTTAATAATGAGTCTGGGTTTAATGCTGCTCTGAGGAATTAGATTTTTATTGTTGTAGGACCCTACACTAATCCTCAGCCAAATGAAAACGCGTGAATTTACTCAGGTGCTCCAAAACGAAAGCTCAAGAAAAACTGGGATTTTTTCTCCTGCAGGATTTCACTGCAGCAGCTGCAGAATTACATTCACATACACACAACGTTCGTGCATTTTCTCTCGCCATATGGTTTCACTCAGCTCAGTGGCTAATAATTGATTCATTAATGACTTCCCACATGCTAAGTGAGCCAGTGAATGTTTAAAAAACATCACATGTACCGACACAGAAGAAGCCATGATCTATATGCGTCATGCGTAAATCAACATGCGTCATGCGTAAAGCTAAAGCCACTTATCTGCTTGTGCCCGCATTTTCTATAACGATGTTTATGTGCATCTCTCTCTCTTTCTCTCTATCTCTCCATTACAGACTGTTTACTTCTACAAAGTATGAAGACCAAAGGAATTATTGGAGAACCCATCGACCTCAAAGGCATGGCGAAGAGACGTAGATGTGACCCACAGCTACAAACTCTTAGGAAGTATGTGTGTGGATGCAGATTCACTGCATCTGGCTGTTCGGGGGCTGTCTGTGGCAGAGAGGGGGGGGGGGGGGGGGGGACGACAGACCTGTAAAGTACAAAGGTGAACAGCTCGGCCATAGCCTAACCTAAATAGAAGGAGATATATTTTGTTTGAGAAAATACTTTAAGCCAAAGTATAAATAAATATATATATAATGAATGCATATTGTACAGACTTGTGTAAGTGCGCCCATAGCCTGTAAAGGGACCAATGCAATTTACAGATATTTGCTGCATGGATCTATTTCACCGACTTTCTTCAGCAAGTCTCCAAACTCCGTCCTATGTACATTTTGGTTTTTGTTTATTTATTAAAGCACATATTTTTGAACGAAATTTGGTTTTTTTTTTTTGGTTTTTTCTCAATTTTACTAAGCAGTAGATGTTGAGCCATTAAAGCATGCACTTCAGCTGAGTTAATTTCAATCAGATCAGCCGCATTCATGCAAGTTCCCGGTGCATTCCAATCTAATAAGATGTTAATGAAAAGGCAATTATTTAGGCCAGTTTAAAAAAATGTGGTTCGTTTGTTCTGGTTCCCTAGGTGCCTTACAAGAAATACCCACAGCATTTTTTTCCTTCTGGGTGTGAGAATGTGCCCCCCTTGTTTCCCCTACTCTTGTTATGTATAGAATACTTTCAAAAACGATCATAAAAAATTACAGCTTCATTAACAGTGCAGGAAATTCGAGCCAGTTTCAAGCTCAGCCATATAAAATTCGTGTCCACTTCAATAACGAGTAATCAGTTCAAATGACGATGCCTTCAGGCTCTTTAACGAGCAGGGAGCCTCAACAGGCGCAGATAAGGACTATATCCCTCCGCCTGCAGCTTTATAAAAAAATCTAGACCACTGAAGAAAAGCGTTTGAAGCTTTCCCTCTCGCTCTTTAAACATTAAAAATGTTTACATCTCGTTTTCCCAGACGTAGTTAGATGCAATCTAAACACTGAATGGAGCTCTTTGTTAACGAGGGGCTACTGACTCCCACTCTGCAGGTCTGCTGTTTGAATCTGCATGCTCAAGCTACACTTATGAACAGCTTTATCATCTCACCATCAGAAAAAACAAACAGCACGCTTTTACTTTGCAACAAAAAAATGTGTGGGACATTTTCAGATGGATGGAGGCCAGAAAATGTCACACTTTAAAGACATTAAGACATTCCAGAGAGGAACACTTTACAACAGAAAAGCACACAGCATGAAATAAATGTGAGAAGGCATGTTAAACTGTAGAAATCTTGCAATTGTTTTCCCAGAGATAGAAGCCACATTTGAGAAGAAATGTTACAGTTTTTACCACATTCATAGTGTTGCCGGGTTTTCTCAAGGTCAGCTTGCTTGGAAACACCTGCGACCGGGCTCTATTCTGCTGGGAAACACCAAACCCACATAATGCATTTATTATTAGAGTTAACACACACACGTTATGTGGCTTTAATGTATTCATGGCAAAGAGAGCATCCAGGCTGTGTAATGCAGATGCCTTAGTCATGTTGACATATTCTCATCTAGTTTTGAAATGAATCTAAGGGCAGGTCTTGGCTTTTTAACTTAATGTTATGATCTGGCTGCACAAGAAGAACCTAAAGGACAATTATATTTTTTATTTAGAATATCTAAATGGAGTGTTTTATCTGCCACATACGACTGTGCAACACTTTGATCTCTGTGACTGATTTTGATACTTAAGGACACATGAAGCCCAACAGGGACAAATCAGGACTCTTGAGTGAATTTACACTTGATCTGCAAACAGGCCTGGGACTATTCAGAAAATGAATAGACATAACATTTCTGTAATTAGACATAAAATCTTTCATAGAAACATGTGCGAGTGGAATAAGTCTTGACTTTTGCCATGGTGGTCTCAGATGCCGCTGGACACAACTTCCTCCCCACGCCGGCTTATCCAAAGGAGCCCGTTTGATACCTGCTCATTATCCCGGGCCCTCACAGCTGAGCAGAGCACAATCACCCGGGGGCCACTTCTCCAGCGTTGCGAGAGATCCAGATGTTTCCCGTAAAATCAGACGGAAAAAGCTACAAAACTTTAATTTGCAGTAAAAAGGGAATAAAGTAAAGGTTTACACTCTGTGCGCCTCAAACGGTATTCTGTGTTTGTCTGGTTCAGTAAATCTGAAGGTTAGCTTGTACCACTTTGGAGGCTGATGTCGGCATGTGTGTGTGTGTGTGCGTGCGAATGTGTGTGCCTGTGTGTGTGTGTGCCTGTGTGTGTGTGTGTGTGTGTGTGTGTGAGAGAGAGAGAGCGAGAGAGAGAGAGAGAGAGATTGTGTTGGCAAAGCTAAAAGTCAGCTGTGTCTCCTGCAATGATGACAATAGAGCAGAGCATTACTCAGACTTCAAAAAAGACACATCAAGAAGTGATTCCTCTACGTTCTGGTGAAACACTTTGTGAAAACTCTTGCTTTCGGGTTCAAATGTTTCCTTTTTTACTCAGAAGTTGTTGACATTTCATGAAATATCAAATTCAAGCAGCGGACATCACATTTGTTGAAAAAAACATGTAAAAAAAAAAAAAAAGGAAATTGCTTTCTTTATAAAACAAATTGCTGTAAGTTGTTTTGAAATTGGGCTAATAATCATCTTTTATCGACTAAATTGATTTTTTAAATTACTTAAACAGTTCAAAGTTGCACCTTCTGGATGACAGAGTCAGTTCAACTCTATGTTTTGTAATTATTTTATTGTATTTAGCAGAACTAGGAGCTAAATGCACAATGTACTTATTTAGAACGTAGTAAAACATACACGTTACTCTGAAGCACCGCACAGTGCTTTAGTCCCCTCTTTACTTCATTATCTATTCAGCTTTTAATGATGAATCAACAATGGAGTTTTGTTGTCCAGACGTTTTGCTATTGACAGCTGAACTATAAAACAACAATCTGCATGCATAACAAAACCACACAGTGAAGAAAGAGTGCAATGACTTGTGTATTTGAGAGGAACCTGGCCTTCACAGAGGTTCTGGTCTTTTTCTTTAGCTTGTCTCTTCATGCCTTTCCTTTATTCCGTCATTTCATCAGACTCCAATAGACTTTGATTCTGCACAGGAGGCCTTCATCCACATTATCATCAGGCCTCAGGGCTGGTGCTTTTTTTTTTTTTTTTTTTTTTTTTATCTCTGGAGAGGATGAAGACGTTCATTTAGAGAGCATGAGTAGCTCAAAATAAATTAAACTGATCAGATGATTTAAATCAATCCATCCAAGTCACAAACATCTTTGCTCACTCTGACATGATTTCTCCAAAAGATATTGGCAGATAAAACTACACAGCCTTTGAGAGGTATTTACATATAATGCAGACAATGTGATATTTTCTTTTGATGAACACTGAGAGGCTGTCAAACTGAGAAGGAGGACAGCTTATCTTCCAAACACCTGTTCAACAATCCATATGAGAGCACAGCTTGACCTCTCTCTGCTAACACTGAGAAACTCTGTAGTGGGAAGATGTGATACCACGCTGTGGAGGGTCTGCCCACGGAAAGGACAGAATCTGCTATTCTCTTATTCCTAACAGTCCTTTGATGCCTCTGACGACCCCTGCTTCATTAAATTACTGAATGCTACTGTAGAAGTAAAAATCCCCTCCTTCTCTAACGGCTCATAGGGGGTTTCTGCTGAAGCTGTGGGAGTAAAAACTGGACAGGAAAATAGTTGTAAAAGTAGTCCTGCTAGGATTATGTGGGATGCTGACATACCCTTCCCAAGTGATGCAGATAACTCATTCAGAAAAACAAACAAAAAAATACTTTTTTTTTATTGTGTTATTTTATGTCTTCAATCGGATGCTGTTGCCAAGTGAACAGTCATAGTTGTCGTGTTGTTTTTGTAGGCCTATCTCTCTGTATGAGATCAGTGTCGTAAAAACCATGAAGGACAATCACTCAAACTGCTGGCATGCAGAGAGATTGAGGCGGTGAAAAATGTGCAGATCCTGTAAATCCTCTGCAGAAATATGGAATGTAAATTCAAAACATGAAAGTGTTTCTTTATGTTTCAACTGATGTTGGGTGTGTGTTCAAAAATGAATCATTAAGGCAAATGAAAGCAATGAACCTAACAAGTGAAAATTCTAAATACAGAGCTTAATAAATACTGCAACGTGAACATACGGAGACACTTAAATTAGCAGGTTCAGGAGAAATGCATAACTTTGTGTCTGTGCTGTATAAATCTCAAAAAGTGTTTGTGAGGAGAGTTGGCCCTTCGATCTGATTCTTATAGCATATCTTCTCTTCTGGCATTGTCTTATGTCCATCTGGTCTCATCTTACACACACACACGCAGACACACACACACATACACACCCACACACACGCACACACACAAAGTGCAGACCAACTGCTCTGGACAATAACAAAACTATATGAAATGCTTCATTCTTTGTTTCCTGAATAAATCAGCCTTCACCAGCTGATGGGTTTTGCCCGCTGGCATTATTTGGGGGGTTTAAGAAGGACGTCGACTGGAAAGATGTTAGCAGCGATTATTACGTCTCAGTGTCCACAAAGCTGGAAAATATCTAACTTTAGCTTGGGTGATGTTCGCCAAACAATAATTACAGCTTTCCTTTGCTGGTTCAGTTGAAGGGCACGCTGGGAGATGTCATTGAACATGTTCAAGGCATCACTGTTTACCATATTTATACACAAACAAAATCCAGTCACAGTAATTATACGTTGTTTCATCTCTCAAATACATGCTTCATCTATTGCTTCCGAAAAACTAAAAGTGGGTCAGGCCAGATAAAAAAAAAAAAAAAAACATCTTTTTTTAATTTCTTCCCTTAACCACCGGGAGAGCACAGTTTCATGATAAAAATATAAAGTGACCTCACTCATGGCGGTGAGCCAATCATGGGGCAGGATTATGTGGCAACACCTACACTTCCTTGACATGCTCTTCTATGTTTTTCTTATTTACATCCCAGAGTCAGAAAACAACCTCAGTGTCCTTCTCACCTTCAGCTGTGAAACCTGATCAGTCTGCAGTGAGCGGAGGGGACGGGTGGGGGGGGGGCTCCTGGGTATGTTTGTGGGGTGACATGCCAGCCTTTCCCATCCTGCTTTGCTCTTCATTAGCAGCATTGATGACCGCCAGGGTCAGCAAAGATCAGGAGGTCACACTAGTTCAGGAGCCAACTCTTATTTACTCACCCTTGTTTTCACTCTTACTTACACTTCTGAGAGGGGGAGAACTTGTTAGGATGAACGAGTACCTCAATGTTATTAATTAATCAATCAATCAATCAAACAGAATAAGAGAACTTCTGTTACTTCATTTCACTGAGAAAACAACAAGATTGTTTTTTCATTTAAAAAAAGCTTCTCCAATTAAGTTTGTAATGAAATCTTGATGAAAAAAAACTTCTCCTCATGATTGAAAGAATCATGTAGTGGACATACACAGGTACAGCAGCAGACTCGATGTGTATTATTGTACCTGGACCGTTTGAGCGGACATGCATTATTGAAACACAGTCTACATAATGTAGTTCCGGATGTTTGATGAAAAATATTTTTTCATATATATTTTTTTTTAATTAAAAAAATATTTTTAATTAAATAAAAATATTATAAATGTTTAGACAAAAGAATCCACCTTTCATGACAGCCCCATAAAATACCTTTTATCTTTGTCAATAAACGATTAGGAAATGATTTTCTTTGTACTTTTCTAACCAAAAGTCAGTCATTAAGGCAGTTTCTATGAGTAACACTGAAATATTTGAACTTTGGCTCTTTTAGTGGCAGGTTTCCAAACAAACAAACAAAAGTCATGTCCAAAAAACTGCAGAGATTTCATGCCAAATCTAAACGTCAACCTCATCTTTAGTCTGAAAACATTCACTGGTGTTACAGCATTATGGATAGCAACAGAACAAACAAAAAGTTATATCAGTTCAATTCTATGTACTTCTTTGACTACTTTTTTAACCATTATAGTTCTTTGTAATGTGGCTCATTCCCCAACCTGCGGTGTAAAAGCCCTTTGAGTATTCAGAAGACTAGAAAAGCGCTATACAGGCTCAATTCCATGTACCATTTCTTTTTGGACATGCATTTTCAAATAAACATCAATTTTTAAACTTTTTTTTTTCTAGCGCTCATTGGAATTAAGCCTCACATCTGAGAAACCACATGTCCTGCTGAGGATCGCATGATGGATTCATCTTTATATATGATGGGATGAAAAACTTTTTGAGAAAAACTAAAAACAAAAAAAAAAAAAGAGATGCAAATATAGATTATACATTTAAATATATTTCTAAGCTCTACAAATAGACGATATTTGGAAAACTTTTGGTCACATTGGTTTGGGGAAACTATCAGTTCTATCCTGTGTGGTGATGTAACCCTGGTGATTTTCTGTACATGTAAAATATATGTTTGCTTTAGCAGAATGGCTCGGACTTTAAAGGAATCAGTGCCGGTGTCTTTCTTATCTTTAGGTCAAGCATCATTATGATAAAGGCAACTGTATACATTCAATAATCAATCAATCTGTATTTGTATAGCACCAATTTAACTAAAATGTTATCTCAAGGCACTTTACAAAAAGAGCAGGTCTAGACCATATTCCCAACATGAATCCACCATGAGCAAAACACTTAGCAAAGTGACAGTGGTAAGAAAAAAACACGTCCTATTTACAGGCAGAAACCTCGAACAGAACCAGACTCATGTTGAACACCCATCTGCTGCGACTGTGCTGTTTGTCTTTAATTTTGAAGATAAAGCAAAAGATTTATGGTGGTTAGTGAATTGTACCGCGCTGACAGTGACCCAGTGTCATTGTTATGTTCGCATCAGCTCTTCATAGCGTCCTCAACCTTTTACGGTGCCAACGCACTGAACACCAGACTAAACACATACAGTAGAAAGACAAGCAAACGCAGCACGGCTTTTCAAATACACAATGAAAATCCAAACTGGCCCTGTGGAGCATCAGATGGAAAGAGCAGCAAACGGTCACAGACTCTCTCCAGGGCTTGTCTATTGTTTCAAAGTTGGCAAAGAATAAAATAAATCAGAGCAAAGCAATGATTCAATACTGAATTTGTTTAACATTTTGTCACCGAGAACCAGCTCATGTTAAGAACTAGCCAAACAATTTCCAACAAGTGTCATAGATTTGACTTTTCAGAATCACCTCTATGACCCCCTCTACGTTTATGTCGCAGACATTTTACAAACCATGTTTCTATGCGTATGTAAGCTGATGATCTAAAACTGATTCTAATGACTATCATCTGTAATTAGCTCCTGTTTGTCATCTCAGCAGCTGGCTAAAGCCTCATTGCCATTTCGAGTCAGTCAAACCTGCAATTAAAAAGTGTGGTGATGAGCACGCAGCTGGGAGGATGAGGCCTCTTTTTACGTATAGCGGTGGCCGGGTAATGACAGAGCAAACTGACAACGGCCGACTCTGCAGGAGGATGAGCACGACAAGAGAGCCGCCACACACCAGAATGTCACTGCGGGGAAACGAGAGGGGAAAATATGAAAGGGGTTTTCCCAGATTGCCATCCTTGCTGTCATTTCCAGTCCTTTGTTGTGGAGAAGAGGCAGCCATCTTGTTGGCTGGGGGGGGGGGGGGAAAGTTCAACAAGCAGGGCTCCACCTCTCCTCTGACCCGACCTCACCGAGGGGTCACAGGGGTTGTGACGAGATGACGTACGTGTTGACGCCTTCGGTAAGCTAAAGGTGAGACGGGCAGTCTGCGTGTCATGAGCGCGGTCGTTAGTGTCCCCAGCCACTGAGGAACCATGAAGAGGTCGCATTCCCAGCTTTTACGTCCTCCTCTTCTGCTTCTGGGAGCCTTCAGAGCTCTTTTCAGCATCTGCATGATGGTAAATATTGTCCCTTATGTCAGTGTTTAACTTTATACCAGGGATGTTCTCCTATGTTTGGCTTTGTCGCTGCATAGTGTCTCAAACCTCCATGATTTACAGAGATTGTGACGAGTCTACAAAGCCTTAGGCCAACGTCAGTATTTACACTGTTACTCTCTAAATTAAGAGTTTGACAGGAAAGCAAAGGAATGTGTGTTTATTTGAGGGGAGGTGAGGCAGGATTGGCTTTGTTTCCTTTGGTCTGTTGTCTTAGCGTTAGTTCCACCACCAACAGGGATTCACTGCTGTTTATTTGGACACTGGCTCAGACCTTTGACATCTCCAAATGGGTGGCTAATCCCAGTCACAGCTACTGTGGGCCCCTCTGAGGCCATTCCAGCAATGCTGCCTCCCTCTGGACTTAAAGGAGAACTCCTTCAATTTTACACATCAAGTCTTAGGAAGTACTTCTGCACAGAGAGACTTTTTGTAGCTCAAGAGGCTGCATCCCAATGTGTGAAAAACCTCTTCAAGTTAGGGCTTAAGACTCAACATCTTCTGTTAGAATGAAGTTAGTTCACCAGAACTTCAAAGCCGGCTCCTCATTTCTGATAGACGCTTTTGGCTAGCATAGAAAAACAGCCTGTCAGCTGTTTCATTGGATGAAATAAGTGTCACAAAAACCTACGATGTGCATGTGCACAGACTTTTAATATGCATTTTTTGCAGTGCTGTTTTTATTGTGTGTAAGTCATATTATTTTTTTAGTCCAATTGGATTTGGATGTTCAGTTTGAGTCTCCTGTTTCACATCATCACACATTGGTAAGTTTTCTATATGCACAAACCTCCTGAACAATTCAAATCATGCCACTATTATTTTGAACTGTTTGCACTCACGTATTTAAGTCAGTATTACGTTTGAAAACAGAGAAACAAACTGAGCTAAACTTGAAGCTACATTAGCAATCCAAGGAGCCAAGAATAGGGGATCTGAAAGAGTCTGATTTTTAATGTATAACTGCTTTAGTCAGTGTTTAAACCACCTTTTAATAACCAGATATGTTAGGAGGAGACAGATCCATCCACAGTTATTTAGCTCCCAGTAAAACCCATTTGAATGGAACAAAAAAATAAAGCTTTACCTTAATCCATCCATTATCTATACCGCTTTTCCTGTCTGGGGTTGCAGAGGGGCTGGTGCCGATGCCAGCTGTCATCGGGCGAGAGGCGGGGTTACACCCTGGACTGGTAGCCAGTCAATCACAGGGCTGACATATAGAGACAGACAACCATCCACACCATAGACTCACATTCACACCTACGGGAAATTTAGAATCAACAATTAACCTAACGAGCATGTCTTTGGACTGTGGGAAGAAACCGGGGTACCTGGAGAGAGCCCACACATGCACGGGGAGAACATGTAAACTCTACACACAGAGAGGCTCAGATGGGGATTCAAACCAGGAATTTCCTTGCTGTGAGGCAACAGCGCTAACCACTGCACCACCGAGCAGCCCTACCTTAAACCAGTGGTTCTGCAGCCCCCAAATCAAAACCAGCAACTAACATTCTCAACATAATGAACAGACATTGCAGTTTTTCCAAAACAATACTTTATATTGTAGATGTCAAAGACAACATGTTAGAGCAAAGGTTCCCCAGAAAAATGAACTATTTCTGTAACAATGGTGGAACAAGTCAAAAACATAACCAATAAAAAAAAAAAAAGAATATGCATTTTATACATATATGTAAACCTAGAACTGTTTGATTTGAACCACAGTGGTCATAGCATTAACTGGCTTATTTTTTTCAAAAGTGGAATGGACAACTGTAGCAACGACCAGGCGTCTAGATGGAGCCCTTTGATAAGTCCAGATGTGACAGTGAAGAAAAAAAGTTTTCCAAACAGTCCACGAGGTCACATCTTGCCTGGTGTGAAGAGAAACGTTTGTCCATTCTGTTGTCGCAGTTTACGAAGCGTCCCCCTAAAACAACCTTTCTACATAAATACATAAAATATATTGTCTGTGTTACAAGCCCTAGAAATGTATTTCACATCACTGTAAAAATTCAACCTCCAGGTTTGATGATGTCATAGCCTACAGGTAGAAGAACAACATGAAAGCCCCCAGCAGAGACAAAAAAAAAAAGCAGAAAAAGAGAGAAGACAGTTTGGATACAGTAAAAATAACTAACGTCCTTCAGTGCTTGATCCCTTGTGCTGTTTGTGGTATGGGACAGACAGACAGACAGGTAGGCAGTACATGCGGACACAGATCATGCAGAGAAAAAAGAGGAATGGAGTGGAGTCAGACCAGGCCACCTACATAAACAGACAGTTCTCGGACCTGGCTGGAACGAACTCTGAGAGCTCAAACAAAGAGATATGCCCTCTGCTAATAAATGGAAATTATAACTTAATGGAATATTTTTTTGTTGCTGGACATTGTGTTAAGACTAACAGTGAAGACAGACAGCCAGAGGAGTCAGACAGTGCTATTGTTGGCTGCTTTTGAGAAACCAAAGCAGTCCGAAGTTGAAGCCCCATGACTGGCACGGCTTTGCAAAGGGTTCTGGGAATGTTCTGGGCTCGGTTACTGAAAAGCATCTCATCAAGTGTGTTTACATGCACAGAAAATATCAGCGTATCCAAGTAAAGGTAAGAGTCAGGATAGCCTGACTGTATACATGTTCATATTTCCAACCGCAAATACCTCTGTATGCCTGGAAACAGATCTTTTGAAAAGTACAGAACATACAGGAGAACGTGCCCACTTTGTAGGTGTGTGATGAAATGGGAATGGGAATGAGAAAAATATCTAACTACCACATGGCTAAACCAAAGAGAGACCGATAATAGATTATGCTAAACATTGCCCTTTTATCAAAGGTTAGACCTTCATTATCTCTCTAAAGTTTACTTTATGGCATATCATTTTACTGAAAGCACCAAATTCACATCCACACCTTCCATTCTTCCTGTGAATTTGCTACGTGGCAGGTGATCCAAGCATGAATTTGAACTCTGACCATGTGTAAAAGCCATGGAAAATAATGTAATGAATGATCCAGGGACATGTGACATTAGAAGAGCATCTGCAGTGTCACTCTGCAAGTGAAGGCCAGATACAATATAACTCCAGTTAGGAACTTTGGGCTTGTGTTGATCTTGGCGCCCCCTGTGGACAAAGTGGCCCCTTTTATTTTTGCTGATTTTCTCATGTACATGTGTAATGTTTTTTTTTTTTAACAAAAAGATATCCTCCTGCTTTCTTGTAACAGTCAAATAAATCCATTATCGAGAGTCTTTGCTGTGGAAAATGTAATATAAATTGTCTGTTTCAGCAGGTAGCTGTTACTGGTCTTGTCTGACACCTACCCTGTGGCAGCAGTTTCAGGCATTAAAAAACAATTTTATAGAAATAATCAAAGTTGTTGCTGATTGAGAATGCATGTAAAGGTCATTGAGAGATCTCATTATCAACTTTAGTCTATTTCAAAACCACCTAAAAGCTCCTCACAGGAGTTTTAAGTCAAAATGAAAAAAACAACGACTTTAAAAGTCTGATTAAGATTTTCAGCACATGACACTGTAATCTTTCTTTTCTTCTCACGTATGATTGATAAAGAATATGTCACTCATGCCAGATATGTATTAATGATATTGAGTGTTGATACCTGTCTCCTCCTGGATACAGGGCAGTCTTACTAAAAACAGGCCACCATGAAGCCCAGAGGCAGCTCTTAGTTGATGAAGGATATTACAAATGTGAGCTGGATTTATTGAAGGAATGTTGATTTTCATTAAAACTAAGAACATTTGGCTAGATAAGGAAATAAGTGATGATCCTGTGAAATCATGAGCAGGGCCAATATGAGTGATTTAATATAGGGCAATGTTTCTATTCAAATCTACCCCTCCCCTTTTTGTTGCTTTAGGAGAATGAACTTCCATACCCTGAAAGGAAAAACAATGGATCTCCACTTTGGTTGTATTTGAGCCTTACATTTCTTACAATTTTAAATGTGTCTGCTTAAATGCGTGTTTTCCCTCAACAAAATCTAATAACTTGTCAAAAATAAAAAGTCTGGAATGTATAAATGCACACATGAATAAATGAGTCTGAGCGGAGAACAATGGCACACCTACAGTAACAGTGTTATGATAATGGGGATAAAATCCAAAAGCCAGCCATCAGTGTTGAAGAGAAAAAGACAGCCATTGAAATGCTACTGTACACGTAACTAACTCGAACCAAGAACAGCGCACGGTGCCTTCAGTGACACCCTAACAAGTGAAGACTGTATGTAAGACCCATGAAAAGTATCAATATCAACTTCAAAAACAAGATCATAATATCTCATTATGTATAGATATATATATAATATACTCATTTCTTTTCATATATAAATCTACTATGAACATACAGTAAATACACAAATGTCCATCAATATACAAAGTAAAAACATTGGCATCCCAACCCTCCCACACTAACCCTGAACCCAGAAAACAAAGGGATGTATTGTTCACTAAAAACTGAATTTGAGCCCTCACCTGTGGTGAAGTATGTCAGCTTTACAAAGTAACAGAAGAGGGCAATGTGGAGAAAAACAACACATTTCAAATGTACAAATAGAAGTCACCGGAGTCCACCGACACAGCGACAGAATGAGAGAAAAAGGAATGAACAAGAGAAGAGTAGTCATTGACAAAAGTGTGGCAGGAATACTCTGGAGACTGTCCTATATACAGTAAACAACAGTAAACATCCTGACACTCTGCTCGCTGTTTACTGAAAAAGACATGACGTATGATACATCAATGCGGGAGAAGGTAGTTGCCCAGGGGACAATCTCAAGTTGGAAGGATGGTATCAGAGAGGAGATTAAAATCAGCATTTTGTGACTGTTCTGTCATGTGTGCTCATATTTAAATGTACTTCTCAAGTCCTCTTAAATATTACTTTTATAACTGATTTGAAGAGGAATCAGACTCGTCATGTCGGTACAAAAGCTGAATGTGCTATTAAAACTTCCAAGGATAACCAGACATGGGTTTATTCCAACGGCAGTATGACTTTGTCAGGAGCAAAGGATGATTAAAAATGAACAATAACTATAAAAATATGTGTATACTCTTGAATATTTATAAAGGGCAGCTTGTGCTCCACTGTTTGAGAACAGATGTGCACACACCTGCCCCGCAGCACCTTACATTTGGGCAGCAGATGTGCTTAACAAGAGGCTAAAGATGTTAAAACAGCTGCGAGAGACTGTGCGGCCCTGGAACACCCCTCTGGAAAATCCCAGGTGGTATGGTCATCGTTACCACGGAGACACAGTTGTCCTTAAGAGAGGGGCTGGTTCAACAAATTGGCCCATATGTGGTTCATTTCTGTCTATGCCTCATTACTCTGCAAAACAAGATACTGATTCCCACAGAGACATTCAGTGGTCGGACTGAAACTTTTTACTGATTTAATTACAACATATAGTGACAATAGGAGTCTAGTTATCAGTCCTGTAGTTTTAGTAAAATGTGTGCTTCTGTACTCTGCACCTAAGGAAAGCTGATGACTATTTAATCAGGCCTTTAGTCAAGGTGGGGCATGTGGATGCAATGTTTGCAACCCGAACCCCTGGCCCGAACCCTGTCAGCTGTGTTACCTTTTGTTTGAAATATTGAGGTGCGCTGGTTTACCATATGACTTTTTAAACAATATTTCGTCTAGTGTCCTGTAGTTATTTGTGTAGATCTGTAATGGCAGGAAGGTTTGGACCGGGTTCACACAGACTCTCTAAAACAAACTGCAGCAATGCTTTAAAATGTGTGAGCTGACCCTTTGTTGCTAGTGCAGTTTGTATGCTGATGAAAGCACATTATCTAAACCCTGCTGTTATGGTAAAGATATGTGTTTTATAACCAAATGTTCAAGTGTGCTGTAAAGACTTGATTCACAAAGTTGCAAGACTTTTTTTTGCATAAAAATTGCAAAAAATGTCCAACTTTTAACTTCCTTTTAAAACGAACCACCTCTTGTGTCAGGGCACTACCTTCTAAAGTGAGAGAATTAAAAATGAGTGTGAAAAGGAAAGATGGAGGTACAGGGAGAGACAGAGAGTTATAGGTAAACATGCCAAGGTCCTCCAGTGTATGTGCCAACAACATGCAGGCATTGGATGTCTTGCCAGGGTAGAAATGTTTTAGGAGTTGGGGAGAAGAGGCCTCGTTCCCAAACCTGTTTTTTTTTTTTAAGGCAAAGCTCTTTAAAAAAAAGAGTTCAACAGAATCCACCAGGTTTGAAAAAAAAAAGGCACAAACACTCAGTCTTTCACTGTCAATCATTTTAGGATCAGAACACCCGATCATCTGTCTCTTCAGTTATCTTCAACAATGCTTGAAAACTGCAAGATATACAATCCCTTAGTCACGTTCATCAGGATGTCTCAAAAAAGCAGAAAAAAAGTAATCCGTAGTGCAGAGTCACAATCACATTAGCTCTGGTGCTTTTTGATGAACGTGAAAGCACAGACAGAACAGGCTAACAAGAAATAAAGGTGAATACAGATAGTCTGTGTATCATTCCCACTGGCTTTGAAAAACTACATATCGTCTATTGTTTGAAAAGCACTGGCACTCAAGGCTGTCACTGATGAATGGTCGAGTCAGTCCTCTTCTACGGGAGTTGTCAAAGAAACACATTGAACTTGATCAGTCTGTGCACCGCTGATCAGTGAGTGTATCTTCAGTGTTCCATTTCCATTGTGCGTCACTTTAGTCAGCTTGAGCTGCCTGATCTCACCCCACAGCAAGATGCCAGCTTGGTTTGGCAGGGTGAGACTTTCTGCAGGGGTGTCATTGAAATTGACACTAAGTGGATGAGGACACTGTCAGAATGAAGACGCGTCTGAGAGGTCAGAGGCTCGGGGATGTTTCTTTTACATGGTAGCATCCTCTTCCATTGGCTCCTCTTCAGCCCTAGAGAAAAGATCATACCTATGTTGTTAGATTATTCATTTACAGTACCATGGATGTATCATTTAGGTACTGTGCATGCTTAGACAAAGAAAGAGATAACATACAAGTAGAGAAACCTAAGGGGAACTGTCAAAGCCAACTAGGCCTCGAGAGGGCGGACATTTTATTTCTAAAAAGTCTTATGATAAGTTCTTGTTTTTTCCAATTCATAGTTTGACAATCAACATATATACAAAATATTTCTGAGGAAATAAAGCCTTCTTTCATTTAAGAGTTAAACGAAAGAAGCCTAATTGTCAACCTATCAGAATTTTTCTCCATCTGCTGTTGCTAGGCAAAAAATAAAACTATAAATTAGAGACAGATATTTGTAATTCAACGAGAGTATAATTTCTAATGACAGTAAACTAGATCAATCCCATCTTCCCTCTAAATGGGTGAGGTTTTGTAAAATTGGGAATGTTCTGCTCAGGGGTCACACAGGTCACAAGCTTGATTACAGTTTGTCAGACTAGGGAGCCAGCGAGCCTTTTCCTATGATGGAAGCTGAATGTAACATTACAGTCAGAGGGCCAACGTTTAAGAGTCACCTGCCTGCTCCTGACAGACACCATCGTTGGCCATGTGTACCAAATGATTGTTGATGTGTCATGGAACAAAATGTCTAGGCCATTTACGGCTGGATATTTAGCATGACTGATGATGCTAGGCAGGTGGCAGGGCTCCAGAGCCCCTTGTTGAAGAACGTGCACTCCACATGGAGCTGATCAGACTGCAGTGCGCAACGCTGAAGGATAAATTCAAGTCTGTTGGTTTGGAAACATGTTATCATTTTATAATGCCTACTACTAAAATACCTGAAGATGACTTCGGTCTTTGCATCAAAGACACTCTGTGTGTTTGTGACAACTTATTCATGTGAGCAGGTTTTATCTGTAATGAACCTTAAAGAGTGCAAACTGCTGTGGCCTGACACACACAGATCTAAAGTCTCTCTCTCTCTATCTAGTAATGCACTGATCCCAAGGCAGGTAGAATAACCTGTGTCAAAGTTTCTATAACCTTGAACAGCAATATTAAAACATAATATAAACAAAAACAAAACAGAATTATTGATGTTTTCTTCTGTAATGTGGTACATTTAAATATTTCCATGTGCCAACATGCAGTTTGCAATGACAGAGTTAACCCCTCTGCTTAATGTACTTTAACATTTTATACATTAACATGCAGTTTTCTATACAAGTACCTTTTTTTTTTTAAATCATACATTAGCCTTTATATCTATGTGTTGAGTTATAGTGATGTCTGCAAAATTAGTCCGGCCCACTTGAGGTCTTATTTCAACAAATTCCGGCCCCCGACCCAATAGGACTTTGACACCCCTGCTCTACACCTTATTCTTGATTAAAAATCATTCACATTATATGAAAGTTATGGAGAGCGATAAAAAGGTGACCTTATGGCGTTAAAGGCGACGCAATTAAAAATTTGGGTGTACCTAAATTTTGTGCTGGTGCACCTAAAAAAAAGAAGTTAGGCGCACCAGTGCAACCAATTCAAAAGTTAGTCTGGAGCCCTGGGTGGTGGTTTTTTAACACTAAAACTTACTGCAAATGAAAGGTCTTTTTTCAGTGGGCTAATTGCTGATGATTCTTTGTTTTGTGTCATTTAGAAAAAAAAAAAAGAAAAAAAACGCCCCTTGAACTCCACGGTTAGATACCGTTAAAATAGCATGTGCGCTGGGAAGCTGATCACTTCAAGGAGTCCTGTTTTCACTGTGAGACTGACGGATGATCAAGAGAGGTTTCAGCAGAGTCTTACCAATCTCCCGTTCTATGTCATGGTGACAAATCTTATTAGGGTTGTTCTCAGAGAGTTGAACTATTCCTTTAATTGTTTTCTTCAAGTTTCGGCAATTCTTGAAAGATACCACAAACAGACAAAAGCCTGTACCTCTTTCCAATGTGCTTGTTGGCAACAGACAGTGAGGCCATAGCGGAGACGGTCTCAGCTTCCTCTACGTCACGCTGGAGGGCTTCACTCAACGAGCAACCAAGTGTGGAGGCGGAGCGTTGCAGTGAGCGCCAATATTTACCTACAAAAGGAAAGAAAAAACAGAACTAAGTAGAGTCTTGATAGAAATGTTTCTATGCAGATTAGGCCATGGGCCATCAAAATATCATTGAGTTTTGTTCATCACATAGATGTGTATGCATGCTGTGTTTGAGTTTGTCTAAACTTTTTACCTTGGACTTCAATTACTTTCTCCATCGAGTGGACAGCGTTGGCATTGGGTCTCTGCTGCAGCACCTCATCAGGTATGGGGTCCAACTGGAACAAAGAGAAAATAACATCACAACACTTTTCCTGCTTCACTTTTCTACCCAAAGAGAAAACACATGTAACACAATGCACTCCCACGAGCTGCATCTTTAAGATTATTTAAGACACTTGTGCTTAAATGTAACTGCTGTTTGGCAGGCATGGGGCATTGGCACAGAACCTATGCCTACTGGGAACAGCCGCTAAGTGCATTAACTGTTGCATGCCATTTTTTAATAAAGTGGGTAGGAATGGATATGTATTTCTATGTGACTGACAGGTGTTCAAGAACGCAGCTTCAAAACATGGCAGAAAGACCACTTGAACTAATGCGGTTCCCTCCTGGTTTAAAGGATCACTTTTGAATGTGGACCACATCCCAGAGTTGAATCATTCCAAGAGGTGGGGAACAAGCTGGAGCTGCTGACACAAAAGAAAATAATTCTGCAGATGCAAACCTCCTCCCACTCACCGACAGCTTTGCTACTCTTTGACACAAAATACAATATGCGCTTTGTACTGGGACACATAGTAGTATACACAGATGCACATGAAAACTGCTTGCTAACACAAACGCACATACACACACACACTCCAAAACATAGCCATACACACACACACACACACACCTTCCTCGGGGAGCTCAGCTAAGCCTATGAAACGGTCCAAGCCACAACTCAGAGGAAACAGGGCTATTCCCTGACGAGCCTTCCCAACCCGGAATGATTCAATTTCCCCCTTGGCCGACTGCACATAGGACAATTTCTCATCCCATTTTGTCAAACAGACTCATTCAGCTCTACATTCCTACACAGTAGACATGCATCCCTTAGCTGCAAAATCTAAACCCCAGTGGAATAAAGGACCGACTGAGAAACATGTAAAGAGAAAAAAGAAAAAGGTTTGGCTGGAGATTTGAGAGGAGGATGCCAGAGCAAAGGGGGGAAAAAATCATTGTCGGTCGGCCTTGCTTAGCCAAGGCTAGAAGTTTTCTTTTAATTAAAACAAATAGAGTGTGGGAGGGGTCCACGGGGGCCGAGGGAAGAGGCAGTCTAGGGAGAGGGATACTTTAATCCTGCTGTGGCACGACAGGCTACATCATGCACACTGTGATGGACAGAGGTGTGTTTGCAAAGACATTTATAAACAGAGAGTTTGTCCATGAATAATTAACATTGGGTTACTTTCTGTTTGGCTGACATTCTCATCCAGAGTTACTTACACAGGAGAGGAGGCTTAATTTCCTTACACTGCTGGAAATACTCGCCAGGCAACTTGAAGATTCTGTTATGTAACTTTGCTTCATTACCTCAAGAGTCCAAAAGACTATCCATGTAATCACTCAAAATAACCTTTTTGTATTCACAGTGCAACGGCTTAGAACACAAGATATATGCTGCCCCAACAAAAAGGTCTGCCTTGCTAAAAACATTGGAATGTAACACAACAAGATGTCAGATCATTGAATGTAGAATGACATTCAAGATGGTTTTCAGAAGACTCCCTCTGCTTGTCTTTTTCTGTTATTCTGAAGTCTGAAATATGACAAAGTACTTGCCTTGTATAGTGAAATCTGTTATTTAGTAAAAGTTTTAAAATTCTCAGAAGCCTCTGGCAAAAAGAGGCAAGGTCTGTGTTGGTTTGCTATCCAAAAGTGTTTCCTTTGAATCCAAACGTTTTCCTTGTTGCTGAGCTGAAGGACGTGGGCGGGACATGTCCTTAAAGATCACAGAACTCTAAAGGCCAATTTCAATCAGAGTGAGTCAAGAGCAAATCTTGCAGAATGTCCGGATCGTCATTTATATTTAATTGCATCGTGGAAATTCTTTTTTTTGACCTATTCTGTGTGATTGCCTAATAAAGACACAAAAGTAACATCATACAACACACCCACACAAACACAGCCCCTTGAGTATTTTAATGCTAGACTTCAACTGTGGGGGAGACAGAAGTACTTATTTATCCCTCCCATCCCAAATATGTCACTCCAGGGACCCCAAACTATTAATTTTACTTCTCAATCCTTCTGGCTACAGCTGCCAACTCTTTCGCCATAACCATAGCCAATCCCTGCTCAGCGCTGCCCAGCCCTTTCTAACACAGCTCCCTGTCAGAGCAGGGTCAGGGGTTCTCTGGGGTTTCCTGGGGTTCACCTCAGAGCAGGGTTGGACGGGGGCAGCCTGTCAACTTGACTGACAGCTGGGCCTCACGCTTATAAACTTTAATGGCTCTTGTCAGGGTGCTCCAGGGGCCCCCACCTGGCAGGTATGGCAAACACAGAAACACGCACACGCTCGCACGCACGCTCGCACGCACGCACACACAGACAGGCTTGCAAGTGCACATCAACCATTGCGACATTTCTGTTTATTTAAGTTTGCGGTCCTGGCTGCGCCTGAACTTCTGCGTTTCTGTACCATCAGATGTGCTTCAGTCTTAAAGAGATAAAGTTTGTTAGGTAGGGATGGTCTGATGATTTGCTGTGACCATGTGGATGGATTTTTGATTCTCTATGTGTCACAGGGTGTCCCAGGGTCCCGGCCAAAAAAACTGACACACCATGGAAAGCTATGATCCGAGAGCGAGGAATGTGCCCCGGTAAAAACATTCCTGAGGGAGTCTGAAACCAAAACAGTGGAAAGACAAGGAAATCCACTTGTTCAGCAAAAAAAAAAAAAGTGCACAAGGCATCCATTGTTTACTGTTGTGTCCATGTGCAGATGCTGGCGGTCACTAAAACTGGCTGATTATGTTATGCTAACTGAACAAGTTAATGATGTTCACTGTGCAAAGCATGCAACCTTTTCAGAACAGGGTGTAAGTTTGCCTTGTAGTTGGAGGTGGTTGCAAATAGACAGACCCGAGGGGGGACAGGTGAAGTCGAGCGTCTTACTGTAACTGGAGTATAAACATACCAAATAACCTCATTTACAGCTGCTAACAATTAGCATATTAGCCTGTTGTTTATCATATAATTGCTAACAACCATGCTCTGTAGTGGGCCAACATCTGTTTGCGAGCAATCTTCAATTAGTCCCAAGTTCAGAGTTGACTAGTGTAGTCACAAATGCATCATTCATGAACTATTTAACCAAAAAGACTTCACCGTTACGTTCTACACTGGTGGGAGTGAATTAAACGAACCAGCAAAGTCCATTCAGCTATTTTCCTCCCTCTCTTTTCCCCAGCTAATCATAGCTGCTTTCAAAAGAAATGTAATGCTCATTATAGCAAAGCTTGTCTTAACCAGTGAATAAAAACACAGATACATTACTCACACTAGCGAGCAGTAAAATACTGGAAGTAAAAGCTTGACAGGAGGTGAAGAAGATAAAGGGAACATCTTTAGGATGGTTTGACTTCCAAAATCTGTCTTTTTAGACCAACACAAAAAAGAGTAGTAACACACCAAAGAAAAGCAGGTATGAGTGATTTCTTTAAAATGTATATTTATATTTACAGAATATAAGATCTGTAGGATTTTTTATAACTCTGTTGTTACAAACCGGTAGAATAAACAGTAAGACTTGTTTCCATATGCAATCATTGGACATGTACTGTCTTGTTACATTTACAGTGTACTATTGTTGGATGGTTTTGGTGACGTTTTGGGCTTTGGATACTTCCAGACAATACAAAGCTTCAGGCAGTTTGAAGCTTCGTAAACAAAAGCACAGCTGACCAGCTAATCCAGCTGTGGTCCCTCGTCTGAGCCTACTCACTCGCTCCATTCACATTCAGCCAAAACACATGCATAACCAAAATAATTCATCCAGAAATAACCCACTCAGTGGTCAGGTTTTAACCAGTGCAACATTAATCTGACAATAGACTACTTTTTGTCCAGATTTTTTCCTTGTTGCCCAACCTAACTTTAAGTTAGAGAAGTTACAGAGCATTTGATTTTAATTTTATTAAGTCTTCAACTTCTTTGTCTCCTTTCAAGCGATATACTGTAAGAAGCTGTTGCTGGACTTCTTGGGCCAAAGAAAAAAAACGAAGAACTGCAAAACGCCAGGCCTTTTATCTAGCTCTCAATCCCTCACTGACGTTCTCCAGCCACATTCCAGGTCCATTACAGAGTCCTTTGCTGAGATTCTGATAAAAACACTTGCTTCCTGACGTTTTGATCTGATCAGGGACATTTTTGCCTCTCTTTTTTTCTTTGCTATCAGTTATCAAAGCTCAACACAACTGAATGATCTCTCTTTGTTCAAACAGCTGACATCCCTTGATGCCAAAAAGAAAATTGTTGGAAGTCATGAGAACTCTACGTCTATACTTAACAGTGAAGAGCATCTAAGTTTGTGTTGTTCATGGTTTTATCAAGGATATCTTTTGCTAATGAGGCCTCCTGTTCAACTCAGGCTCCTGTCATGTTGCCTTTTAATGCGTCTTTGCGAGGGTTTTAAGAGGAGAAGCTTTAACTTTTCAAGTAACATTATGAGAGACTGATTTCTTGCAAAAAAAAAAAAGAAGAGAATCCTGCTTAGTTGCCTTTCGAGACTTTGGACTTAGTTATTGTACTATCTAAAGCTCTTTTAAAACAACAGTTTATCCGCTCCACTTCAAATGATTTCTGCATTTCCTTTTATTATCTGATCCCTAGTCACAGCCTAACCCTGCTGGAAGAGGTGTGAGGGTAACCATTCTCAGATGTTAGACAGCGATGGGGCCCCGAGCGAGAGGCTGTGAAGAGTCTCCTGCAGGGTTGAGGCAATTGACGCTACCTGCCTCCTGCCTATTTTGAAATTTTCAGCTCCCACTGGCACCCATCCACTGACCTCCTCCAAACTCCTGCTGAGGCCGGTGCTCTGAAGGCTGCTGAAACCTAAGAAGCAAACCCCCTGATCCAATTCAGTATTTTTGCAGCAGGGTGGTGTTGTTGTGAGGAACGAGAGCGTCCTTCAAACTCAGAGTCATGGGTCCAAACTGTGTGATAGCCAAAAGCATCCGCCCTGCTGAAGTGTCCTTGAATTCCTGAATTCTTACCAGCTGTATCGGCAGTTACAGAAGACACCTTTGAGTCATGGGCACAGTGTATGCTAGCAAAGTTTTATTATTAAGTTAAGCCTGTAGTTTCCCACTTTTGAAGAACTTTCCTCCAAAGGATCTGTTGTTTCCTGATCTGTGGACACATAGAAGTGCTGTCCTCTGAAGACAACACATTAACTTGTTTCTCAGTGCTTCAACAACAGTATACATCTGTGTATTCATTATCATGTCCCTGTACGGATCATCCGTCTGCGTTGTTCAATGTCTACACATTCCACGACGATGGGCTAGTTGGTCGCAGTTTTATTAATGTGATCCTGTGTTATTGTTCTGTTTGTTCTGCTCGGACTCCAACATCCACATGGAACAAAGCCATGTGGGTTGTTTTATGATTCCAAGAACTCATTTATGGCTCATGCTGTCTGCAGGGCTGGAATGAGAGGCTGCGGGATGAACTGTTACGACTGTCAACAAAACTCATACAGATTCAGAGATCAACAATGAAGCATCAACCTTTTCAGTAATTCTTTTCAAAACAAGATGAGCTAAAGACTGGATTATAATTATTATTTTTCACTGGATAAATGTGACTGATCATAAGAATTGTTTTATATGATCTCAATAACACTAACTTCTGAAGCTGTGCTACCTCTTTTGAACACTGATACTTGCCGTACTTAAATGAAAACAACGGCAACACAAAACTAACCTTCACATGTTTTATGTCAATCACAACATTGCTACACTTTGTTAAAATGATTTCATGCAGTCAGCAACTAGTCCCCCTACATGCTCTGTAAGGTTCTGTATCACATGCTAACTGTGGAGACATTTATTAAAATAACTGTCTCATGAGCCTGAAGATAATGGCTTTAGCAGGTGCAGTGGCCATTCCAATGGCAACCACCACCTACAGTAGAGTTTCCTTGTGGCTACTTCTGCAGCAACGCTTGAGGGTGGTAATCATTTCTTAAATAAACTAAGTACATGACAGAGTGTCAGTCTGGATATTTATTCACAACGTGTGCTTACTTACTTGATGTATTTGGTTTTGTTAGTTCAGTCCCAGTTTTTATTTAGCTCGTAACGCTTGAATAAATCACAGTTGGTAGAACTCCTCCACAATGCTCAATCTTTGTCTGTTAGATTTGCATTTATCAATGCATTGAAATTAATTAACTGTACTGAATATAAACTTGATCTTCCTCCCATGTTGTGTACACATTTCTGGGACACAAAAAGGTATCTTGTGCAATCAGAAGTAGACAGCTCAGATATGTTAGTGAATGTGGACAAAGCACACTGAGGATACAAACATATCCAACAACTCAAGCTGCAGCAAGACGTCACAACATGTGAAACATAAAACCTTAAAGTGAGGAACCAAACAACATCAACAACAACCATCTCAGTTCTCTCTGTCAAATAGGGTGTGAACGATTCAGCAACAGATTATGAGTTCACTTAAGAGACACACTCCAGACATGAACTTCAATCTGTTTGAGTTGGCTCGATACACAGCCCAGAGAAACAGGATCTGGATGAAACACTCCTGAGCAACGGTCACACAAGTTTGCTTTTGCTAATTTTCCTACAAAAACACAACAAGTCACACCCTGTTCTCTTCCCGTAAAGCTCTACAATCTCAGTTCTCTATCAAAATTCAGTAGTCCCTTAAAATACAAAAGCACTGCGATATCTTGGATGCATAATCTAGGAGGAGAAAATGAGACTGAGCAGCGCGTCCAAAAAAGCACTCCATGCTCTCCATTAGGTGGAAGAAAAGAGTGGGCGGCCGTTGAGGAGTTGCTATTCTGCTGTGCGCCATGAATCACAGAGTACCGATGTTTATTCAGTCCCACGACCCAACCTACACACTCCCACAATTAACCTTCTGCCTGGAAGTCCTCTGCCTCTGACGTGCTTGTGCGTGTGAGTGAGTGTGAAGTTGACCTCGTCTCTCTGAGCGGTAGAAAGCAATTAAAAAAAACAGAAGAAAGAGGGTTTTGCCACGGATAAAATAGTACCGTACAAGGTGAAAGATTGGCCTGTATTCTTAATATGATGTATCAATGTAACAAGGCTACAGACCTCATACTGTAGTTCTGCAGCTTTACTGTGTTTGTAAGCACTGACATTTTAGTGCTCCATGCCAAAACAAATGGATATAATCATGGACCAGGAAGGTGAAAAGGCCTGACATATAATCAAATAATCAGGGCAAAAGGTGTCCAGGCATCTAAGCTTCAGGAGACATAAGACAAAGTTGTTAAAATCTTGTGCTAAATCATTTTTAGACTGTAATTAAGGAAAATTCCTGCATTTAACTGAGAAATAAAAATGTCAGAGAAAGTCAACTGCAACTGCATATGTATATATACATATATACTGTACTTATATTATTATACTAGTCTATATTATATAACACTTCATTATATTACACTATATTCATATTGCACTATATTATATTATATTATACTACATTATATTATATAACTGCACTCTGCATTACTGTGGTACAACACTGCCTCTCTTCTCTACTGTTTTACATTACTTGCTGCTATTTATCATACCAAGTCACTTTAATCATCACTTGTCACTTTATCTTGTCATTCTCTGCAAATACTGTCTCAATTCTCAATTCCCCCCAGTTAACTTCATCATTCATTTTGTACTGTATATACCCCCTGTTTTTATTTTTATTTTTATTTTTATTTTTATTTATCTTATCTATTCTGTTTAATGTGTATTTTGAGCTTTCTTGTCTGTGCTGCTGTAACGCCCGAATTTCCCCTCTGGGGATCAATAAAGTTTTATCCAGAACATTTCATGCTGACAAGCTAAATACCTAAGACAGTCCTCATCTGTATGAAGTCTAAAATGTGCATGTCTACGCAATTAAGCATATATTATGTTCTTACAAAGCTTTTAATGGATTAATTTAAAATAAACAGGCTTTTAAATCACATGGACTTCGTACACCATATTGCTGACATAATGCATTAAATAAAGAAAAAATTGAAACATCTATATACGAAACCATAATATGACAAGTTTTACAGCTTGGATGAACTAGATTACATTTTCTAAATGGGGTATTTGTGGTATCTGCTATGACCCTCAGTGCATATTTAATCCCACTCTAGCCATAGATTAAATCCATGATTCAAAATGTATCGTTGAATCCAGGTGCCCTGCTCAAGGTAATTTTGAAAGTTATTTACGAGGATATTTTGGCGGTAATTTATCCCTCCTCCTGCAGGCTCTCATCTTACCTCATTGCCGAGCAGAGCGGAGACGCAGGCTTCAGAGGCATCGCATATGGCAGTGAGGTCGTGACCCCCCTCCAGGGCAAGCACCAACCGACCGCCTGCCAGAGCCATCAGCTGCCGAGTCAGGTAGCCAAAGCCTGGACACACAGGAAATGACAGCAGAGAGAGGGCAGGGAGAAAAAGAATGAGATGGGAGGAAGTATGGTGTTCAAGCTCTAACTTCCTTTTTGGATATTGATCAAAGAAAAAGAGGCAGAAAAAGGGGGTTTGAGCATGCATTAGAGAAGGGATGACTGCATCAGAGAGAGAAAGAGAGGAAGAGAGTGCACTCTGGATTTACTTGGGGCTAAAAAATAAGCCCTAATATGAGCCAGGTTTAATTTCAATAAATGCAGCTTTGCATTTAAGCTTGGTCACAGTCTTTGATCTTTTTCTGTCAGAAGAGGGAAGTTTGAATGCGTTCAGCTATACTTTTTCTCCCCTAAATTCTAACCATATCCCCTCATCCTGCAATCCTCTCCAAACCACCCATAGCACCCCCTTTTACAAGCAGGACCCCTACTCTTATTTGAGATCAGCAGGCTGGTTTAAGAAAAGCTCTTCGCTGGCACGCCAAGTTCTTGATCTGAATACACAAGTGAATACACAAATACACAGAGGCACAAAGTATACACAAAAAGTGTGTTTGGTGTGTCTGTGTGCCTGCCAGTCTTTCCTGCTCTCAAAAATTGTATTGTATTGCATAGGAGAAAAACACAAATGACTTGTGTGCGACTGTGAGATGCATGCATTCTTTTTTTGATAAATTGTATCTCTGGTTTAAGTTGGTAGCTGTGGCCTGCACTTACATTTAGCTTTCAGTTTGTATCCTCCCAGAGGTGAAGCATGTCCGTCAACTGCATCAAAGCCTGAAGATACCAGAACAACGTCTGGGGCAAACTCATTGGCGATAGGCATGACCACCGTCCTAGAGTAACCAGAGGGAGAAAATAACGACAACAAAATAATGTATGAATGGTTAAGTTAAAAGTTAAAGAAGCAGCCTATCTCTGAAAAGAAGAACTGTGCCATTACACTGGAGGAAAGGTCAACATTAAGATGTACGCAGATTCAGCAAATGTCCATGCCATGTTAAACAAAAATAATGTGAAATTCAAAACCATACAGTATATAGTCTGAAATAAAAGAGGTCCAAGAACTGAAGCACTTCATCCACTATCGCATGTGTAGTTGACAAACTTTAGAATTTAAGTCCCATATTCAGATAAACAACAGGTAAGCTGGGTTTATAATAACCAAGAAATTCTATGGTTTTCAACAGACAATCTAAACATATAATGAACTCTGTCACCTCAGAAAGCTAGAAGACAACTAATGAGGAGTTCATGGGACTGAACTAAACTAAAATATGTTTATAGCTAACAAATAAATAATTTTCCTGATTACAAAGTTCATTGTAAAGAAAAGGCAGTCTAAATTGAAAGTTTGAGGCACTCTGATGCAGCATTACAATCCTTTGTAAAGTAAAGAAACAAGAAAAATGTATACTGCATCAGAGTGCCTCTGACTTTCAGATTGCCTTTTCTTCACAATGAACTTTGTTTGTAATAAATTCAGGACTGTCATTTATTTATTAGCTATTTGACCTCAGTCCCCTATGCTTGAAGAGCACCTGATTCTTCTAAATTTTTGGACCCAGTGCAGCACTCGCTTCAACCTTTATGAACCTTCTATAAAATGTGTTCTTCCTTTAAGAGGACTTTGGTATTTGGTGTTACCAGCCTGAGATGCTGCCACACTTTTGGTTGTGTATGAGTTTCACTTCTTTCATGGCCTTTTTTTTGTAATGAGTTAGTGTAAACATTCTGTGTGTGGCAGAGGAAATGTCCATATACTCCTTTGAAGTAAAGTTTGGAAGTTTGAAAATTTGGAGGAAGCACCACACTATAACATCCTTTGCATTAAGCATTGTTTCAGTAGGAAACTGGAAGTATTTTCGAATGGTCGTGCATCCAGCCCTCATTTCCCCCTGAGACTGGAAAGTTCTGTATTTCTAAGTGGCATGCTCAGCAGTTGTGACATAAGGCCTGCCTGTCGGCGGCAGTGAGGACGAGGAGCCCGGGCCGGCTCGAGCTGGGGCGGACTGGTAGTCTGCTAGTCTGGTAAACAAAACTCGGTATGTCTGTAAATGTTTTTATTACTACATTTCTACTGCTGTATTGTATATTTTGGAGAAACTATAACGATCGAATTTCCCTCTGGGATTAATAAAGTATTTCTGATTCTGAAATCGCGGACCTTAGTGGGAGTGGCCTGCAGTGCTGTGCATTCTGGGATTTGGTGTCTTTCATCCACATGAGCCAAAAAGACACTTTCTGCCTTTTCTCAGCCAAGAAGGCACCAACTTCAAAATGTATTTCACATTTCTACTACATAAATGACCCAATGTCAATAAAGATTCATGTTTCAACGGGTGAAGTATCCCTTTAAGTAAAAAGGAGAAATAAAAAGACAACTTAAGATTGCATGTGTGTATGTTTTTGAAATATGAACACTGAATGGGTGTGGTGAATGAGGGCTGTTTGTTTACAACCTCCATCTAACACACAGCTGGCAGGGAGGGAGTTCTTGTGCGCATTGTGTCATACATCCATAAATCTAATCAACAGCGGGGTACTGTGCTATGATTCACTGCAAGTTGTGGCTGGAAAATCCAGTCCAGTTTTATATGGTGACCCCGTTTGATAAAAACAACATGAAGTGTAGGCATGTAGCACCTACAGAGTTTGGCACAAGAACATTGGACCACATAAAACTGGACTATTCTGAATTTATAAGCTTCACTTATTTGTTCAAGTACTGAACCCAACTTTTTATTTGAAAAAAATATTCAAGTCATAAACAATGGAATTTCTATATTGCTTAAAAACACAATGATTCAACAGTTAATTTCCTAACTTCTCTGTATTTTTAAGGATAGCTGTAAATAAGGCATCAGTTATACAGAATACGGACTAGTCTTTTATACTGGGGTTGGCACACTAGAGGCTCAGCTGTATAAAAGTATGTGTCAAAGTTTTCTGGTTAATATGATTTAGGATGGGACTTCCCAGATAGCAAAACAATGGTTTCCTCTGACTAGCTCAGTTTCTGTAGGGGGGGTCTTGGATATATGGGCAAACAGTGTTTTTGTGAGGGCTGCAAGTGACGAAGTACCACAGGGTTCTGTCATAGGTCCTCTGTACTTTGCTGACCTCAGGAACACAGTGCTGGTTTGCTGGCTGCGGGCAAGCAGCGTGCCCTGAACTCCGGAGGCCAACAGTTTTTCCATCTCATGTTCACCACCAAATTATAACCCTTAACTGTGCACACCACACCCCCCACCACAACACCACACTCATACGTACACACAGCTGTCTGAGGGAGAGGCGGGAGGTAGTATTAGAAACTTTTGGGAGTCCCAGACAGCAAGGATGCACTGATTGTGTGCGTCACTGTGTGCTAGCATGCATCTGGCAACATTTCAGAGGAAAACATCATGTAAGAAGACTATGGAGAAGGATGGAAAAACAAGCTTAAGTAAGAGAGATAAAGACACAGCGATACATTTAAGAGGGCAAGGCCTTCACAAGAGGCTTTGGTGAGAAAAAAAGAAATGCTTTTTTATCAAATGGCATTCAACAAAAGAAACAACATTTTTGGAAACCAATAAGGATTTTGTAAAAATATGGTAAATGTATCAAGTTTGTCATTTCTTTGTATTTTTCAGGCTTTGTTTAAAACTTTTCCTACCAAACAAAAACTAACATTCACCCACAGGTTTGGTTCATCAACATTTTGGACATATACTGTAAGACCCCACACTAAAGGGTGTAGGCCAGAGGCCTGCATATGGGCTGACACAGTGCATTGAGAAACATTGACTGCAGAGGAACCTACTGAGGGGTCCCATGCCCCCCTCCTCAAGCCCTTAACGCAGACCGCTTCAGCTCTGGTCATTATGATAAAAAATGCTCACGTCAACAGTTCCAGCCCCCATCCCCTTCAATTTTATCCAGAGATTTAAGGGATAAAACCCCTTAGCAATCAATTAGCAGACTGGCACAAAGGGAAACCAGTGGTTTGGGGATGACCAATTATCCTTGAATCAGAGGCTTCGTATGTGGAGATGAAAAAGCCTTTCTGTTAATTGATGGAGGGGAGAGTTTACGACGCTGTGAGCTACAGGACATCCTGCATGAAGACGTTGCAATCCTAACCACTGCTGCCTGTCTCACGGCTACATTTAAGTGTGAGGGGAATCATTGGGGTAAGCACCAGTTGAAAAGTTGTTTAGCAATGTTTGATTTACCTAGCAACAGGTGCACATGTAAAAAGTTAAGTATCAGCCGAGGAACGCTGGGTGTGGGCTTGTGATTGTTTGATTGAAAAAGTGGGAATCGAGTGTGATTGTTAAAATCCATTCATTTAGTTCTGTGGAATTTTACAACTTATTTGTTCGTATTATATTAAGCCTCAGAGTTATTCCTGGGTTTGCATAATAAGGGGAATGGCTGAGTTGACCGATAGGTGAGTGAGTTGTACCTGTTTGCCAAGAGGCTTAAGGCCTGCCTCAAATACACCTTTGTGCTTGCAACTAGATTGATCGACAATAAGGTTGAGACAGGATTTCCCACATGGTGACCGCCATTTTTGGGATTCAGAATGCCTCTTCAGAAACCAATGGATGATGTCACAGAAACTACGTCCATGTTTTATACAGTGTATGGACACGGCACATGAATAATTGTTCTCCCTGATAAATCACAACACCATATCCTCCTATGCCCATCAAACCCTCCACACATAGACTGTATTCTATAGACTTCTATCCTCACTAAGCTAAGCCTCACAAAAAAGGCCCTGTTTCCCTTTTCTTTTACTCGGACTAATTACCCCTCTTTTGATCCTGATGAGCACACTGCGTTTTTGGCAATTATCTTCCAACATGATTTCAAGAGTACACAAATGTACTCAGGTTAATTCAGTAGTAGATCTTGGCATGGCTGTGATTTTCTGAGCCAAGGAAAACTTCCTCTCTGGGGACTACTCATCTTTGTGTAATTACTCTGGCCCATAATTTCGGCTTTTCCACATCTTGATTATGCCTTCTAATCCAGTGTACTCAAGGTTTCAAACATGGAGGGAAGAAATGTGGCATTGGTGGTGGACCACAGGCTGTATATATGGGATTTACTGGTAATATTTCAAAGTAAATATCAGATTTAAAATTGAAGTTCCAAAAGTTTGTTTTGTGTATATGCAATACAATAAACTAGGGATCTTTGCAAAACAGTTTATTTTTCTGACACAGATATAACCTGATAAGGTCTTTGAAGGGTTTATAGAAATAAAGACGATTAAATCTGCCAATATCTAGCAAAAATAACTTCAAATAGCAGATTATTCCTGCGCTTTTATTTATAATTCTTGATAGGCAAGGGAATCTATGAGCCAGGAGTAATTACCGTTCAGCATCACCAGTGCATTTTGGTGCAGGTGACTAAGGTAAGGCCCCTTTAAGAAGAAAACACAAACTCTGTCCTTAGCAGGGAGCAGTGTTTATCAAACCAGTCAACAAATGGTTAAACTGCTGAGCTCAAGGCTTTCCTCCTCCGTTCATAAAAAAAGAAGGGGAGAGCTGGAGAGGAGAGAGAGAATAAGAGCGAAAAACTCACACACGCACACTTACACTTCAAAGCCCTGTCATCTGGCGCTGCGGAAAGCTGGTTTGAATTAACTTTAATTCTCCTCCTCTCTCGTCTTTCCAAGTTCATGGCAGAAGAGGGAGTGAAAGAAGGAGGGGAGAGAGAGAGCTAGAGAAAGAGAGAGAGAGACGGTGCCTCTGGTTTTCATTAGGGCCAATTTTCTTATCTTTTTTCTGTGTGCTTTCTAGAGACTAAGATTTGATCCCCTGCAAATGCAACGTGGCACAGGCCAGCAGAGGAATGGGAAGGTGCCGACTGCAAGGCACGCATCCCTTCCCGAAGACTGAGCAGAAAGGACCACAACACACAGATAATCAATGATGCTGAAAGCCAAAGAGAGAGAGAGACTGTGTGTATCAGGTGTCTATGAACATGTATCTGGAGGTGGTTGTTAATGGTAGTCAAGCTGATGTAAAAAATGCAGGTGTAAGCAATTTTTTGGTCTGCTTCTCCCTGTTTTTGTAGATATTCATGCACCATCATGTATGTTTCGGCCAAAGCATGTTGCACCTCTGTGTGTATATGTGTGGTAAATGCTTATGTGTGTGTGTAGTTAATCTATGAGCTGTGAGACAGGTCTGCTGTTGTCCTGTGGGACCTATGAATTTTGCAATGCTGCTACAGCCTCAGGGGATTAATGGCGCCAAGGTCTGAGGTGATACCCACCCAAACCTCTGGTTTGCCTTCACTTTTTATCTTTAGATCTGTTCCATAATGCCAAGAACTCTGATTTAATAGCATACAATTACATAAACAGAACACACAAACACACTACAACCCTCTCCACATGCATGTTCACTCATATGGATGCATGCTCTCCTGAACAAACATACATGCACCCAAACGACTGTATAATAAAGTGGTTTCTTGTTTTTGCACAGTGCAATTTGAATTTGTATTTGCTGGTTTAACTGTAGCATGGTGCAATACTGATTAGATTAAATGTGTACCGATCAGCTCGATTACAGAGGAAATATCTTCATCAATGTCTTAAAAAGAATAAAAGGGGAACTTAACCAGGTTCAACATGTCAATTTTATGAATGTTACATTTTTAAATGCTAGAGTAATGCCCAAAGAAGATAGACTGAGTTTGTTTTTATACCAGATAACTGCAAACTAATGGAAACTTGGGAAGGCCAATCTTCAACACCGACCTAAGTCTATATCACTTGAATAAATTGTTGAAAAAATTGCGGGAAATAATCCAAATTGTAAAAATATATATTTTTTGTCTGTGTTTTGGTCTTTTCTTGTATCCTTCAGTCATACCTTAACAGAAAACCCTGAATTACAGAATGTAAGAGCTTGACCAGAAATTGATTTTAACAGGGGAAAAAGTGAGAGAGTTTGGACCTCTCGCTTTTTCATGGTTAATACTCTGGTTGATACAATCAGTGTATCCTTGTTGATTCTATTCTTATGTTACTATAATCAGAGAAAGGTAGTTTTACAAATGTGTGTGAGGCTTACTGTGCTATTTTAGTGATGCATCACAAAAACTGTCTGTAGGATGATATCCATAGACTGTCAACAGTGCATAACCATACAAGCATAGAAAGAGGAGGATAAGATGGGAAAAACAAACTCCAGAGAAGTATGGTTAAAACGCAGGGGTCTGGGGTGCATTAATGGGAAAAGGTGTGCTTCCGGGGGTTTGCGTGCCAGAAGCTGCCAAAGGACAGTGGCCTGTCAGTTTGATGGGTTTGGCCCAGGCCAGATGGACACACGGACTCAAATGTGAGTTCATCTTCAAAGAGCACTGGAACCAATCCAGACCTGCTCCTCACCAGCTGTGTGATCCAAATATGTGTGTGAGACATGTTCATGTCCGTGGTGAGTCCATGCCTATACACTTGTAGGTCTTTCAAGCTGTGTGTGTCTGGGCAACAGGTTAAAAATAGCCAGATAAAGTGCACCTAATTGGAATCAGGCATGGCATGAGGAGTAGCTCCCTACCTAGTGAACAGCCCCCAATAGATCACTGTCGACCTCTGCACTGCCTTTCCTCCAAGACACTTTCCAATGAAACCTACAGTCCAACCATTCAAACATAAATGAACTATAAAGAAGCAGGTGTTATCACTGTCTTACCTGAATGCAGCCAGGTACTCTGCATCACCCATGGGTGGCTCCAGTCCTCCAGTAAAGGCCATGTTCACATTGAATCCTACACCTGCTCCAGTGCCCACCTACAACACACACAAAGACACACACCTAGGTTACTTTATCTGCAGACATTAAGATGAATAGATAAGCATGTAGGAAGAGAGATCAACTACTGCCAACCTCATCAGGAGCTCCACTGCCAGGAAAGAAGTTCCCATCGTCATAGCGATGCAGTGACAGGTAGAGGACACTGGGGTCGCTGTAGAAGGCCTGCTGGGTGCCATTTCCGTGGTGAACGTCCTAGAAACATGACAAAGGTTAGGGAGACTGAACATTACACACACAGTGTAACAAAAGTCGAGTCTAGTCAACCAAAAGACATCAGATGATTTTGGAAGAAAGACCAGCTGAATGATGCTGAGAAACTGCAATACTTCCAGACACTCAAATCTGTCTCTCAGCTGTACTCTGCTTTGATGACAAAAAGGGATGGTTAGCAGGATTCAATAAAGCATTGAACTTCAATTGTTGCTCACATTTGTCAACAACACGACATCAATTAAATGACCTCATTGTCTGTGTCCCAAGAATGCTTTAATACACTCATCCTAAAAATGTCCCTGTCGGCTGGAGGCTGAGTGGCATGACAATGAGCTCGCTGGCTGCACTAAATGTCCCCCTGTGACAGACAGAGAGGAAATGAAAAGGCCCTTCAAAGGCTTTAAGGAATGGCCATGACCAGTCCAGTGCTCCTAGACATGGACCAGGCTTTGTCATACCTTCTTATAGATTACTGTCTCGCTTTTGAAAAAAGGACAGTGTCTGACCTGAATAGCCAATATTTGAAGCCCTATTATTCATCTCAAAACCAGAGCAGTGTACAGGTCCAGTCTGTTGCTTTGTTTTTAATAGTCTGAACTTGTGTGACCTTACAGAAACATACATGTATTCTTGGGTTTGAATATGTTTTCTTTTACACATTATCCTGCCTACCCTGTTCTTCACTCCTCACATTGCAAAAACAGAGAGCAGAAGGGACAACACACGGTTGATTTTAAATTCTCATAGCACCTGATTGTCTTTTATCCTTACCGCCAGAAAATGTAAAGGCCCTAAAGGTCATGAGATGCCTTGTGCACAGTGTTACTTAAAGACATATTGGTATGGAAGTCACCAAGTCCAGCTGTTATTTTTTGGAGGAACAAAGTTGGTATGTGATTTACTATTTGTTGGAGTTATTTCCATCAGTATAATACCTGAAGAGACAATGACATTCCCCATGGGGGATCTTTATTCATTTATTCTTTGCATTACTTCCTATTTATATTCTGGATCTTTTAAATTAAAAACATGTGCAAAAAGATTTATCAACAGTCAATGTAATCCCTCCCTTTAGTTGTAAGCAGAAGAAGATATTTTACATCTGATAGTGTGACAGCAGCTGTCCTCTCTTCAGATTCTTCTGTTAAAATCTATTCTTTGAGGTGATCAAAAGAATCCCTCTTCAATGTTGCATCAATACCTCAAGTCCATGTTTTCAAGGCTTTTATGCTAGGTTGTAATCTATCTTTATTTGTATCAAGCCAATTCAAAATAAATTCTACCTCAAGACTCTTTTCATAAAGAGCAGGTCAAGACCATAGTTTTTGTTTTATTATTTACAAAGGTGTGAATTTAAGCACCCGCTGGGTGTCAGAGGAACTCACCCAGTCCACGATGAGGATTTTGCTGACATTGAGCCTCTGCTGCAGCAGCTTGACAGCTATGGCGACGGAGTTGAAGTAGCAGAACCCCCTGAAAATGGTCAGAGAGCGGTAAAATAAGACAATGTATGAAACGAGGAAAAACTGCATAAGAAAATAAAGACATTGAGAAACTTCTGATAAATGTGCTTTTATACTTACATGGGCGTGCTCTCCTCTGCATGGTGTCCTGGTGGTCGAACTACAGCAAAACCATTCTGACAGGAAAAAAACAAAAAAAAACATTTGATATACAGCATGATTCAAACAGTGGTTAATAAACAGACCTAAACCCTCTACTGATAATATGTTTCCCTTATCTAAGACTGAGGTATTGGATAATGCTGATACATCTCCCTTGCTTTTTCTTATCATCCGGTCCTCCTCTCAGGATGGTGTTGATGCACAAAGCAAAACAACATAACTACATCATTTAAAGGAGAAATAATTCACCAGCAAACCTGTTTCCCTCACAACTATTTTCCTAAAAATGTCACATCCTAAGTTAAATATCTGTTTCTCAGTGGACGAGTAATGCCAAAGTGTGCATGTACACACACAGAAACAGATGCTAACATCGGGTCAACTAAGGGGAGCTTTCTTAAGGCAGAGACCAGCGGGACTCCCAGCAACTGCTTTTTGGGTCTCCGACTACTACGTGGGGACATTAGATAGATGTTCAGGCTGATGTAGAGCGAAGCAGGCTGGGCTAATGATGTTGAGTCAGCTGCTGTGGATTAGCAGCCGGCCGGGAGTTTATTGTAGAGACAACTGCCTCAGCTGGTTTGAAGACGCTCCGTTAAGGCTGGCTGCATGTTACACTGTGTAAGAAGGTGTATGAGATACAAAGAGAAGGTGTAGTTCTTTCTCTATGCAGAGGAAAAATAACAATGGATCAAAATAGATGTATGGAGGGAGAGAGAGAGAGAGAGAGAGAAGCAGATGGAGTAACAGACGTGTGAGTGTGGAGTAGATTTATGGCATTCTGTGGAGTTCAGAGAGTTGCTGGTGCAGGTGGAATTTGGTCATTTTGCTGTGAAGGATCCTCAAAGGACCATCTGTATGTGTAAGCATGTGCAGGAGCATGTGTGTGTGTCTGCAAGAGTGTGTGTACGAATGTGTAGATAGAGTGAGTAAGTGTTAAGATCTGGTTAAGCTGAGGGCAAGTCAATACCTGTGAACTTTGACCTACAGTAAGTTTCAGAGTGTTTTCCCTCCTGTGTGTTTGAGCCATTATGTTTTCCTATTAAGCTCAGATATTCCTAATCAAACTTTCTGTATCAAACAAAAGATGACACCATTTTAACTTCATAGTAATAATTCAAACATGTAGAAGAGGTTATAAACACTGGAACACAAATCTAAAATCCATGTGTGTTTTTCGATTTATGTGGTACTGTCACGCAGAGTACCGTCATTAGTCTGTGGTGTGTTGGTGCTAAGCTAACGCAAAGTGCGACTGCTGCTCTGCAGGTGGTTGTGGTGTAATGCCAATAAAGCAGGCCTGTTAGCGGGGTCTGTTGGCGTTTGCGGTGCCCGTGCGCCGGGCCTCCCTGCTGGGTTCAAACAGTAAGCTGCTTTTGCCACAGACACAGGAAGGCTGGCTGGTGGGCAAGGCATGACGGGGGAGGGGACTTGTGTCTGGAAGGTGCTAACGAGACTTTGGTATGGATGTTTCTGGAAGGAAAGTAACTTTACTTTTTTCTTGATTTTTTGGGGGAGAGGATGGATAGTTCAACACTTTAGGATATTGCTTCCATTTACTAGTGATATATAGTTAATGCATTTTGAATATTTGGATTAACACAACAAGTATACAATAGTGCATGTTCAAAGAGCGTTAACTTTGTGTTGAAATTTATCAAAAGACAGTAAAAAGAAACTCAAAAGATCTAGTTGCAGATTTCTTTTGAATGGATCCAATCTGAGCTTTTTTCATGTTGGCTCCTTCTTAAAGGTTGTCAAACACATAAATGGCAAATAATAGGTTGAAACAAACAACATCCTTTTGTAATCTTAATACCAAACAAACAGCTGGGACTTTGCTGCTCAATGGTCTCCACACAGTATCCCAGCTTACCTTCAGTTCTCCAGATGCTACTTTGAAGACCAGCTCCACCACGGAGCCGACGGCCAGTCGAGCTGCACTGGATGAATGGACCTCATTCCAAATAGTGTCACTGTCCACCTACAAAACACAAACACACACATATTGTTTTTTTTTTAAAGGCAGATAAAGTCTGTTACCTTGTTCTGTTTTCCATTTATTTAAGGATGTTTGATTGGCTGTAAAACTTTGAGAACGTTTGCTATTATTTGGCTTGTGTCATTTCTCTGAGTCAAAGTCTTTGAAAGTGGCAATTTAGAGACTGCTGGAACATGTTTTCACTGACATGAACAGAAAACAATAGAAAGAGAATCTGTGAGGCAGCAACACATATTTAGAAGCTTACTCATACAGGCAAATGGTCAAAACGTCATCTACTAAGAGTGACTAAAATAGAATAGCGAGCATATTGATCGAGTAAATTAGTAAAAAATGGATGATGGCAATTTAAGATTATCATCGTTTGTCATGAATAAGGTTTTAGAACTGACTGAATGTATTTGAGTTTGTTTGGAGTAAGCCCTACATTTACTGGTCAAGCCTGATTAATGCTGAGTCATGCTTGGCCCTCTGCCCCAAACACAACAGTACATACACATGCATGCATTACAAACCCAAGGAACCAAAAAATTCTATGGGATTGATTTTAAGCAGGGGCATGCACAGGATAATATACACACCCTCTGTCAGGCATGTCAGTTACTGCAGGCAGATGGAAGATATGATAAACACTGAGAGAAGACGCTGGCAGAGGAAAAGAAGAAAAGGAAGGTCCGTGTGTCAGTGTGTTTGAACTGTACACACATGTGTGGAGGGGCTGATTCCAGAGATGTAAAGAAAACACTGGACTTTTTCTTGTTTGAATATATTCACTTTAACCTGCCAGTCAGCCTGCTCTGTCAGGCAGCCGGCCTTTACATCCACACCGACCGCCTTTTTGACCGTTAACTGGCCATGCTGTGCACTAACCAAGTCCCATTCCTTCAACCTAGTAAGCTTGTTAAGTGACTTAACAGCTTTTCAGACACCCAGCCTCTTGTCTCCAGTGACGGGAGTGATCAAGGCTGGAGGAGTTCTCCATAATAACATCCACACGGAAGAAAAAAGTCTCTTTTTAAGCTGAGCCAAGAAGGACTTTGTCATGAAATAAAACTGTGCCGAATTTCCCAGAGACTTAAAGCTAAAAAGGAGGTAGAGAGTGTGCTTGTTGAGTGATAGATGGTGCTGAGTGTAGCGAGAGAAACCGAGGATAGGAAGACACTACGTAGAAGTCCAGTCAGTGATTGAGTGAGGAAACAAATAAAGAGCCATGTGAGTGAAATGGGAAACTGAATCATACATACAAGTCAAGTAAATGAGCACAAACTGATGCTGTTCTACAGCAGCATGAGGACACTGAGTGGTTTATTATTTCCCATGTTAATGCATTTTGCCTTAAGCCAGGAGTGGCACAAAAGCAAGTCAGGAAAAAGTGAAAGGGAAGAATTGTGTGTCTTTGTTTGTGCGTGTGAGTGTGTGTGTCAGAGGTAAGAAAAAGAGCGGGAACGTGCTGGTATGAGGGAATGACGGCTCTCCGCAGGCTGACAGCCTAATTTCAGCCCCCTTCCTCTGTAAATGGGTGTGTGGGTGACTTGTGAGTGTGTGTATGACAGGAAGACAACAATTTAGACCTATTTGCTGTTATAAAGAGCATAACAGAGAGGCAAGGAGCCCCAGAGTCGTCTTGTTCCCACCAAGGCAGCAGCAGTGGGGGGGGGGGGGGGGGTGAAACGAGGGGAAAAGAAAGAAAAAGAGGGCTGGGAGGTATGGATGGCATGTAATAAAGTTAGAGATGCAGAAAGAGCAAGTAAAAGGTGAAGTAGGTGAAGGTGGGTGGGAGGCCTGGAGCTGCACTAGTTCTTTGGGTGGGTGGGGGGGGGGGGGGGGGGGGGGGGGGGGGGGAAGGCAACAACAAAACCCAAGCAACGATGCAGAAACAGACACATACAGGCAGGTGTGAGACATATCCGTTTCAAAAGGCATCGCTTCCAACTCTGACTAACCATCTAAATGATTGCATTAGCACACACACGTCCTAAAACACAGTGCTTTGCACACAAACAAAAACATACCCCCCACCAAATCAATGCACACACACACGCACACACACATAAATACAGAGCTCGTATGCCTGAAAACATCTGGATATAATTACAAACGCGGAGGAAAGGCAAGCAACCGCTTTTGTTGCCTCTGGTCCTCGACGGGCGGTGTTTGTGTGTGTGCGAGCTCGTATGTGTATGCTAGTGTGTTACATCTGTGTGTGCGTGTTTGTGTGTGTATGCTAGTGTGTTACGTCTGTGTGTGCGTGTTTGTGTGTGTTTTCTAGAGTGTTACATCTGTGTGTGCATGTTTGTGTGTGTATGCGAGTGTGTTACATCTGTGTGTGCATGTTTGTGTGTTACATCTGTGTGTGCGTGTTCGTTTGGTGAAACAGGAAAAAATTATTTCGGCAGGGGGCAGAGAGTGAGTGAGCAAAGGGACACACAGATATTGTACCAGTACTTGATGATTCTGAAACTATGCCTATTTGTTTTGCAGAGTTAGAGGGAGCAATGCCAGCTGGGTATTGATTAGATTAGCACAATGCTGTAAAAACCTAATAGTCTATTACAACAATTTTCCACTGAATAAACAATCTTGACTAACACAGACGATTTCCAAGTAATGTATCAGAAACACAAATGACCAATACCTCATTACAGAGAGAATATTTGTGAGATGACTAGAGCATGATTTTGTGAATGGAAAACAAGGAACTTACCCCAATTCCTCCGCATGGTAACCTCACAAACATGGGATTCACTGAACCTGGGACAGAAAGAACATTGAGAATTAGAAAGTCTGATCGGGAAATAGAGAAAGAAAGAAAGAGCAAAAGTTAACCAGGTGAAGAGGTAACGTTCTGAACTCACAGCCACAATCAGGGGCATGACCCCCAAAAATGCACATTTGACTTCCTGACCTAATTGAACAGCACTAGTACACAGGGGCATGCTTTAATTGGGCGAGGTGAAGAAGAAAAAAGTATCATATTTCCCTGATAATCAAACCCTCTCCTCTCTTCTTCAAGGTTTCAGGTCGACAGGATCTGTTTCTTTAAAAGAAACTGGAAACGAATGGACTTGACTTTTCTTACAGGTCAGCAAATAAATCCAGCTCATCTGGAAATAAAAATCAACTCTGTGTTACATGGCTGACAGCATGAGACCTCACTCCTTTTTGATTTGTTCCTCTGTAGTTAATCACCTGATCAACCTCACCGGCTTCACTCAGCAACTGAATGATCAGCACCTGAGATCTGGTTTAGTTTTGTTGAGTTTATTTGTTTGGCACATCCAATTTGTCCAATCCTCACCCCCACCGTGTTCATTAAATTCAGTTTTCTTTTGTTGTTATAAAATAAGCCTTTTCTTATTGATAACAACAACTCTTTGGCTTTGTTGGTTCTTTGGTTGTCATTTACGTCTCTGCTGTTACCAGGGACGTAAAATCTGCATGACTTCACCTTTATTTTTATTGTTTGTTTTAGCAGCAAACAAAACTTTTATGTCAAACAGTTTTTATCTGCGCAGATGTTGGAATCTGAAGCTTTACCCATTCAATGTGTTTTTAAGCAAAAACTGCCCCAGAAAAGTTCAGAACATCAAACTAATGTCTATCCAGTGTTGACAAGTGGATTAGTGTAAAGTTTCATGAGCACAACAGCAGAGTCTAAAGTAAACAGGGCAGAGCATGATGCTCTTAATGCAAAGGTTAGAGGTCCAAGTCTCATTCAGCCACCTGCTGCAGAAAAAGAAACAAACCCTAACCACACATTTAATACCGTGTCTATGATTATGTTAATCCTTGACTAGTTGTCACCTTACTGGGTTTCTAACATGTTTTCATTTCACCTGCTTTCTCCCTCCACCTGTACACTCAACCTTACACAGGAGTATCTGGTAATCCTCCGGTGGAAGCAGTAAAAATAAGAGGAATTTATGTCTCCACTGGAATGAAAGCTAAGATGACCACTGGGGTTTGCCCCCTCAAGTTTTTGCACATGCGCTGAAGCACACACACACACACACACACACACACACACACACTGAGAGAGAGACTGTGCTGGCTACACCTGCACTTTAAGCCACAAAGCTCAAAGCTAAGTGACTAAGCAGCCTGTGTGACTTCAAGTTAACAAGCGTCAATAGGTCCTCACCTTAACGTTACACCTCCAGGGCTTTATTAGATTGGACCTTTTGTTGCGACGCGGTTTAAGCATTAAAACAGATTCTTTAAACAGACCCTCCTCATTCTGTTTGCAATGCTGTCGGCTCATTACTTTATAAATACATGTATGCAAGTCAATTGAAATGTCAAGTGTCTTATCCTTTATGAAGTAATACTGTGTGCTAATCTTTAGCTCTTTGTTTAAGTAATGTGAGAAATCTGCTGTATCATTTATCTCAACACACCTGCTAAAATGTGACTTTAAAGGAATAAGATGAGCCAGGTATACAACCACATGACTTGCAGGAAGCCTCCGCATCAAAACTGTGGCTGCTATGTTGGATAAAATATAAGAGGCTTTGTTTGTGAATTGGTGTGTGTCTCCATCAATGGATGCTTACAATCTAGTTTTTGCCTCAGAGGGTTGGTTCCATACAGCAGGACATGGGCTTCGGAGTGGACCATCTGCAGTTCTTCCAGTGAGGCCTTCCTCCCTCGGATACACTGGTCACAGAGCAGGACGAAGGAGAAGACATGGATGGAAAAGGAGAAGACGGTGTGAGACAAATTATGTATTTTGGTTAAATCTTAATTTTCACCATTCAGCTGTCAGAGACACACAACAAGATGACAATGTCTGGCATAGAAGGCGAAATAAAGAGAGGAAAATTGCATAGAAAATATGCATTTAGAAGTTTAACCTACAATGAATGTTTTTTAAATGGTAAAACCAGGTGTTCGACAAATGGCCACACACTGCCCCCCTCTGGTCATCAATAAAAATACACTTCAGAGTTTTACAATTTGGCTCTTTAACTGTATTTTATTTTTAACAGAGAGACACAAACAATAGCTTTACATGTTAAATATTTAAATACAGCTTCTGCTTTTCAAACTTGTCTCAAACATATCTTTACAGACATGCCTTTTTGCCTCACAGCCTTTTGCTTGTTTCCATATATTTTATATTAATTTCCTTTTTTTTGTCTATAAGGTGGTTGAAGTGAGTGATTTGTTTGCTTTATGATTTTTTTTATGCTTTCTTTGAAAGCATTTTGTGCTCTTAGCTTGAAAAAGATGACTGTTCAAATAAATGAAAAACCAATAATGTCAACATAAATAAATAAATGTGTTAGAAACCAAATAATTTTATTTTATGGCATTGACATGGACACCATTAAATATAATAAGTATGCAGTGTGTTTTTCAATCAATCAATCAATCAATCAGCAGATCTATATTTGTAAAGTGCCTATCGATACATTTTTTTTATCTCAAGACACTTTCCAAACAGAGCAGGTCTAGAACGTGCCCTTTATTATTTCTTTTTACAAAGACCAAACATGAATCCATCTTGTGCACCAAACAACATTTAGCAAAGTTACAGTGGGGAGAAAACACTGCTTTCTAACAGTCAGAAACCTCAAGCAGAACCAGACTCATGAATCGTGCTCTTCTAAGTTTTGGCCTTTTTTTCTCAATATGCATTCAAAGAAGGAATAGTAAAGTAATGTAAATTTCATTTTTTTTTATCTAGCAGTTTTATGCGTCTGAGGACTTTTTTTTATACTATTCATGGGACATTCTGTAATCTTTCCAACACACTGTTCAGCATTTTTAAAGTCATGGGTCCATTAATCTGTGTTCAGGTGTAGCTGTGGCCTTACCTCACAGTGAGCCCTGAGGCCTGTTTCCTGCAGTCTGGACCAGATACTCTGGATACGTCCAGCATGTTCTGGGTGGCTGGTGGTGTTACCGCACATACACTGGTGCTTCTGCATCAATGAGTCATACACCAGACCTGAAAAATACACACGGCAATCACCCATAAACATACTTAGTCTGAGAGTAATTGTGTACTTTTGACAACAATAGAATAAACACTTGTCAAAACAAGAGTCCTATAATCCCAAATGAATCTCATGGTGTGATTGTTGGTCATGAAATGGATCTGTCTCATTATGAACTAAAGGTCATATAAGGAGCTTCTAAAGAGATGAGGTGATTCTGTGCAGTAAATTACACTTGTAGCGTTCTATATTGTCAAGGGGCACAGAATACCTAGCAACAGCCCTGTCGATACACACAACCTCTGTATGCTGGCTCATCATGCTGTGCAGTTCTAGGAAATTGTTTCCTCTAACCTGCAATCAGCAGGATGAAAGTGTTTATCTAGATTGTTGTTTACAACTCTACTTTATGACAGATCTCTGTGGGAGAGCAGTGCAAACACCAATAAAGAGTACCATATTCAACAGTGTGTATGCAGGAGGCCTATCTTTTTTTTTTATTTCTCTGCAAACCTGTGGTGAAGCGAGGCTTGGCAGGCGGATCCTGAACTACCAGAGGGAAGGAGGCGGAGGCTGGAGACGACTGAGCCCGGGAGAGGGGGCGGTGTCCTGCAAAGCTCACTGACAACCCGGCTGCTTCCATAGACGCTTGGTAGTTCCTCAACTGGTGGATCCGCTGCTGCTCTAACAGCAGGGCCTGCTTCTCACACACAAACACAAACAGAGTGGAATTAACTATGCTGGACTGCAGTTACAATCTCCGGCCAGTAGATGGCATTAGATTCTTGCAAATACAAAGCAGCTGAAATTACGCACATTCTTTTGTTGAGTTGATATTGTGTTACACAGTCAGTCACCACTTTTCTGTACCCCAGTGTTCACATGACAACTGTAGATAGTAAGAGGATCTGTCTAATACTCATATGACAGATTACTAACCTAGAGGTGATTTTTTTTGCGAGTCTTCCATTGAAAAAACTAAAACATAAGCTGTCTTTTGACAAGGATAATGGATGCTATTAATTTAAAACTACTGCGTGACTTCACAAGATGATTACTCTTTTCTGGAGAAGCCTAAAACACCTGACAAATAAAAATCTATCAAAATGATTTCATATAGCAAATTAAGAGAAACATCTTTTTTTTAAGTGTGATTCATTATTTTAATTGAAAGTATCTTACACAGGCAATTAGAAACTTCACCCTTTCATCTTTAAGTACTCGAGTAAAAAGATTAAGGGTCATCTTTCCGAGTCTCACAGAGAAATCCTGTTCAATTCCGATGGGCGTGTCTGCTTACACTATGGGCACCATGGCGACAGTGAGAGGAGCGCCTGATTGAATTTGGCTGAGCGGACAGAAGGGATGGGCTTGACAGATGAGGACATGGTGTCCTGACTCTTTACTGTTTTCTGTATGAGTGTGTGTTTGTGGCCACTGAATGAGTGCGAGCAATATGCAGATACAGAATGTAGGTTTTATGTGTCCATGGACAAGTTGCATAACTGGATAGTGAGTGTGCAACAGAGGGTTTTTGTGTGGGTGTACAGTGATTTTTTTAAAAGCAGGAGGATGTGATGGTCCATATGGAGTTGTGCTAGGTAGTAGTGTGGAGGAGGAACACATGCCCCAAGTCATTCATAGAAAACTCACCACTATGCTTTAGTAGAACATGTGTAATGTGTGTTTATACCTTTTGCATGACTCAAGGAAAACATGCAAATACATCTTTAAGTTATTCTGGAGAGTGGGCTGCACAGATAGTCTGGAAGAAAGGCAGATCGAATGTGGAGTGTAGTATTACAGTCACTCACTACAAGCTCCATCTGTCACTGCTGTCGGATATTTCTCATCCTTTTTCATTTGAAAAGATTCAACAGAACTATGAGGTGATCATTCACTGGCTCCTCCATAGTGTCTTGTTGTAGCCACTATGAACCCAATAGCATTTAGATGATTAAATAATGATGAAGAAATGGGAATTGTATCAAATGGCTACTTTGAACCAAATCACAGCAGATTGATTGTGTGGATTCTGCATTTTAATTGACTCCAATTTCATGCCCAGTAAATCTTGAGTTGTCCTCCTAATCTTTATCTTGATACGGCTGTTCCTGTTCCTTGATTTTACCTCCAAGTATAACCATCATTCATATCTTACTAAGACCGCCTGCTTACCTGTCTGAACAGGAAGTCCTGCTCAGCCTGTCTCTCCCTCTGCTCCCTGTCTTCATGCTCTTGGGGGTCTGGGGGCTCCTGCTTGATGACCAGCCCCCGCAGAGGACCAGTCTCAGGCACGGACGTAGAGGACGACGACGAAGACGAGGTGGAGAGCCCCTGGTGCTCCCTGAGTTCCTCTTCTGTCTCCTCAGGGTGACTCTGGTGCTGCCGGGCGGGTCCTGAGGGGCCGGAGGATGCGACTGAGACCTGATCACCAGGCTTGGACATAATCTAGGAGGGAATAGGGAAGTTCAGGGGAAATGGTCTACAGAGAATTGCTCCCATTTTTACTGATTCTGGTACTATGCATGCTTAAAATTAAATGTAAGACTGTATCAACCAGGGGGAAAAATAACAATAAGGTAATGAGATATTACAGCCCAGAGTTTTGTCTGCAGCCATCACATGAGCCTGCATACAACCACAACAACCTTAATCCATAACTTGAGTTGACTATTCCATCCCTACTGCACTGTGATCGGCTAAAAGCAAGGTACTGTCATTACTTTACGTAAAGGCGACACCTTCACATGAAACCAACTATCGTCCACTGACTTAATATTTTAAACATAACAATGAATGCTTCCTAATTAAAAACACATTCAGGTCATCAGTTGGTACGTGGTTAGAATTGTGAAACTCTGGCACTTTTGTGTGGTTGAGGTCCAACACTACTGGAAAGAAATCTGTGTTTTGGGCTTGAACTTTACTTTACTTGAACAGAATGCACTTGCTGTACCGGGTGAAAAAAAAAAAAGCTTCAAGGGTAGAAAGCTGACAGGTAAACATTGAGGCAACAAATTCCAGTCAATCTCTGCATAGTAGGATGGGATGAGTCAATGTATTGAAGGGAAAACATCAAGGTAGGGTAGCTGCACCTAATTTTTGCATTCAGGTTAATATGATTATATACATTAGATACGTTTTGGAAAAAGTCATAAAACAAGGAGTCAGAATCCATCAGGACAAAAAGGGAAACATTTGTTTGAACAGCATGAGAAAAGAGGGTTGAGAAGACGGAGAGGATCAAGGCGAACATCAGGGACAAAAATGTTTTAGAAAACGGGCTCAACATAAACAAGTGGTAGTCTGCTGCATATCTGATTTGAGTCCAAAAACAGCTGACTGATCTGCTCAGCACAAAGAACAATGTAAAAGAGCCAAAGTTTAACCAAACAAAAGCTAACATCATACCTTTTGTACACATGGAGATAAACTGAACCTGTAATCTGAACTCTAATAGAGTATTTGTTTATTTAAGATACTTCTCAATGAATCCCAGTAACTATCTTTTAAATAAAGGTAGGCAATTTTTTTTTTTTTTTTGCCCGGGCCTGAACAAGGGGAGAAAACCATTTAAAAAGACCTGAGAGAGAAAGAGAGGAAGAATTGCAGAGGGGCGATTGTGGGAATCTTGTTGTGGCAGCTGTCCCTGTCGTCAAAGACCTCAACCTTGATGTGTAGGTCACGATTGGAGTGGACCACTGTTTGTGTACGGAACACACACACACACACACACACACACACACACACACACACACACACACACACACACACACACACACACACACACACACACACACACACACACACACACACACACACACACACACACACACACACACACACACACACACACACACACACACACACACACACACACACACACACACACACTTGGCTGGCAAATTGCCCAGGGAACAGTCCATTGACGTCAGAGACGAGCTCTTGCCTCATCCCTGTCCCTCTTCTCCAAACAAACTCAAAACATTCATCCACTCCTGCTGCACTGACTCTCACTCTTCCTTTCTCTTGTGTTGTTTCTCTCCTTTTCTCCCTCCTTCCAGCCCTCCTCTTTAACAGAGGAAATAGTTGCTGGGATATGAACCATGAGGGGGGGGGGGGACACACTACATAAGCCTGTTGAATCAGTTGAGAGACAGAGAGCAGGAGGTGGAGACGAGAGGGTGATAGTATACATGTACACTTGACAATAATTGACTCTAGTCACTATTTGTCTTTACTTTGTACTCCCTTTAACAATAATAAGTAAGTGTATGACCTTATTGTCTAAGCTGTTTCAGGTAACTAATAGTTGAGCTACGCTTGGAACTGTTTCAAGATTCTGTCATTCCTTTCTTTGCTGCCAACATTTCCAACTGTTGAAGCCAACGTGTAAGGTAGCAGGAAGGCCCCTTTATAGTGCCGACTTATCTAAGAATATGCAAATGTCAACCAGGAAAGAAGGGATGTGGATGATTCATTTATGACAAAGTGGTGGATGTCCTATGGTGAATAAATTAAAAGAAAACACCACGGGTACATTTGTAAAGATTGGTTTGTGACACTGATTTTTTTTTTTTTTTTACTTATCCGTATTTACCTTTATTAAAGCTCCTGTGAGGAGTTTTTTTCGCTGGTTAGTAAACAGACTGGAAGTGATACCGATGTCCTTGATGAGCTACAAAAGCAAACAAGAACATCAGTGAGAGTACAGTGATTCCCCTTCCTGTAATAATATAATGGTAACCCCCCCCCCCCCCCCCCCCCCCCCGAAGGTCAAGTTAAAAAAAAACAATTTATTATTATTATTATTATATTTTAAGATTTTTTTGGGGGCCTTTATTGTAGGGATAGGATAGTGGATAGAGTCGGAAATCAGAGAAAGAAGTCATTTAAGGATACCTTTCCGATAGAAAAGGACAGCTGTCATTAAAAGTAACACATGAACACCAAGATTCCTTCAAGTGTTTGTGTCAGCGTGTCTGCGTATCCCCCCCCCCAATGCTAGAAACCTAGGGGAAATGCTGGAGTATTGATTATTTCTATGAAGTTATTTTGAATACCTTTAACTGCAGCTGCGAGGTAGTTGGCAGGCAGAAACAGCCTTTGTTTACATTTTTCACAGTGAGTGTATCACTGTTTGACTGTTAAAAGGAAGCAGGATGAGATTGTTGTCAGTAACAATAAAGGACAAAATCTGCAGAGAGTTAAGACATACTCATTTACTCCACAGGGGGTGCAAAAACACACCCAAAAAACCTCACAGGAGTTTTAAAATAGGACTGACTCTTAGACCTGGGCAAGAATTGCAAAAACAAATACTTACAACAATAATCAGTAAAAACCACATACTGAAGGTAAAAGTAACATTATTGTTTAAGATAAAACATTTACACACAGAGAGCCTGGGCTCAAAAACTTTCACCAAATACTCAAATTCCTTCAGGGAATCTAAGTTTTGAAGTCTTAACATTTTGTGTCATTTAAGTGCAACCCTGATTTTACTGATGTTGCCATTAAAAAACTGGAATTCAGGGGTGCTGGTGGCGCAGTGGTTAGTGTGCGCGCCCCATGTATGGAGGCTGTAGTCCTTCAAGCGGGCGGCCCAGGTTCAAATCCAACCTGAGGCTCCTTTCCCGCAAGTCTCTCCCTAACTTCTGACTCTATCCACTGTCCTATCTCTCCAATAAAGGCACAAAACGGCCAAAAATTAATCTAGAAAAAAGAAATGCTGCTGTCTTAACTGCTTTGCCGCATGTTAAATAGAAAGTGAACTTTCAATGTTTTCCTCCTGAGAACCTGACTTTTTTCAGCAATCAAACGTATTTCTGGTTGTTACTTCCTCATTTCCCATCATGCTTTGTTGTTCAAAAAAGAATTAAAGAGTTAAATCAAAGCAAAGACTAGCTATGGACATGTAATTTAATCACAGTTATTGTATGTAAGAAATTGGACTTATGTAAATCATCCTTAATGACTGAGGAGCGGAATAATAATTTTAGAAAGACACACAATACATGTCAAAGAAAGTCAATTGGATTTCGCTACAAGGGAGGATAAACTGACATGTATTTGAGACAGCTGCATTTGGGCGACTGTCAGAACCCGTTTAGCAGCTGTTGCTCTTTTTACTGTAAGTGCACGCCACAAATAGCTGCATTAATTGGAAATTGGCAAGTTACAGTGCAAATACTTTGGCTGTGCATCATCTGTGCCACTATGATGCAACACAACCATGCCAGCTTATACTTGAGTAATCGCATTTTTGTGCTTTAACACAGGAACACAAAGGTGCTGGATTAGTGCTCTCAAACCACATAGTACAAGATTACACTGCCAAAATGATCTCTTGTCACTTTAAATGAGTTCTTTGGGTATTCTGGGTGGAATATAAAGCAGGTATTGAGAGTGACACTCCTATATTAAAAGACAAGTTAGAGCACTGTTTAATGATGCTGCTCATTGAATCCAAATGACCTCCTCAAGCTCGACAGAAATGTGCAACAACCACAATCCGTTCTGTCTCTTCACAGCTACAGCTTTAATTTTTTAGTGATGTTAAGTGAACATTTACAAATTGTTAAAAGCAGGATTGCTGCCTTTAATTAAAAAAGGGAGCCTTGGGGATAATGACACGAACTGACGCATCAACGTAAAAGCTTTAAATGCACCTTAAAGTAGTTACAAAAGTATTAAACAAAAAATAGGGCACAGGCAGAGGAAGGGCCTTGTAAACTCATTGTGTAGGGGAAAAAAACAGTATTCCCACCTATAGGCATTCTGAGAGGAATCAAAGCAGGAGCAGGAGGAAACCATACTAACTATACATACAGAGAGAGAGAGTCCTCAGCTGGTCGACAGACTCAAACCTGGTTCATTTATGTAAAGACAAAGGGCTTCCCACTGATGCCACTATATGCCACACAGCAGATATGCTCAATGATTTTTAATAACATTAAGCAACAACTTTGATTCAGAGTCGTGATGCAACTTGTGAACCTTGCATATTTTAAGTGTAATGTTTAAATGAGGATGATCCAGTCTTTTTTTTGCAGTTAATGGAGTTATAATCACTTATACTCACTGATTCAACAACTCGGAGCATGTGCCTTTAGAACAGACTTTTAAGAGCTCAAAGCGGTTTTAATCCTGCTAAAAAGTCATGTGCTTTGTATATCAAGATATTAGCAACCTCTGATGCATTCCAGTTGATATTTTATTACTAATTGTTTGAGAGAAGTGCCAAAGTTTTGCCCCTTGTTATCTGTGAACACGTCTTTTGCCCGTGAAATATTGGCCTTGCTGTCACTGTCTGTAAGCCACTCTTCCCTGTGCCCAGATTTTATTGGATGGTTTTCTAAATTGAAGAGGAATACAATTCAAGCAGGCAGCAGGCAAACATTACTTGTAATTTATAAGCCAATATTACATTTGTGGAATCTCTGCATTTCATTTCTCCAGATTTGTGTCGAGCATTTATGTATTAAGTGGCTGATATCCAAGTAGAATGTCCGCCAGAAAATAATGAATTAACATGGATTCATCATGAGTGGTCTACAGTATGATTATGGTACACTGAATTGAATGAGGATTCCTGTTTTATATACTCATTGAATTTAAAAAAAGAGGCCATATCATGCACACAATAATTGGAGGTATTCCTTAACGGTTAACAGTGTTTACTGCATTTTCACTCAAGATACAGGATGTTTGTTTTTGTGTGCATCCAAAAACTAAAGCAATGAAAAGTACTGAAGTAAGCTTCCTTTCTTAAATATTATAATATAAAAATACTAATAGTTTTGGTTACAGCACAGATTCTTATTTCAATTCACAATGCAAACACATTATTGTGACAGCCTGCTTAAGAGCCTTAACACAAATGAATGTAACACTTTAATAACCTGGTATTACACCAAAGCTTGACTTAATCAGTTGAAGTCGCAACAGCCTGAAGTGTCAAAGAACAAGGAGTCACTTACAACCCGACAGCACAAAGTAATGGAGCTAAATCCGACAGGAATTTCAACTACACACACATACAGGGATGAACAACACACAGACAACCATCTCCCTCTCTGCAATGACCTTATAATGCTGCAAATCCCCTCATCACCTTGTACACGCGCACACGCACTTTCACACACACTCGTAACGATGCAGTGAGTCACATTTCCTGTGTGGCCATATATGGAGGCAGCTTCCTCTTGAGCACAGTTGCCAGGGTGACCGAGAGAAGTAGAGAACACACACAAGAAAGACTTGCTAGAAGACTTGCTGATTGCAGGCTGATTCATCCAGCTTTTGGTGCAAAGACAGGATTCACAGACATTAAGCAAATCAGTGTCGTGTCGATGGACAAATACTCCTACACACACACACACACACACACACACACACACATATACTGCTGAATACATTTGTATGCATGCATACAGTAAAGCTCACTAAATTATGATGATTAGATCCTATTCTTGTCACATGCACACAAACACACCTGTACTTATGGCTCCAACACATGCACACACACACACACACACACACACACACACACTTTGAGCTACCTTGTTGATGATGTGTTGCTGTTGTTGGAACTGTTGTTTGTGTTTCTCCAGGAACTGCTGGTGCTGCTGCTGAACCACCAGCTGCTGCAGGGCCTGGGCTTGCCCACACTGCTGCTGGGGCAGGGGGGCCGACTGGGTTCTTCCCAGGGGACGGTGGCCCCGCACAAGTTTGGAGACAGCAGGTGACGGTATCGGAAGGCCACCCAGGCCAACTATGGTAAAAGCAGAGAGTACAAAGGGGAGCAATTTTAAATAAGTTAGGCATTGATTCTTTAGTTTTGAAACAATGAGACCAATGCAAACTTTCACCTTTTGGTACTCTTTACCACCTAAATCATATCAACAAATGCGTCTTCATCACAACAAGGTTCTTCAAAAACCTACAGATTTAAAAAGTTTTGCAGATGCTTTTTAGTACTTTTACACAGTAAGCCATTCAAGCTAAATTACACTGCCATCTTACCAAGATTAATTTATGAACATGCATTCATTATGTCAAATTAGGGAAATGTGGATTTCCAATGGTCCCGCTGAGAGCAAAAACACACAAGTACTCGATAATAAAATGGCATGAAATTGCTTTTGTGATCCGCATTTAATCAGACACCAGCTAATGACAGCGGTAAGTAAATGGTAAATGGACTTGAGCTTGTAAAGCGCTTTTCTAATACTCTGAGAACTTACATTCACACACTCATGACAAAGGCTGCTATGTAAAGTGTCCATCAGTAATAGCCAACCACACATGCTACCGACTGGAGCAACTTTGGGTTAAGTGTCTTGGACATGTGGCTGCAGGAGCTGGGGGTCAAACCCCCGACCTTCCGGTTGAGAGACGACTAAGCTGCAGCCGCCTGTAAAGAAAATAAATGTTGCAGTGCATACTGACCCATTGCATTGTGGCCCTGCTCCAGCAGCACCATGTGTTGGAGAAGTGGGTTGTGGCCAGCCGTGCCCCCTCCTGCCCCCTCCCTATCCAGAGCTGTCGATGTCAAGTAAGGTGGCAGGTGGGCAGTGGGCAGGAACGGAGCAGTCAGAGGAATGCCCTGCTGTAATGCAGGCAACGGCAGGCGACCCTCGCCATCTTGGTGCCCTGAGACCAACTAGGAGAAGAGAACGAGATATTAAGACACAAAGAAAGAGACGAAATGAAACAGAATGAAAGCGAGATGGAGAGAGACCGAACCAGAGAGAAAAATGACAAGTCACAATTTTTTTTTTGTGTTTTATACCTTTCTATGCATAAGTTGAAATCCTGGCTCTTAAAAACTCTGAAATTGTAGTACATAAAAGTCTGCAGTAAACAAACCAATCAGTAAAAATACTGATAGTGTATGTCTTTAGAATTTCACTACTTTAAAAGATTCAAGGGAACAATTAGTGTTTCTCATACAGAACATTTTTTGCTGTGATTATTGATGCTATGCCATACAATTAGAATAAAATCTATTGAGTGTACTCACAGTGCTAGCAGGGCCTGTGGCTGGCAGTCCCAGGGTGATGTTGGGCAGAGAAGGGGAGGTGTAGAGCGAGAGATGGCTGAGGGAGCCTTCCCTTGCAGCCAACCTGTGAAGCAGTGACGCCTGAAATCACAAACCAGAACAGTATTACAGTAAATACCCGCTGAGTTCAGACACCAAGTAGAAACAGTGACACACACAAAAATACATGACAGAGGTTGAGCCTTTCAATTAAAATACAGTAGAGAGACATTGCCAATGTCCTTCTGAGGTCCCCTGGTAATCTGACTAATACACACATGCGCTGGTACATATCCAGCCATACACATGCTGACACTAGCTGCAATGTTGGTTACCTCTCCTGGGCTGCTGGAGATGGTGATTCCATTCTCACTGGGGATGTTAGTGGAGCTGTTGTTTGGGGAGCTGGGACCTGAGCCCGGAGCACTGTTGCATGCTGACTCTATAACACGCACAACACAGAAATAAGATTTTAATTAGAACACAGTGTCCCGGGCCAATCAACCTTCTGAAATGAAATATAACTCTGTAAGCCTTGTCCTTGTTTCGTTATAATCCTTCTACAGTCTAGGAACACAGCAGTAAATGGATGTGACTCTGTTTTGCATTCAAACCCTTCCTTAAGTCGATGATGATAGCATTCATGTAGTTATTTGACTGAAATATTTTAGGAACCAAAAATAATGTAGCTAGACTAAATTTATTCTTTTTAGTATTTAAAATATTGTGAACTACAGATATATTAAAACACTTTTAACTTGTCTACCAAACCACAAGAAATCCAGTGACATGGGTGCTCACCAGCCACGTCTAAGGAACGCTTCTTGGCAGTAGTGATGGGACTGTCTTTTCTTCGGAGCAGAGGGCTGCTGCGGCGCTCTGTCACCTTTTGCTTTAGGCGGGAACGAAGCTTCAAGTTGGGCTCAGAGGCTGAAGAGGCAGAAGAGAGAAACAGGGAAAAGATGGAAGATTAACTAAAAAGTTGATGAAGTTTCACACATGAGCTAAACAGCATTGAAAGTGAAAAAACAAAAAGGGCTGTCAGCCGTTTTTTTTTTTTTTAACTTTGAATGGAGCTTATCTGAACCCATTTGACAAATATGTAACAGATATAGCAAAAAGGGTTAATACTTCTAAAAATGTTTCTGTGTTATACTCCAAATTAGCCCCATTCATTTGAAAATGACAGATTCTATCTGATCTGTCACTCTGGTACTTAGCATCATAGTAGATTGCTGAGCCGCACAAGTGGGAGCTTGTTCACGGACATGTAGTGGGGCTAATGAGCTTGTCCCTATAGGCTACACTGTATGCGTTGGCTGACAGATCAGGGAGCTGAGGTTTGCCATCACTGTGTGACAGTGGGAAGCGCTGCAGTGAATGCTGAAGCGGCCAACTGGCAGCTTTCTTGACCTTGTGCTTAATGATGCTGCCTCCACCACGCTCTGCTAATGAACACTGTTTATTATCAGACACTTTCATTTACAATAAAAAAGCCAGCTGCTGTCATGTGTGTACATGTGCATTTGAAATGGATATATGTTTGTCTTGTTTCTCATCGTAGGGCTCTAAACACATGCCCCCTTAATGGATTTGCCGCAGAGCTCTATAAGCTCTCGACAGTGCAGGGAGGAGAAGAGGCGAGCATTCAATGTGTTCTAGGAATCTCATCAGGTCAGGGATAGGACCTGACCTTCTCTGGCCAATCACGCTTCGGTGTCTCACTGCCAGACACAGGCAGCTTTATTCCCTCGTCCACTGGCTTCCTTCCGTTCAATTATTTGAAGCTGGATGGTTGACCAATGGTTGACCCTTTGCTCATTCCGCGACCTTTTATAAAACAGACCAACGCTAGCTTCATAAGCCTCATTAACTAATTCCACTTTGTGTACTGAAGAGATTTATTGTTAGAAGATGTATTCATAAAATGAGAATACACACAGAATATAATGAACATATTCATAAGAAATGGCAACCTGACATTTCCTTTTTTGTTTAACCTTCTGAATGAGAAAACAAGGTGGTTACTATTCATACAGCTAGTCTGCTGTCTTCTTATATGTCCCACTTATATGGATATTGTGACAGGAAGATGGCTGAACTATAAATGTTCACTCAGCTGATTATCAAGCCTTCACAGGTGGATTTAATTGGTTTGTGTTGTTTCTTGTTTGTTTTTTTCTTGTGTTTTGAGGCTCCTTTTTTAACATGTTTTGTGTAATTTGGAGGAAAAAATGGATATACTTGATCTTTTAATCTTGTATGCTACACTATAAACTTCCACCAGTAAAGAACACATAAAAACGATTTCTTTAATGTCATTACAAAGCCACAGGCTCTTGCTTCCTTGTGCTTTGACTGCAAATCAAGGTGATAAAGATACACAAAGGTATAGTGTACTTCAGAAAGCATCAAGGAGGAACTATACTGTACATACCTCCTGGTCATCTATCTATAATGTCTGAGTACTTTCAATGCTATTTCAAAAATAATAATAATAAGGGAACTATGCTGCTGATCTTATGAAAACTCAATTATTTAAAAAGGAGCTTCCTCTAAATGGAGGGCACTGTTTCAAAGACTATGTTAAGAAGATGGGATGGATGGGTCAGGATAAGAAATGCATTAGCTGAATATGAAAAGACAGGAAGACAATGAAGGCCTTTTTAAGAAGGAACAAAAGCCATTCAAGTTCTATTTTAGTCCACTGAACTGGGAATTATAGTAGATCATTTGAGGCAATCAGTGACATAAGGCTATCATTAAATAAAAGACTTCACTGTCTCTCTCTTTAGGGTTAAGTCAAAGACATCACATGAATGTTGGAAATGCTGATAGGGTTTAAAGCAAGTACACACAAGTATTCAGTTTGCCTCTCAGGAGGCAGGACAAGACGTAAAAAGGCGACAAAGAAATGGCAGAAATAGCAAAAGAGGTTGAACATAAAATTTCACTTTTAGGTTGGCAACAATAATTCTGGCGAGAGTTGGTGTGAAAAATTTGGGGATATTTTCAGGAGTTTTGTGCGTGTGTAAAAACACCATCTGATTGATTGTGCCTTAATCCTCCTTAAGGTAAACCAATCATTTTGTTTGTGTTAAGAACAGCTAACAAAGCTAAGAACTGAGAACTGGCTGAAATTAGATTAAATACCACCATTGTTTTTTTTTTGTTTAACAAAACACTCCAATAATGGTCAATGATGTTAAAATAGCTATCGTCAAGTTTGAAAAGACAGATTTCCTGCCATGCATGTTTTGTTAAGCTTTCAAAACATTTCCGAGGTGTCACAGGGAACACTTTTTGGCTCCACTGTGATGATGTATTGAGAGTGGGCTGCAGCCTTTGGACTAATCTGATGGGCTGCATGTGGAGGAGAGACAAGGCACACAATGATGGAATGAAGGAGGGGGTGGTCAAGGTTGTTTTGCTGCATCCTGAGTCATTACGAAATGGACAGATCAACAGATCAAAGGAGAAGTGAGAGAGAAGCGCGATGGAAGGATGAACGGAAGGTTACATCGAGGTGAGGAGGAGAGGAAAGGAGACAGAGAAGGCGGCTGGAGTAGGAGGGTGTGTTTGTGGGCACAGGCCGCCACGGGGGTGTTCACCTCCGGACGCAGTGACTTTGAAGGGTGTTAATGCCGACTGGGCAAAAGCACACCAGTGTGCACACGTGCGAACACACTCACTGCAGAGGGCCCAGACTGGTTTAACTGCTGAGGCTGGCATTTTACTGAAACCCTCTCTCCCTCCTTCACCTCCAACCATCCCCTCCTCTCTCTCTCTCTCTCCCTCAACTCCAACATTAGTGCCTCTCTCCTTCACTGTTGAGCTTTTCCCTGTATTTTGTTTAATTATTGAACATTCTGTCTTGTTAAACCAAACATCAATGTCCTCCTTCCGCATGGCACAAAAATAAAATCACTTTTATTCAGACTTTGTGATCGATTCTGAGCTTAATTCATTGCAGAGGAAGAAAATTACCTGGGTCTTTACAGGCCACAGTCCTGTCATCATAAAAGCAACATTAATGATATTTCCACATAAACCCCGAGTGGCTGGAAAGGCTTTTGAGGCAAGGAAGTGAAAACCCCCAACAAGACCCCTGAATCAAGCTTGTCGTGATCTTGCACACACTTCAAAGAAGCCACTAGAACCGTAGAAATGTCCTAACCCATGTTCTGATATATCAATATCATATTAAACGTCTCTATAAGTGGGGCTTAATCTTTCAATAGGTGGTGCAAGAGGAAACTGGTTCTCTGATACAAAACATATTGATCAGTAGCTCATCTGTCTTGTCTGATGGGAGTCCTGAGCTCTCTGCTGGGGGCCGCTCTTCTGAGTAAGCGCAAAGACGGGGGGAAGATTTACGGAAATGGACAGAGTAGTTTTCTGAAACTCATCAGGGGAGCTTCCCAGAAATATCATATATGACAGTACATTAGAGCGGCAGGTTGGAAGGACACGCTGCAGAGAAGGAGAAGGTAGGTAACACAGAAGAAGAGACTGACTTGTCTCATTAACATATTTAGATGTGAGAGCAAATAAAACAAATCCTTTTGATTAATTTGTCACTCTCTTTTCTGCAAGGTTATTGATCAAGCATGGTGTTTTAAAGTATATATATTTCCTAATAGCCCTTTTCCAAATATAAATGAATAAATAAATATGTTAGTAAAATCGTGATGACCATGAATACACCTGAGTAGGATGCAAACATATTTTTCTATGGAAAATTTAAGATTCTACAAAAATCCTATAGTGGAAAGGCATATAAGCCAGGCTGCCACAGCTTTCTTGCTCGCTCTCTCTCCCTCTGGACAGCCAAGACTGACAAACTTCTGCCATGGTGTTTTTGGTTTTGTATGAAATAAAATATACTTTGAATGCAAGTTTACTGTGTGGACATCCATTGTCTGTTATAGCCTAGACGAGCTGGTCATAACAGTGCCTTGGATTGTGCTTTTTAAGGACAGTTGTTTGCATTTTTTGCAATGAGCCGCTCACGAGATGAAGAATAAAATCATTTTGATGTACTGACTATCATTTCCCCATTAATTGACTTTAAGCTTTCCTCACACAGGTGATTTAGAATTGGAATAATCAGAAGTATTCAATACAGCTGTGCTGTGAATGGCAATATCATCATTATGGAGATATGAACATTCAATATACACATCATATATATATACCAATATGGTCTAGTGTTTTTGAAAGAGACATTAATCTATAACCTCAGACACTGTCCTCTGAGCTGAATAGGAGTACTAAATTACTAAGGATTTCAATGTTCAGTGCACAGTGTAGAATGAGAAAGTATGTGTATGTGCTAGTTATTGAAAGAGGGGTCAGCATGACAAGTCTGCGTCTGTCATGAAGGCCTGACAGACTTCCTGCCGCAGCATTCAAAGTGACCCTCTGTGTTCTAAGAGTCATTATCACAGAGTTTCTCAGACTTGGACAATGAGCCCTTGTTCTTATAAACTGTGAGCTTGGCCTGGGTAGACAGAAAAAGAATTATTTAGGCACATCTATAATTTACACGCATACATTACTGAAATGGGTCATCACAGGCAAAAAACGTCAGTATGACGCCCTCCAGTCGTCAGAGCCACACACAACTGAGGTGACTACTGTCACTCACTTCCCTCTGAGAACAGTTCATCTCCCTGTCTGACAGTCTGATCTGATCTCTGCCTGCTCACTGTTGACACAAGAGCGCCACAGCAGGCCTGCCTTTTGTGTGCACACATCAGTCTTTCCTCTGGCTCTCCTCGATAGCAGGCAGAAAAAAACTCTGCCCTCAATGTCAAACTCCATTGTTCTTGAAATTTGAAATTTTCTTTAAATATGTGCTATAGTGCCAGTTGTACTTTGTGTGAGTATGAAATGTGAAGCTGTATGTTGCAAATATTTCTCAGCACAACTGGCACCCCAAGAAATGTCTGAATTACATTTGAGTGTCTGTGAAAGTTGAAACTGGTTGTCTGAGGTTGTTTGCCAGGATAAATCGTTCCTGCCTCCAGCTCACTGCAGGTGGGCAGGAGTGCAGAGTACACAGAGCTAGGTCTCCAGCTGTGAAAGCAGGCAGCGATACTGCCAAAGCAGCTGCTGACACTAAGTGAACAATCACAGCTTGGATGGACTAGACATGGACAGAAGGATGGAAAAATAGCAGTCTAACGCCGCCAAAAGACAGGAACTGTGATTTTTCTGAGCTTTCTAGGTTGCTTCTCAGAGCAGACGAGGGTTGTTTGCATCAACTGCATAATCTATGAGGTCTATAAAGGACTATTACTGCATGAATTGGTTAAGGTCTGAGATAATTAGTCTGCTACAGGAGAATAGGCAACTTATTTTTATTCAAATGTAAATCATGATAGTGATGCAAAAGGGTGAAATGAAGTAAGTCATTTCAGGCTCCAAACAATGCTAACACCACTGACTGTTACACCTCGAAACCAGGAGAAATTCACTTTCTACACTAGCCTTACATTAAACTCATTTAAAGCTATTTCACTAAAGCAGACACATTCCGCATTTCATCAATGATGGTTGATGTTGGAGTTTAGGCAAGCTCCAATCCTCTTAATCCATTGGTTTAAGAGTCTACTTAGAATCTTTCACCTCTCAATGGGCCAATAAAATCAAAGACGTTTCATTTCATTGGATGTCTCGGTATGTAAATAATGACACTCAATGACAAGACCATTGTCAACGAGCAGTAGAGAGCCCTTCCAACAGCAAACAGAAGGTATAGAAGTGAGTAGAAAGTTAGCATTAAGGGGACTCAGGGGCGTGAAGAAGTCGTGTTCTTATTACTAAGCTCAAAAATTCCTGTTTTTAGGATTTAAGACAAAAACATGCTAGCTGTTGTCTTCTATTTCTGGTCTTTAAGCTAAGCTAAGCTAACAGACTGATGGTGAAGCTATATTTACCACACAGACGTGACAGTTCTAAATACTGTATGACTGACTAACTAACATCTAACTATCTTGAATTCAGGGCGCAGGTACAGAATGCCCAGGATGAGGACTAAAAGAGGCATTACATCCTTTGTACCGCGGAGTATTCAGCTGCTTAATAAGAACTGATTATACAGGACAAACTCGGCACTCTGCACTTTATTTAACTTGCTGAAATCCCTCATTGAATCATGTGATGCTTTAATGTGTTGTTATGTGTTCTTATGTGCTGTCCTGTAAATTTTTGTTTGTATTGTGTTTTTTAGCTCTCTGTGCAAGGCAAATTCCCCGAGGGGCAATAAAGGTTTCATTCATTCATTCAACACACATATTTCCCTAAATGTGAAACTGTTCCTTTCCAGTTTGATTCAGAGTTTTTGGTTTTTAATTGAGAGTGGTTCCACTCTCCATCCATCTGCACCCATTTGCATAATTACAGTTTAAAAAAAAGACAGCTTTAAATAACCTTTGATATTTCTCCTTTTTAATATATTTTAGGGGCTCCTTTTAATCCTCCAGTGGCTGACTCTTGGTTCATGTGCCAGATTTGGAAACCCCATAAGCCATTTCAGTTGCTAATGCAGGGAAAAGGAAGATTAGGGCTCCCTTCAAGACATGAAAGGGTTGATTTGTTTAAAAAAGGTGGAAGGACGCGGACATTAGAAAGTAACAGTTCCTCAGCAAAAAATCTTTTTACCTGTTTTCCGAAGAGGAAAGTCGTCTTTTGAGTCGTATGTGCCCAGCATCGGATGGTTGTACGCTGACAAAGCTGTTTGAGGAGGAGAGCTCTGGTCCAATGAACTGTGCTGGGTTTTTCTACAAAGAAAAATGATCAATAGTTACTGAAAAATATTCATCTCAAATCAGCTTTGGCTCAACGATGCTAACTAAGCTTTTTTCCCTATACTTTCAATAGACAGAAAAGGTTTAGAGACAAAAGAAAACTTCCATCGACCATCCCAAGGTCATATTTGAAAGACAGAGAAAGTGTACAACAGTGTGGCTAGAATGGAGAAAGAGATTTCGGATAGAGACACAATAACTGACAGCCTCCTCTGCTTGTCTTTAATACATCATGACAGCAAAGAAGCTGAGGTCTGTTTCCTCCTAAACGTGGGTGAAAAAGGCACAGACAGAGATGGAGAAGCTGTGAGACACAGAATCAATGGAGGAATGAGACCAAAGGAGGGAAAAAAAGATGTATTGAAGATCTGAGGAGAAAGCAAACAGGTAGAAGAGGGTTTTTTTTCTTTTTAATGGGAGAGTGATGGTTATGACGCTGATAGAGAGACATTTTTTCCTCTCTGTTTGGATTCTTCTTTCATCTCCTGCCTTGGCAGAAATGTTTGGCTGCTTAAAGCCTCTTCAAATATTTAAAGCGCAGGAGTGATGCCATTGTTTTTTCTTCCTCCTCTGCCCACTTCAAACACATCACACACACAAACACACACACACAAACCTCAAAGACAACCAGCTGTCAATCAAGGACTACAAACATTGACTGAAAATGCTTCATTCCTTCAACATTTTCTCTTTAGTTTCCCTCAAAGGCAACTGGTGAGGACTCTCACAGAGGCTGACGTCTTAACTCTTACAGAGACAACCAAACAACAGGAGTTGAAGATACCATAGTTAGCCATGTTTTTAAAGTCCTGATAAAAAGGGACCTTGGTGTCACCTAACCTTTGAGAATAACATGTTCCAAGTTTGACGACATTTTAGCTCAACATAAAGGTTGATGAATATACAAAAAACAAAAGCTAATATGTGACTGTTAAGAAATGATCTACATGAAATGCTTTCTAAACTCTCTAGTTGTCCCCCCATGCAAATTAATGGAAACATTTGAGGTTACTTAAAGGTTAGGGTACAAAACGCAGGATGTTGACTGCTTTATTTCTAAGGCAGCTTTTTTTAAGATTGTATAGAAATGTAAATGTACTGTATGCGTTCTATTTTTCTTAAATGTACCATGATAAATTCATGCTTTTTTACCTTGTAATAGATATTTATAATTTGAAGCAGTTAAGGTTGAACAATAAGTGAGTTCCATGTGTAGTGCAGGAAAGCCCACCTCTCATTGGGCTCATTCTTTCACATCACTTACATCATATTTTAATTTAAACACAATTCTACACAAAGTATATGCACGTTTATGTGCTTTCTTTTTTTTAATATAAGATGGTAGAAAACCCTTATTGGTGTTCAAGCGGTCACATCTCAAGCAGTATGTTGTTCTGAAGGGGTGGGCTGTGACACTCACCCATACCAGTAGCGTGGGTCGCTGGGCAGACAGTGGTTTAGATTTCGATGAGCCAGCGCTTTCTTCTTGTTCAGGACAAACTCCTGCAGTCGCATCTTAACCTCTGTGCTGGCGACTGCACCTGACAGAAACAGAGACACAGAGACACACAGGGAGGTCAGAAACAAAATGTTTGTATACTATTCCATGTACCTGTCACCTGTTTCAAACCCTTCACATAAAAACACTTTCTTTTCTTGTATTCATGAAAATGTTACAGCTTCAGTTTCTCTACTGTACTACCTGACAAATTGGCCCTAACCTGATGATTATATTGTCATCCATTCATTCTTTGTTAGACAATGATTTTTTTCCCCCGAAAGACAGAGCGCACATTTTGCCTCAGAGTTGCACTAGATTTCCCCAGAGATAACAGTCGAGCTATTTAACTCTAATCTTTAGCGAATGTTCCTCTCATACCAGTGTCTTCTGAATCACCGCCCTTATTTTGTGACTACAAACTGATCATCCAGGGAGAGAGACGGGGATGTGTGGCAGTGTGTGAGGGGGAAAAAAAAGGTGTTTTAAAGATGCAGAGGGGAAAAAAAAAACATTCCAGGTGTGTTTTTCTAAAAATATGACTAACAGGTGATGTGTCAAGTATGAGAAACGAAGTGATAAGTACAGTATGAGAAAGTCACACGAGCTAATATGTGCTCTCTAAATCATGCTGCAACTGGAAGTGCTGACATCCCAATATGTCTGCTTTGCCACTGGAGCAAATTGGCTTTTTATGAGACTGCCTTCCATGCAATTTATAGCAGTGCTTTAACAAAGCTTCCTCTGTTTACGACCCAATGGACTTTCCATGGACGTCAAACTGTAAGCTCATGTTGCCCAGCAGACCACGTTTGAGGAATGAGACATTACTAGCATAAAATCATGATTTCCAATGTGTGTCCATCATTAACAACATTAAATAGAATTTGTGCTGAAAAACCACGTCATAGATAGTTGTGTTTTCTCATGAAAAGTCTCATTCGACTTACTTTTAACAGTCGAATGCATCACTCACAGTGAATCTTTGCCATGAAATAAATTCACAAATGCTGCTTCAGCAAAATGCTGTAACTTAAGTTGCCTGGCACCTATGACACGGCAGTGGTTACATGTCTTAAAACATTTGTAAACAGAAATGATCTATCTTGTTGCTCATGGTCTGGTTTGCTTTAGTAGGTTATATAGAGGCATCACTATGATTTTCAGTCTGTTCCATAACCAGCTAAAAAACTCCTCACAGGACCTTTAAAGAGGAAAAATAAATATATTCAGGAGGTAGGAGAAGGTTGAATTCATTGCTGCCATTTTGCTTCTCCAACAAAATGACACCATGAATCCAGAACTCGTTGGGAAAAGGGTCATGTTTTCCAATAGAACATCTTTCCCCCCCTCTCATAGTCTTTAAGTCCTTGAGGTAGAGGTGTGAGGTCGGGCCGTTCTGACTGATGGGTCACAACGATTGGTGCTGTGACAGAGGGTCTGCAGGGGGCCACGTCTCTCTGACACCTGCTGATATAATGAGGCTCAGCAGATTGTTGGGGACAGTTGTATGACTGATGTTGGCAGCACTGACGGGGATGTGAGGTGAAGCGATATGAGGTCAAACCTGACAGCTCACTTAGAGCCAGTTTACGTCACTACTACTAAACCCCTGAAATACTGACCTAATCCTGTTTAGAGATCATAAATGATCACTCATTTTTATTCAGTTAAAATTACTCCGGGCATGCTAATGTGCTTTTGTAAATCACCATGATTTCATTGACTTACAAAATTGTTAGATGCGATTTAAAATGATGCCATTACATTACTGTCAGGTATTGAATTGTATTCTTTAACCCTTATAAAACAAACATCCTGTCAGGTTTTTATTTTACATAACACTTTCAATGGTCACACACAAAAAGCTGAGCCTTGATGATGTCATTTGATTCCCATATGTACCATTAGCCTAGGAGATTGTCGTGTGCATAATCTTGTTTAAATTGATGGAAATTAAAAACCACAGTACCCGGAGCATTCAGCGATCCCTTACCAACAGAAAACTAAGGCTTCTATCTTTTACATCATCTAGTTGGAATTATACTATTGTTGTTTATTTTTGTATTTTTGTTAAAAATAGAATTCAGAATTGTTTTAGATCAATATGTTCTGTTTTTCTCATGACATAAACTTGACAGGTTCTAGTACTCTGAGTGATAAAAGGGCATTTCATGATACCCCACGAATTGACATAATAAAGAATGAATGTAGGCACTTGATGGAGTTTTTTTTACTTACAGCTGCACATCATCATCCTAGTACTACAGGGTTTGGTTATTTTCTCAAAAGACAATAACGCACAGTAGCAATGTCTACTTACTTTCCTGTCCCCTGTCCTTGTTTTTCAGCTGTTGCAGTTTGAATTCCCGCTGCTGCTTCTCCAGCTCCTGCTCATGATGCTGCTGCTCCATCTTCCTCTGGTGCTCCAACAGCTCCTGTTGGTGCTTGAGTGCCAGTAAATCCTGTTGGTGCTGGTTGAGGGAGAGAGAAGCAATACATTGTATTGAAATAGTGCAGAAATAGATTACTCTTAAGTATGGGGGAGCTGAAAGTGAGAGGAGAGGAGAGGAGAGGAGAGGAGAGGAGAGGAGAGGAGAGGAGAGGAGAGGAGAGGAGAGGAGAGGAGATCTCACCTGGATATGTTCCTTCAGCTGGACTTCATGTTGTCTGGACAGCTGTTCATGCTGCCTCTGAAACTCAGCGATCAGTATCTGCCTCTGGAGTTGCTGCTTGTGTTTGAGAACCACCAGCTCCTGCTGCAGCTTCTGTTGCTGGTGGTCTGAACGACATTTTCATGACTTTATCATAAAGAGTGACCCAAATTTACATTTATGTTATATATGGTAAGGATTCTGGCTTCTAATCCCAAGGCATGACAATTTCATTTCATGACGATCTGATAACTTACTTATGACTGGCCCGCGGCCTGGCTCCGCATTACAAGGTGTGGAGGTGGGCGGTGTAGGATGGGGTTGGGGAACCAGGCCGAAGGGGGGCTGCTGGTGGTGGTGATGGTGGTCCACTACGCGCAGGTCCATGGGAAGGATGGCTGTGGTTGTCGGGGGCACCTGCATGGGCAGTGCTGCCGAGCTCACGTCCACTGGAGGAGGACAGGGCCAGAAAGGGAGCGAGAGGAAGAGAGAGAGGAGAGATAGAATGGAAGAGAGGAGGAAACAAAAACATAAAGAGTTCGTTTAGGACGTGCAGCAATAAAGTATTTACAGCAGACTTCAAGAACCAAATATGTTGTAAGAAGTTTCAAATAACAGGCTAAACTTTCACTGCAAAAGGAATCACAAACATACTCCACCAGCTGAAACCATGACCAATCACAACATGCAAATCTTATTTATTATGCAAATCATTTTGTATAATAAATATTTGAGCAAAAATATGCAAACTTCCGCTCTGTCAAACACGGTACAAACTGTGCCTCTATGAATAACAAGTTTCTATGAACAAGTTTCTTGGAATTCTAACTCCAGTGTTGAGCTGAAGATCCTTAGACCTGCTAAAAGACATTTAGGGGTTTTTTGAAAAAAAAGAAAAATGAAAATAATAATAATCATGAACTCATTCATTCCGCGTGGGGTTGAGTTGGTAAATAAGGGACTTGAGCTTCTTTTTTTTTTTATACTTGAACCCTGTAAGGGCAATAGCAACACACTTAAAATAAAAAAAATGAATGTGTGTATGATTTTTAGAAGATCATATATATCAGAGATCAACAGTGACATTTTCTGACTGATGACTTCAGGGTACTGTTTACACACATCTGTAGAAATACCTTCTACATAGTACTTTACACAGTTTCTGGACACAAATGACAAGATAGGAAAGCATGCACACGCACACACAAACTCACGCAAGCACACACAAGTACACACGCACGTACACACGCGAGTAGAATGATGAAACATGGCAGTGGAGAGCAAAAACAATCCCCTGAAACATGAGTTTTTCAGCAGGGATTTGCTGACACGCATAAAGGCTTACTGTGTGTGTGTGTGTCTGTGTGTGTGTGTGTGTGTGTGTGTGTGTGTGTGTGTGTGTGTGTGTGTGTGTGTGTGCTTTCACTGTGACTGTATATAGAAGAACAGTAACACCACGTTTTGCATATAGTTAGAGTATTGCTTGAAGTGTATCCTACTGTACACCACGGTCAAGTTGTCACTCATGTCGGACGGGATGGATTTCCAAATGTGAGAAAAATATGATGAAATATGCCAAAATCCACACTACAGTGGTCAAAAATAAATCTACAGACACTGCACAAAAGCACATGGTTACACCCAACAATGAAACACAAAAAAGGTAACAAATATGAGCACTGAAATGTCAAAACATTTCAGCAGGAGAGGCACACTTGCATGAAGTATCAAAGAGACAACAAATATGTCGGTATACATTATGGTGCATGGAAGAATACTTCTTATATATTCTGCTTCATCTGATAATCCAGAGACGTAGAGGCCTGTAGTGCTGCTGTAACATGGACACTAAGTGCAAACACAGGAAAAGTAATATCCTGACCTCAGCATGGTTGACATGCAAAAACCAGAGTATTAGTGAAATCAGATTATTTTTCCAAAACAAGCAAACAACACAGAGGCTTATCCGCAAACTGTAGTAGAACACAACTTCACAACACTGAAACAGGAAGAAAAAAAGAAAGCAAACAAAATATTTGCCAACTTGAAGGCAGTGATGTAACTGGAAAATTGCATGCTGGGATCAAACATCTTGTTTTTTTTTTTTTTTCAAATACCTACAGGCTTACATTTTGGGTTTCAAACGGGGTGGTGTAATATGAGCTGGTATGCAGCATGAGCTTAAATAGTTTAATTTGAGCTATTTTAAGATAAACCAGATCGAATCAAATTCATGCAACCAGATAATATTTCAATTTGTGCTTGTGATCTAAACCTCCAGTGCATCTTTCAGTCTATCTGGTCGATTTCTGCTCCGTAGAGACCCACCTTGCACCATGCCAAGCCCTCTGCCAGTTACCAATACCCTCAAACCAGTGGAGAGCATCTCTGACCTATCAGGGCTGTCCTGTCCCTCTCCAGTGACCAATGAGGTTTGTGATGGAGTTGGAGTTGCTTGCTGAGATAGCCAATGACATCTTTGGTACCGGGCAGGTTTTCAGTGCAGGAGGAAACTTAACACCACCCAATGGGACAGCAGGGAGGAGAGAAAGGGTGTGGTCGGACCAGACATGCTGGTGCTTTACTGATGCTTGTGTGTGTGTGTGTGTGTGTGTGTGTGTGTGTGTGTTACGTGTATCAACACACTTGTGAGCACCGGTCTGACAGCTGGACAATAAGAAATTACTACTTTTTCTTTGATGGCTTAGTTTTGAGAAGATGAAAGAACAAGACTAAAAAAATCATGTTTTTAACAATCTAACCATACACTTTTATTTATCTGTTTAGCTTTAATTATGTGGTTTAATCAATGTAATATTTTATACTCAGGCATGTACAGATGAGGTCTCTGTGTGTACGTATGTGCGTGTTTAAACGACTCCTGGACCTCTGACCAACAAACTTGTTTGTTTGTCACTTCCACATAAACAAGCATATAGAAAGACGGTCACATTAGAGGATGTCAATGTTTGCCATTCTCACTCTGAACCGTGTGCCAATCATCCCCCGTTATCCAAACAAAGCCACTGACCCATGGTAAACTCTCCCAACACCAGTCTCTCACATTCGCTGTACATATACATACACATGCCTGTCAACTGTTTACTCACATATTTAATGGGCAGTTAACATCAAGGTCACACAAACAAAACCTTTTGTTCAGTGGGACCCCCGGCCCCAGCTATTCCAGCACCACGATGCCAAAACATGCATGAAGTATCCCTTCAATTAACGCCTTTTTTCCACTGCACACTTTCCCATGTAGACGGGTCCACAGACCCGCCATCCCAGTTTGTTCTTAATAGGGCCCCGACTGGCCTCTGTGCTAGCCTATAGGACCCACTCTCACACTATTTATATAAGCATGCCACAGGCTGCACAAAGGCTGTTTGTTTGCAGAGACATATGGGGCTCCAACCCACAAATAAACAAAATTAAAAAAAGCTTTCCCAATCAGCTGCAAGATCCATACAGCACTTCTGGGAAAACTAGTAACAAATGTCATAAGATCCTATAGCATCTCACAAATTTATCTGCAATCTATTTTTGGCCCTTTTTTTGGGGGGGTAAGAAGAGATCAGTGCGCTAGTTCAAAGAAATGTATCAAACACAGACAAAACACTCGATACACTATCGTGTCTGTGACAAGTTGCGCCCTGGACCGATGGAAATGAGGGACAGAACCCCAAAGCCAAAATGCTCACCAAAACTGTGTCGCCCTAATCTGAATAATGTTTCAACAACTGCTCCAAGCTGTTCGACTGGAGCCATGAATTAACAGTACAACCGTCAAACACGACAACAAGCACAGGAAGAATGCTTGCACAAACAATCAGCATCTTTGTTTAAACAATGTTGTGTACTTTTGTATAGTGTCATCTTTTGTTTCAACGTGCAGCATGTGTGTACACTCTGTATTGTGTTTTATTATGTAATCTGGGTGTAAGAATGTAAATGATGTAAGTGTATGGAGGTTATAGCAACCGGGCCAAACAAAGTTTCTCCTTGAACAACAATAAAGTTAAATCAAGTTTTATTTTCCAAACACTGCCGGTCCCTCACAGACCGGTGATCAATGGCCACACTGCCGGGCTAAAGCAGGGTGACTAATTACAGCCACTTATCCTCAAGCTGAGGGGCTGCAAGTACAGGTGGCACAGAGGGAGAGAGATGGAGAGGAAGAGGGAGGTGGTGTAATCACTCTCCAGACCAGCTACTCACAGGCTTACCACACATGCTGCCACTTTAACATTTATGTCCATAAGCATCTGCAGGTTGAGATGTTGGCTAAACTCAAAGGTCTTTACGAACCTTTTCGATAAATCGATGTGTTTATTTGTGAACACTGAAGCCTTCATGCTTTTCTTCGAAGTCATTTCAGTGCCTACAGAGTCAAATATTTGACTTCTACTTCGTAAAGTTTTAAAATGATACGATGAAGAAGAAGCCCTTGGATCAAACCTTCTTGGATGCAGAGATGTTTCAGACTGTATGCCAAGAAGAACACTGATTCTTTAAACTCAACATTAAACCATTGCTGAGATTTGATTATGTGTTCTTTGTGATTCTAAATGTGGCTGTTGTATTATTCTCCAGAGAGAGGCAACATTAAATGCAAAATGATCATTAATGAGCTTACAGAATTTACATCATAATCGCAGTAATCTAACTTAAGACACCATCCATTTAACTTTACAATAATAAGTACAATGGATTGTTTCTTAAGTCAGTGTTTAAGTATTTTAATGACACAGTTCTGTCATTTGTAAAAAGTGGTTGGACTATGCGATGAAATAATTATCCCAAAAGATCTGCAAACCAAAGGGGCCATGACACCTGTCACCAGGAACATGATGCTGCAGGTGTGCTGTAAAATATTTCCTGTTTTTCTTTAGCTATTAGGTTTGGTTTCTTCTCCAGGTTCCACCAATATTTCTAAAATAATTAATACAAGTTTATTAATAATTAATAAGAAAGGGATGAGAGCTTACTGCTTGCCCATTCATATCAGCTGTTCCTGTGTAAGTGTATTCGATTGTAAACAGCACAAGACTGTTTTCAATGAGTAAGATTCTGCTCTGGATAGTTTTTAAGGATCTATAAATTGCAGTTTAATGCTTTAATAGCAAATAGGAAACAATCTGTGTCACATCCCACTGACAGTTCCACAGAACAATATACCGTTTAATTTGAACCATGTCAGAAGCTCTCTGCATAACATCCCCCCTGAAGCATGTTTACAGTAAACAAAGCTTTGTGAACGTCAGCAGGTAAACAGGGCGACATGCAGCACCCAGCAGGGTGAAGGAAACCTGTGAAGTAATGAGCACAGCTTACAAGGATAGAATGCTTTAAAATGTGGTGTGAGATAATGATGCCGAGCCAACCGGAGGAGATGTGGATTTCCAAAGCTGACTGTAAATGACAACACAATGATTGCTGCTGCATGAATGTGCCAGCAGATGAGAATTCAGGCTGAATTTAAAGTTATACAATTGATTTCTGCTCAAGCACAATTTCTAAAGAGTCATCAAAACTGGTTAAAAACACGTCATTTCATAATTTTTTTTACACATAAGTGTCCATTTAAACTGATAAGTAATAAACAATGACCAATTCAAGTATAAAATGTCAGTTTAAAATCATGTTGTGTTTCATTAATGTCAGTATGTTCTAAATGAGTCATAAATCTGCAGCTCTGTAAGGACAATGGTGCTACAGTTTTTCTGTTGAACTGTTGATTTTCCAAAGGAAATTGTGTTTACTTTGCGAAAACCCCTTTAGTTGCAGTGGGAGGTTTCCTATAGCAGCCATGATGCAGTGAAATCTGGCTGAACTAATTAAAAACTAACACAAATGCAGCTGGTGAGATGTCTCCTCTCCTGTCCCTCATCTATTCATCCATCATCCTCTCACTCTGCCCCTCCCTCCCTCGCTCCTCTCACCCCCCCCCCCCCCCCCCCCTCTCTGCCCCCTGCTCAGGCTAAGATCATGGATCAGAGGGGAGAGGCAGTTATTTATAGACCAGGATTCCCAAGGGAGCTCCTGGCCCCTCCGGGCATCTATGCACTCAGCCAAAACCCCTGTGCATGTTTAAATCACAGTTAAAGAGGATCTGAGGGAGCAC